>NC_051179.1:89499450-89866048 GCF_013339695.2 Rhipicephalus sanguineus
GAGTGGGGACATCCGCAGTTCATCAGTTCCATTAGGCTGTGTTTTTTGACAGACACACGACTCCGCTGGTATAGAAACAGCGGGCCAAGACTATATGCTTGTACATACAGCCTCCGGCATCAGGCCAGTATGGATTACATCGTCGTTGGGATAGCTACGCTTTACCTTTATGAGTGGCTGAGAACGACAAACTCGGGAGAATTGGAGACAACGAATGATTATTTCAAGACGTTATTAACGTGCAAATATGATCGTGGCCTCAGTTGTAGAATAAAAATGAACATCGCAATTAAATGAATAAATGCTATCCTTGACTTTTGCTGGGGTGAACACGAACATCAAAATATTATGCCAAAATGCCGCTCAGGACGAGAGTGTGCAGCAAATGTACACGCTCTTAAGAAGAGCACAACCACTGCGCATAGAATGCCTTTTGACACATATTAGTCTTTACGCTTGTAATGGAAGACATAAAGGAGTGTATATGGAATGAGGCAGCCGGAATGAGGCAGCCACTGAAGGATAAGTGGAGAATGCCCTCTATCGTACAAAAATACTGTTTAACCCTTTGACACACTATGTAAAAAGACTGTGTACAACCGCTTGTTTGTGCCATTTGTAATGACTAGGGCTAGAAAGAGCAAAATACACGGAGCTTTGGGTGAAATGAACCTCCTGCATAGTAAATTTGTCTTCATTTAAGTTCATTTTGCAGTGTAATTTTGTATATGATCAGTTACTAAGGCACTCGCTCTGTTCGACGAGTCATTCGACGAGCCCCTTCCCGCGAGCCACGTCAAAAGTATAACTTTTCTTTGCTCCAAATGAACATACCCGAAAACCAGTGTTCCATTATCTTTCTGGCGTCGGATTTCATTCTATTAATGCAAAAACGAAGTATGATGACTTCAAAATAACTAGATATTTAATTCCAATTGAATTAGAATTAATTACGTCAACGCACTAATTAACGCATTATGACATTAGCTTTGTTGCAATAGCATATCGAGTGCCTTGTATCGGTTTGGCGCATTTACAGATAGTTTCTTCATAGGTGGCGTCTGAAAGGGTTAAGTTCAAACAAGACAAAATTTCAGGGGATGATGGAGTAGTGAAATATCGTGGAACAGGAAATGTCACTAGAGCAAAAGTTTCAATTAATGGAGTTGTCTTCGTCATGGCAGCTGCTGTCATATATATATATATATATATATATATTATGAGACGACGCCCAGTTCGGTAATCGAAAGGTTATATTTCAATGTCCCAAAAGCGGCGCAGCCCGCGTGACAAACGAAGATGATGATTACAATGGTTTCTGTACAGATGAAGATGAACTATATAGTCAGCGCTCACACTATTTTCCCCCTTCGCGAAAGCGGGCAGCAGGTTAAGGGTAGGAACGCCGAATATATGGTTTCAGGCGAGAGACATGAGCGATCTCGGTGCTGCGGCGACGACGATCAGTAGCCGCGCTGGCTGGAGCGACGCGATAGTTCACGGCAGATGTCCTTTCCAGCACGGTGTATGGACCGAGATATCTATGAAGAAATTTTTCACAGAGCCCAGGGGTACGAACAGGTGTCCACAGGAGGACTTCGTCGCCTGGACGGAACGAAACAACACGACGTTTCGCGTCAAAACGGACTTTCCTCTTGTCCTGAATGGTAGCAGTGTTGGCGCGGGCAATTTCACGGCAGCGGGCGACGCGAGCAGCGAACTCTTCTGGAAGGGACGAAGATGGAACAGAGGGCGTGGATAAAAATGTGGTGTCCAGAACAAAAGTCGGTTCACGGCCAAACACGACGAAAAACGGGCTGTAATTCGTCGTGCGTTGTGGTGGCAGTATTATATGCAAACGTGACGAAAGGGAGTACAGTGTCCCAGTTTTTGTGATCTGGCTGAAACATACATGGATATCATGTCGGACAAAGTTCGGTGAAAACGCTCTGTAAGACCATTTGTTTGCGGATGATATGCTGATGTGGTCTTATGTACGGTGTTAGAGGCCTGGAGGACTTCAGCAAGAACATGGGAAAGAAATGTCTGCCACGGTCACTAAGGAGAACACGAGGGGCACCGTGGCGCAAAATAATGGCGCGCAGGACAAAATCGGCTACTTCCGAGGTAGCACCAGAGGGAAGAGCTGCCGTCTCCGCGTAGCGAGTTAGGTGGTCCACGGCAGTAACAATCCAGCGGTGACCGGCTGGCGTAAGCGGGAGGGGTCCGTATAAGTCGATGCCACGAAGTCAAAGGGAGCGGACGGGCACGGCAGAGGTTGTAAAGGGCCTGCGGGAAGAGATGTGGTACGTTTTCGGTGTTGGCATGACGCGCAGGAACCGACGTACTTCGCCACACTTGTTGAGAGGCCAGGCCAAAAGCACCGAGTTTTGATGCGCTCGTAAGTCTTGTGAAAACCCAGTGGCCAGCTGTCGGGTCGTCGTGCAGGGCTTGTAAAACCTCGAGACGAAGTGAACGAGGGACGACTGGAACCCATTGGTTACCGAGAGGGTGGTAAATGTGCCTACATAACGTTCCATCTCGAAGTTTAAAACGTTCAAGCTGTCGTCTTAAGCGGCTGTTGGGGGCACGGGATAAGCCTGTAAGCCGATCGATGATTGTGCGGCAGTATGTATCTGCATGTTGGAGCGAGGTGAGATCTGTGGATGAAAGAATGTCCACTGAGGCAACGGACTCTTTCGGACTACCGGCCGTCTGCTTGGTCACTTGGCTGGTTGGTGATGAACAGATTGAAGGCGACACTTGGGCGCTTGGCGAGAGCGGGCACCGCGACAAAGCGTCAGCATCTTGGTGTTGCCGACCCGACCTATATGTGACACTGTAGTCATACTCTTGCAAACGCAGTACCCAACGGCCAAGGCGTCCCGACAAATTCTTGAGAGACGATAACCAACACAGAGCATGATGGTCAGTGACGATTGTGAAATGCCGGCCGTATAAATAAGGGCGAAACTTTTGTACGGACCACACGACGGCGAGGCATTCTTGTTCGGTGATGCTGTAATTTCGCTCAGCAGGAGAAAGAGTGCGGCTCGCGTAGGCCACGACTTGTTCTTCGGAAGCGTGGTTCCGCTGCAGCAGGACGGCACCGATGCCATGTCCACTTGCGTCAGTGTGTAGGACAGTAGACGCTGCAGGGTCGAAATGCCGAAGCACTGGCCGCGATGTGAGGCATCGCTTGAGAGTGTGAAAAGCGGCTGCACATTCATCCGACCAGACAAAAGGTGCGCTCGCGGTCAAAAGCTTGTGCAAAGGAGCTGCAATAGTGGCGAAATCATGCACAAAGCGGCGGAAGTACGACGCTAAGCCGAGGAAGCTGCGAAGGTCTTTAGGTGTGGTTGGTGTAGAAAGTGCAGTACTGCAGCAACTTTGTCGGGATCGGGCTCAATGCCATGCCTGCTGACAACGTGACCTAATACCTTGATGCTGCGGCTGGCAAACCGACACTTCTTAGTGTTTAGCTGGAGGACCGGCCTTAGCTAGACAGGTCAGAACTTCGTCTAGCCGTTCCAGGTGCTGTGAGAAGCTGGATGAAAAGATGACGATGTCGTCCAGGTAGCAAAGGCAGGTCTTCCATTTTAATCCACGCAGTACCGTATCTATCATTCGTTCGAATGTGGCTGGGGCATTGCAGAGGCCAAAAGGCATTACATTGAATTCAAAGAGTCCATCAGGTGTGGCAAATGCAGTCTTCTCTTTATCGGACTCGTGCATCGGGATCTGCCAATAACGAGAGCGCAAGTCGAGGCTCGAAAAGTACTCGGCACCTTGTAAAGTATCAAGAGCGTCGTCGATCCGAGGCATAGGATAGACGTCCTTACGAGTAATATTGTTCAGCGCTCTATAATCAACGCAAAATCGCACCGAGCCATCCTTCTTTTTAACGAGCACAACAGGAGAAGACCACGGGCTTGCCGAAGGCCTGATAATGTTGCGTGCGAGCATATCGTTGACTTGTTCTTCTATAACTTTGCGTTCAGAAGCTGATACACGGTAAGGGCGGCGACGAATGACACGAGATCCGTCTGTGTCGATGCGATGAGCGGCCACTGTTGTTTGACCCAGGCCATCGGAACAAACGTCAAAGCAAGCGTTGTGTTTCATTAATATGGTCAGCAAGGCATCAGTCTGGGTCGGATTGAGATCTGTACTCAAAGTGGCCTGTAGAGCACGCGATGAACCTTCCGCGGGCGTACATTGTGGAAATGACGAGTCAGTTGAAACAGTAACGACACATACCGGTGCGTCTTCGGTAATGCTGGCAACAGTAGTCCCCTCTGGCAGCAGTAGGGCTTCTGGCGTCGTGTTGTAGGCGGTGATGCTTGCATAACCACGTGTGAACCGCACTAGACAAGATGCGATGGCGATGCCTCGAGAAATACAGCGCTGGCAAGGTGTAACCACCGCGTCGCCATCTATAACGTCTCGTGACCTGATCGTAAGTACACGTTCTTGCCCTGAAGGCAGGAGAAAATCCGCAGCTGTGACAAGGTTGGGCGGTGAAAAATCGGCAGCAGAAGAAAGCTCAGTGTCCGTAATACGAATGAGAGGTTGACCGCAAGAAATGACAGCCGACGAAGCCGATAGGAAGTCCCAGCCTAAGATTATCTGATGAGCGCATGAAGAAAGCACAGCCAGCTGTACATGATGGCGGACTCCGTCGATGAGAACGCGCGCAGTACACTGTCCGGTCGGGCAAATCGGATTGTCATTAGCGCCGCATAACAGGGGACCGACATAAGGAGTTTGCACTTTCCGTAGGCGAAAACACAATTCGCGGTTAATGACTGAAATTGCGGCTCCAGTGTCTACAAGGGCGTCAACACAAACACCTTCCACACAAACAGGCAGTAAATTTGCTGGGCGAGACGGAGGAGTTGTGACGTTTCGACAACGAGCAGTTTCCCCTCCAAAAACTGCAGCTTCTAGTTTTCCGAGTGGCTGTCCAGAGAGATCGGAGCAGGACGCAAGGGTGATGTCGTACGCCGAAATGGTGACGGAGAACGGCGGCGAGGTGAACTAGAAGGACGAGGCATGGCTTGGGGCAGTGGAGGTGAGGGCGACCGACGTGAGGAGGATGGATACGGGGCTGGAACGTAGGCATCAGATCTTGGGGCAAAGTCTCTTTCATAAGCAGAATAGCCACGTCGTTCATCCTGCTGACGGCGGCGGCAGAAACGGGATATATGGCCCCGTATGCCACAGTAGAAACAGACGGGGCGCGAAGGACGCCAGGTAGAGTAGTGTGGTTGCCCTTGTGCCTGTGCTGCCATCGAAGCCAAATGGTCGCACGGAACGTCCGCAGGCGCAGATGACATTGGTGCAGGGGCCCGTGATGCAACTTCTGCGTACGAAGGCATGCGAAAAGGTACAGGAGACGGGGCACGTGCGACGCTTGTCATCGATGCCAGTTCGTCCTTGATAATTTCACGCAGGTTGGGAGGAGGAGAGCGGACAGGCGAAGTGGCTGTGTTGCCCGGAACAAGACCGTGAAGTTCCTCTCTGACAATGGTGCGGATCAGGGCTCGCAATTCTTGTTCTCCAACAAAGCGAGCGTCAGAGGAGGCGTGTGGAAGGCGCATGGAATAGAGCACGTCCAGGCGTTGGCATGTGGTGATTATGTCCTGAACTGTATTTGGGCTCTGAATGACGAGAGCATTGAAGGCCACAGAGTTCACGCCTTTCAGTATGTGACGGATGCGATCGGCCTCCGTCATGTCACTCTGGGCACGGCGACAGAGAGCCAGAACGTCTTCAATATACGACGTATATGATTCGTCGGGCCCTTGGATGCGGGTTGCGAGCTTCTGTTTGGCTACCTCAGAGCGTCCTGCAGATGTACCAAATATCTGACGGAGTTGCGCCGTGAAGGCTGCCCAATCAGGAAAGTCACTTTCATGGTTGTGGAACCAGGTTTTAGCCACTTCCCTGAGGTAAAAAGGAACGTAGCGTAGTTTGTGGGCCTCGTCCCAATAATTACAAACACTGGTTCTGTCATAATTGTCGAGCCACTCCTCGACGTCTTCACCGCGAAGGCCGGAAAATACCGGAGGGTCTCGCTGCGACGTACTCACTGTGTAGTTAGGCCCAACTGGCGGAGCAGAAGCGGTTGCGGCAGCGGAGGCGTTGTTTTGTGCCATCACAGTCGTTTGCGAGCACAACCGTCGACCAGACCGGAGCTCCAGGGGTGACCGGTAGAGCAAGAGGACGTGGGAACCACAGCACTCTCCACCACTTATGAGACGACGCCCAGTTCGGTAATCGAAAGGTTATATTTCAATGTCCCAAAAGCGGCGCAGCCCGCGTGACAAACGAAGATGATGATTACAATGGTTTCTGTACATATGAAGATGAACTATATAGTCAGCGCTCACAATATATATATATGTATATATATATATAAGAGATGGGGAGAGTTACGTGGAAATAAACGACGCAGTATAACTTGTTCTTCGGTGAAGAGTAGGAGGCTTAATAACATACTTGCTTGAGACAGATTTTTGATATGTGAAACAAAATCAATGTACTGTATTTCTTGGTATCGTTAACGAAGCGAGCTTTACTTTCTCAGTGTCAGAACGGCAGGTTTCATGGGTGAACAGTAGCGACATTTAGTTTCTTGAACTGAATGGTGATGTCACTTTTCTTACTGACTGCAAAATTTGCCGAACGAATTCTGCTTTGTTTGCCACGCGAAGGAGACCATATCGCGATCTTATCATGATCTTATGTATCACTTTCGGCATGGACGCATTGTGTTAAACAGTGAGCAACTTATTTTGGAGCTATTAAATCGAGGTGTGTTTTGTGGAATGTTCTAAGTAAACTCTGAAAACAGAAGAAGGAAGAAGGAAGAAATACGAAAAGGAGAAGGCAGGGAGGTTAACCAGACAGCACTCCGGTTGGCTACCCTACGCCGGGGGAAAGGGAAGGGGAGTAGAAAGATGGGAGAGACAGAGAGAGAGGGGGGAGCGAAAAAAAAGGAAATGATCAATAAATGCACTGACGCGTATGTGGCGGTGGCACTGTAAAAATAGTCACAAGCGCTCACAAGCGTTCACACAGGCCCGTAGTCCTTAAAAAGCACAAAAGTGCTTTAACTGCCTTGTGGGCCGACGAGCGATGGGGACGGTGCTCCAGAAGCATCTGCACGGAGAGCGGCCGATCGTCCAATCGTCGCATCGCATTAGAAAGAGTTCGTCTTTCGGAGGCAAATCGAGGGCAGCGGCATAGCAGATGATCAATGTCTTCCTCAGTGCTGCAGACCTCGCATGCCGCACTGTCGGTGATTCCAATTAATGTTGTGTATGCCTTCGTGAAGGCGACTCCCAACCAAAGCCGACAAAGAAGTGAAGCTTCACGTCGACGAAGTCCGGATGGAGGTCGGAGTTCCAGCGTAGGGTTTATTTGGTGGAGTCTCGTACGTCGTATACTTGGCATGTTCCATTCCGCCAAACAGAGACTACGTGCCAGGTGACGAAGCTGCCTCGCAGCGTCTGTCCTGGAAAGAGGAATCGGAACGGTTGTCTCTTCTTGATGGGATGTGCGAGCAGCATTGTCTGCGGAAACATTGCCACTGATCCCGCAATGACCAGGTAGCCACTGAAAGTCAACCTCGTGGCCTTTTTCTTTGACGCGGTGATGAATCTTGAGAGTTTCGTACGTAAGCTGTTCATGGCATCCGCGTCGGGGAGGTGACCGCAGGCACTGTAACGCCGGTTTCGAGTCGGAGAAAACAGCCCATCTGCTCGGTTTCTCCGAATCGATGTACTCTGGGGCACAACGCAGAGCCGTAAGTTCTGCCGCCGTAGATGTAGTTACATGGGATATTTTGAGTGGTAGGGTTATTTCTCGTGCTGGTATCACCACCGCACCGCCGGAACTGGATGCCGTGGTCGACCCATCGGTGTAGATGTGTACGTGGTTACTGTAGGTTTCGTGCAAGAAAAGTAGGCTCAATTGTTTTAGTGCTGGGGTGGATAACGCTGATTTCTTCTGCAGCCCTGGAATTGTTAGGCGTACTTGTGGAAGGTACATGCACCACGGAGGAAACACCGGCTTCTCCGCGGGCGCATACCCTGATGTGAACGATGCGCGATGGGCGTAGACAGTTGCGCTAAATGTCGTACGGGGCCTTTCCGCAGCGAGGCTTGCCAGGTGGTGGGAAGGATTCCTGGCATATTGCCTGAGGTAAGTGCGCATGGTCTCAACGGTGATGTGCGTCGTGATCGAGTAGTCCTGAGCAATTGCAATGGTTTCAGAAAACAGAACTGCCGATAAGCCATGCGAAGACGACGAGGCAGTGCCGGCAAGCATGATGGTTGTTTTCTATGAGTACATACACTGTTCGCAAAACGTGCGCGAATGTTTCGCGTGCCCGTGAAGATGTAAATATATGCGAGGCAGCGTGTAATTGTCTTGTTAAAGTCAAAGTGTGTTACGTGACGTAAAGCTAGCACATGTTGTTCACAGCGCACTGGAATAGCCGCCAGCAATTTTTTCGTTCATGGGATTCGGTTAGTGAGTTATATTAAATTTTGTAGCCCGAGAAGTAGCCTCGGAAATATTGAAGGATCAAAGAGGCATCCGTAGGTGCTCTAAAGGGATGTAAGTGCGCTCTTTTCATCGGCGTACTCATTGCATGCTAATTTGTCAAGCTGAAGAAGAAATGCAGCGAAATATGGCTGTGATCACAATTTAAAAAAAATGGAATACCAACTAGCCCGTACCCAGACCTTGCTTCGAAATATGGAAATACTACATGATCACACCGCAACACGCATCAGAAAGGAGCGCCCTCACACAGGCTCACTATGAAATTTCGTTGATCAAGGAAGGCAGGAAGCAAAAAAAAACCAAACAAACAAACAAATTGGAGGCGACCCTAATCCCTGAGTTAGGTCACTGGTAGTGGCACTCGCATCTGTGCGTTTGTGTGCCTTGGGAGGGGGGGGGGGCGAGAGGGGTATTCCTTGGGTTAACTTAGAGTCACTGTATATGCTACCTTTAGGTAGCAGAGTAGCGCATAGGTCCGGCTAGCAACCACAGCTATGTGGTGAAGTCGCACTTCGTTTTTGCAGGCGACATACCTACCGTGTCGCCGATTAACCTGTCTGGAGTGTCGAAGACCGGCGATAAGCATTGGCTGTCGATGACAAGTGTTAATTCAGTTCGCTGCAGCGGCGGCGTCGAGAAATAAAAAAAATTGGCCCAAGCGGCAGCTTCTCCGCAATGCATGGTTCCTAGCGGCGTTGGAAGACAGATGCGCAACTCAGCTACCTAAAGGTAGCATATACAGTAACTCTAGGTTAACTTAGCGTGTGGTCGCGCTGCCGAAGCGGATCTTCGAGGCCACGCGCGTGGTTGACGCCTCCTCCGCCAGATGCGGCAGCGATCCCAGCTGCTCACAAGAAAACCGTCTGCGCTTTAAATGTACTCCTCAATTAGATTTGAACAATTATACCCAAGGTTAGTTGGCCCTTAAGTAAACTTATGCTCCGATACGATATGATCCAATATAACTCTTTACTTAAACAGGGGCCATCGATTTCGTTGTTTTTATTTGTAAATAATTTATATTGAATGTAGAAACATTTTCTGAATTTCGCATAAACCGGAAGACCGGTGATCGACCGCAGATCGCTGCTTAAAGGGACCAACCAGAACGTGTGATTAGATCCCGATGCAAATGAAAAGCCGTGAATTAGAACGAGATATTCAAGCAATATTTTCGGGATCGGAGTAGGATCTATGTTTTTAATCGCGTTTAGAAGTAACAAAAAACCGGTAAGTCACACAGCTTTGGGAAGAACGTTGAAGCTGGATTATGCAGTCGTTCGCTTTGCTGTACGTACACTAATGCTTTCATGCGCACCATAATTAGTGCTCACAATTAGAGTACTTATTATCCATCCCCGCTCTATTCTGTGTTGCTTACGAGGCAAAAGGAGTCGCACGCTGAGAAGCGGCGCTGCTTTCGCGGCAATCAGTGGATCATGTCACACCGCGGCGCATGCGCGCAGAGTCCCCGCATGCGCAGCCAGGACTGGGCAAAGATAAGTTGAAATTGTATCGTTATACAATTCGAGATACTAAGGAAAGAAATATTTGAGATACAGATACAAGATACTCTAACACTGAGTGAATCCGATACGATACATTCCAATTGTATCTTAAGATTCTTCGATACATTCGCAAATTTGTTATTATATATCTATATTATGCAGCACTAAACTCGTATGCACAAGAATGTTCGCCAGAAAATTTATTAAATTCCACCAATTTGGTTTCATTTGAATAAAATGTCTGTTAGTGTCTCAAATGTTTTGTACTTCTTGCTCAAGGTATATTAGCTTCATTACGAAACAAATCATTGGAGTTGCTTTAGCTGCTTAACATGATAGCTCTTTGTAGACTTCAGGGACAGCGGTTTTTGCTTGTCACTTTTGTAAATGACGGGAGTCACTGCTCTGCTTGCCGACGAGCTAGCACGTTGCCATCTAATCACAAGAACTTCAATAAGAAGCCTCCGCACGATGGCGCAAAATCCGCTGTGGAGTTCTACCTTGCTCTTAAACGTATTACGGTTTTCGCAATATTGTATCACCGGACAGGGCTAAGCCACCAAGAACATGTGCAGCCTAGAAACGTTTCAGATGTATTGTACAGTTCCACAAAGCACCGCAGGACAGAGCCGCTATTCACACTATTCCCACTTATAGCTCCGATTATCTGGTGATTAGTACAAGAGTAAAATAATTTAGGGAAGGCTAAAAAGAAAAACAAATATATCTAAGTAAAATAGGAAAGCGGTTCCGTATCAAACACAGAGAATAACTATAGGAACACCATACAGGTGGCACCTCCAAGAGCTAATAAGAATTGTTGCGTTTTACGTCCCGAAACCACGACATGAGTATGGGAGATGCTGTAATAAAGGCCGCCGGAACTTTCGATCACCTGAGGTTCTAAAACATAAATATTGTTGCGAATATATTTATAACTTATTTACAGTGTAGGATGGTCCAGCAGTCAATATGGCGGTTGTTACTTCCAGCACACCGACACGTCGTCTGCCTCTTCTTCGCACACCTCACCATAGTCATAGCTGCAACCCCGCTACATCGACCTCCGGCGGCGAAAGCGCCGACTCGGCGCCTGTTAGCAGGTGGTGGGCGAAAGGTACGGCTTCAGGCGAGCGACGTGGACGACGTTTGAAGACGTAGAGGGCGCCGTAGGGTCCAGAGGGACGATGTCATAGGTAACCTCAGTCACCTGGCGTAGCACACGGTAGGGGCCGGAGTATTTGGGCAGAAGTTTTTCGGCCAGGCCAACATGCCGAGACGGAGACCACAGGAGAACGAGGTCACCCGGATTGAAGCGAACGTTCCGGTGGCAACTGTCGTATCTATGCTTTCTGGCTGAGTTGCGAGTCCGAAAGGCGTCGATGGGCGATCTGACGGGCCTTTTCGGCTGTGCTGATAGCGTGGCGAGCATATTCGGTGGAGATGTGGTCAGGGATGGGTACGAGCGTGTCGAACGGCAAGGTCGGTTCTCTTCCATACAAAAGGTAAAAGGGAGAATATCCAGCAGTGTCGTGGCGCGAGCTGTTGTAAGCGAAAGTGACAAAGGGTAGAGCAATGTCCCAGTCGCGATGATCAGTCGAGACATACATGGCGAGCATGTCAGTGATCGTGCGATTCAAACGTTCTGTGAGTCCGTTCGTTTGGGGATGATAGGCCGTTGTAAGCTTGTGCTTGGTTGCACAAGAGCGAAGTAGGTCCTCGATTACCTTGGATAAAAAGTAGCGGCCTCGGTCTGTGATGAGTTGACGAGGAGCGCCGTGATGTAAGATGACGTCTTGTATCAAAAAGTCGGCGACGTCTGTAGCGCAGCTGCTCGGGAGAGGTCTCGTAATGGCAAAACGGGTAGAATAATCCGTAGCGACGGCGACCCATCTGTTACCGTTGTGAGAAAGTGGGAAAGGTCCCAGAAGGTCGAGGCCGACACGAAAAAAAGGCTCAGCAGGTATGTCTATGGGTTGAAGGAGCCCGGCGGGGTGTACAGCTGGCCTTTTCCGGCGTTGGCACGACTCGCAAGAAGCGACATAACGATGTACGGAACGGTAGAGGCCGGGCCAGAAAAAGCGTCGGCGGACACGGTCGTACGTTCTGGCAACACCAAGGTGGCCGGCCGTTGGTACATCATGTAGTTGCTGAAGTACGGTCGAGCGGAGATGAGTGGGTACTACAACTAGTAGTTCCTGTCCCACTGGGCGCATGTTCCGGCGGTATAAGATACCGTCTATGATGACGAATATGCGAAGCGAACTGTCCGTCGAGTCAGTATTCAGGCGGGTGATGAGATCTCGTAGGGACGCGTCACGCTGTTGCTCGTCACCGATGTTGCCGAAAGCAGAGAGCGAGGAGATACAGATGGACGTGTCATCCGTTACGTGGTCTGGATCGTCAAAGGGGTACCGAGAAAGGCAGTCGGCGTCTTGATGTAGACGGCCGGACTTGTAGACCACTGTGTACGTGAATTCCTGGAGGCGCAGAGCCCAACGAGCTAGGCGCCCTGTTGGATCTTTGAGTGCCGAAAGCCAGCATAGAGCGTGGTGGTCTGTGGTAACGGTGAAAGGTCGACCATATAAATAGGGGCGGAATTTACCAACTGCCCATACAAGCGCCAGGCACTCGCGCTCAGTAATAGAGTAATTGCGTTCGGCAGGGGAGAGGAGCCGGCTGGCATACGCAAGAACTCTATCATGACCGGATTGACGCTGGGCTAACACAGCGCCAATGCCGTAACCACTAGCGTCTGTGCGGACCTCGGTTTGAGCAGACGGGTCGAAGTGGGCGAGGATCGGCGGTGTGGTGAGCAGCGTAATGAGGCGGGAAAAAGCACTGGCTTGGTCAGGACCCCACCAAAATGGCACATCTTTCTTGAGAAGATCAGTGAGGGGGCGGGCAATATCTGCGAAGTTTCTGACGAATCGTCGGAAATATGAGCATAGGCCCACAAAACTTCGAACGTCTTTGGCACAAGTTGGTACGGGAAAATCGAGGACAGCGCGAACTTTGTCGGGATCGGGTCGGATGCCAGGTGAGTCAACGAGATGCCCGAGAATAGCAACTTGGCGATGGCCAAAGTGGCATTTCGATGAATTAAGTTGTAGCCCAGCAGCACGAAACACTGAAAGAATGGACGAAAGTCGGTCGAGGTGAGACTCAAAGGTGGGGGCAAATACAATGACGTCGTCCAGGTAACACAGGCAGATAGACCATTTAAAGCTGTGCAAAAGCGTGTCCATCATCCGCTCGAACGTGGCCGGCGCATTGCACAAGCCGAACGGCATGACTCTGAATTGGTAGAGACCGTCAGGCGTTACAAAGGCAGTCTTCTCACGGTCGAGGTCGTCTACGGCGATTTGCCAGTAACCAGAGCGTAGGTCTATCGAAGAAAAATAGGTAGCACCATGAAGGCAGTCCAGGGCATCATCGATACGAGGAAGCGGGTAGACATCCTTTTTGGTGATCTTGTTTAAATGCCGATAATCCACGCAGAAAACGCCAGGTGTTGTCTTTCTTTTTAACTAAGACTACAGGGGAAGCCCACGGACTCGAAGAAGGCTCAATAATGCCTTTTGTGAGCATCTTGTCGACCTCCTGTTGAATAACTTGGCGCTCTGATGGTGAAACTCGGTAAGGACGCCTGTGAATTGGAGCTGCATCACCGGTATCTATGCGGTGCTTGACTTGCGAGGTTTGACCTAAGGGCCTACCGTCGAAGTCAAATATGTCAGAGTAGATCATAAGGAGATCACTGAGGTCTTTAACTTGAGAGGGCAAAAGTTCTGAGGCAATGATCTTGGTGATGTTGTTGTGCAGTGCAGAAGAGGTGACTGCGTCGACTCTATGCGGATTCGGAGAGACGACAACGGGCAGTTCAGGTGACACCGATGAGATCTGGCACTCGTGCGACGGTGACAGAGTAGCAAGAGCAATGCCTTGTGGTAGGACTTGAGGGCTGAATCCGAAGTTCAGAAGAGGAAGGCACGTCTTGTTCGCTGTAACAGTTACAACTGTGTACGGAGAGGAGACGCTGCGGGCCAGTAGAACACTGGGAGAAGGAGAAACCACGTAATCACCATCCGGTACATTGGGATAGGGTTCCACAGCGACGCAAGTTAGGGCTTGTGGTGGCAGACGAATAGCCTCAGCACACGAAGGTTTGGTCTGAACCTCCTCCGACACGTCGGCGGACGCAGGCAAGTCAAGTTGTACAACACCGGCCGAGCAGTCAATGACAGCAGAGTGGTCAGACAAGAAATCGAGTCCGAGGATGACATCATGTGGACAATGAGCGAGAACATGAAACAGAACGGACGTCTGGCGGTTGGAGAACCTCACACGTGCCGTGCACATTCCGAGTACAGCCGGAGTTCCTCCACTAGCGACACGTACAAATAGGGACTCGGGCGGCGTAAGGACCTTATTTAATCGTGCACGGAGATCAGAGCTCATAATAGAAATATGTGCGCCGGTATCAATGAGGGCAGTAACAGGTAGGCCATCCACTTCCACAGCAAGCAGGTTCTGGTCCGTAGTGAGGGTCAGCAGAGGGTTTTCAGGTCGGGGGTCGAATGCAGCGTCACCTCCGGGAGCTGCATTGCTCAGTTTTCCGAGTATGGGCGTCCAGTGGGGCGGGGCGACGAATGGCGACGGGGCTGAGGTGACCGGGAGCGACGATCGCTTGGGGACGGCGAACGGCTGGAGCGTCGGACCGATGTCGCAGAAGCCTCAGCGTATGGTCCACCGTCACGAGCGGGAAACTGCAGGGGCCGGTGGTTGTCGTTCACGTCGATAGCCAGAAAACGAGCGAGATGGAAAGGTGCGAGAACGACAGTAGCGAGAAATATGTCCTACACCGTGGCAACGAAAGCAGATCGGCTTGTCGTCCTGCGTTCTCCACTGGGCAGGGTCACGATAGCGGCGAAACATTTCCGGTGCACGAGGAGGCGTTATGGAACTGACACGAGGTTCCGTCAACGAACACACCGGCTGCAGTCCGACATTTGCAAGCTCTTCCCTCACAACCTGCTGGATCAACGAGATCGTTGGTCGAGGATCATCAGATGGCCGCGTCAGGAAAGATGGTGGCGACGCCGCCTCGATTTCTCGGCGCACGATGCGAACTACGCTCTCGTTGGTAGGCGGTTGACCGCATGGCGGCTGAAGGTCCTCGCAAGATGATGTAGCGGCCGTGTTCGGAAGTCGCACGAAATGCTGGGCAATGCGGCGACTCTTTAGTTCTTCGAACCGGCGGCACTCCTTGATGATGTCGTCCACGGTGGAGCAGTCTTTAGACACTAGTAAATTGAAAGCATCATCCGCAATTCCCTTGAGCAAGTGGCTTACTTTGTCACCCTCTGACATGTTAGTGTCGACACGTCGGCAAAGGGCCAGGACGTCAAGGATGTAGGAGACATACGATTCGGTCGAAGATTGTGCCCGACAGGAGAGTTCTTTAGAAGCGGCCCGCTGGCGTCCGACGGCTCTACCAAATAGGTCACGAAGCTTCTGTTTACAGGCATCCCAACTGGTTATGTCAGCTTCATGAGCCTGAAACCACGTACCTGCTGTTCCGCAGAGATAGAAGTCAACGTTGGCAAGCATCATTGTAGGGTCCCACCTGTAGACCGCTGCAAACCGCTCATACTTCGCGATCCAGTCATCGACGTCAACGTGGTCGGTGCCGCAGAAGTTACCGGGATCGCGGGGTTGAGTCAATACGACCGGCTGTACCGGCTGTACCGGAGGCGCGGTCGAAGCGGCAACAGCAGAGTTGCTTTCTGTTGACGTATTGCGGCTGTCCAGGATACGTCCGCTGCGGAGTTCCGTCTTGCGTAGTACCCAGCACCACCACCAAAATGTTGCGAATATATTTATAACTTATTTACAGTGTAGGATGGTCCAGCAGTCAATATGGCGGTTGTTACTTCCAGCACACCGACACGTCGTCTGCCTCTTCTTCGCACACCTCACCATAGTCATAGCTGCAACCCCGCTACAATATAAACACGCGGGTCCCGTGCACTAGAGAGCCTCTATTATTTTCCCTCCATATAAATGAGGCCGTCACAACCTTCGGGTCAGCTAGCAGTCAAGCACCATAACCACTAGACCACCGCGGCGGGTAGCCCCTAATTGCACGGCAGTTGAATTCAGTTGGTTGGTTGGTTGAAAAACTTTATTTGGGTCCGGGCGCGGAGTTGAATTCAGTGCCTGTGGAAAATAGAGGGAAACGGCTCGACGGGACGCTTATGAGAAAAACTGAGCATATGGTATAAATGTTTCTGTATACCTTTGCTAACATATATAAGATGGCTCCTAATAACTTACGTTATGATAATGCAAACTCAATTGCGCTATTTTACTTAGTAGTAAGCAGAATTGTTACTGTAGACACTATATATTTGTTCTCAACATCACATTTACATAGCAGTAAATTCAAGTGGTATATATGTATGTAAACAGCAGCAGAAATGACGCAGACAGGTAAAAGTAAGAATAAAGCAGAAAGCCTATCGTGGCATCACGTTGAAGACATATTGCAGTAAGCAGACAAAAAAAAACAATATAGAGGCATAGGTAATGTATGGGATGGAAAAGAAGGACAGCTAAGAAAGAACTTGTGCTTACGATCAAGTTAGGAGGTTAAAAAGTCAACGTTTCCCTGCAAGGGCGAAGCACTGAATGCAATAGCAACAAATAGTAGTGTTACACGAAGTGAGGGTGGCAGCTAACTGTTTTGTATCCGATCTCGCTTAACTACAAAACGCTGCTGTAAGAGAATGCGGCCGCTCCAGGGAGAGATGCTCTCCGCATACGCACTTCGCGTGGAAAGCGCAGCACGTAGAAGGGTATACGAGCCGCCCCTTGTGATGGCTTTCGAGATAGCGCGCACGCCAACGATCGCGACCGTGCCTTTAGATTCAAAGTTCAAAGTGGCAGCTCCCCCACCTCCTGTCTCTTCATGGTCGTTAAAGACGGGCGGAGCGTTTCCTGTCTTCTTCGACGGCAAGCCTTCCGAGCGAGGTGATCTTATCGCATGCACCCTCCGAGCGACGGAAATGGGCCGGCGCGTTTGATCTCTGCTTCGGCCGCGTTTGTCGCCCCCGCTCGCGTGCTTTTACCCGTGGTAGAACATACAATGCGCGGGGGGATCTTATCAATTCGGACTTCATACCGGAAGGACATGACGGCGACGGAAAATCCCATCGAGACTATCCATATAATTGCTATCGCAATAACTCCATTTGAATAAGAGAAAAACAGATGTACACCAAGATAGCGTCTGCCAGGTGAATGCTTGTTCTGTTAGATCCAGCATCGGTACCGGTGGTGCTATAGCTGTTAAAATCTTATTTGCATATAAGTCTATGTAATCGCATGTGTTATCAAATTTTCATCCGCGAGATTATTCAAAAAACCGATGTGTGAAAGCCACAAGACGCAAAGCAAGCCCCCATTCTTGCATTCTTCAGACTTCTTAACGAAGTATCACGCAAGAGAGACTTCGATAATGACTCTACAGGGGCATCAGAATGCGTGCGATAGACGACGCAAGCATTGGGGTACGGGGCACAGGACAATGGCTAAGTGCCAGGTGTCATGGCACTGCCACAACTAAAGAGGAAAAAAAGGCGAGAAAGAAGATCGGTTGGGCGTAGACGTTCGCGCTTGTCTGTCGAGACGGCGCGAGCGCCACCATGTGCCTCTGCTCCACTAACAGGGACGCTCAAACTCAACGCGTATCCTCGCTGGAAAACTGGCGGAAAGAAGAAATAATGTCACTGCCTTTAGTTTTACTCTAGTGGCTTAGTGGCAGCAGTATCAGCTTGAGAAGCGGACTTCAGCCAACGTTTGTTTCGCACGGTGGTGCTGTGATCTCAGTATCTTCTATCTTAAGATATACGGTACATTTTTCAGTGTATCGGAAATACCGATACTGATACACGTCTTGCGAAACGTCTCGCGATACAGATATACGATACTCAAGGAGTATCTAAGATAGCATCTAATATACATGTATTTTCGATACTGCCCAGCACTGTGCGCAGCAAACCGCCACGCACGAATACGAACCGCCGTCGCCCTCACTTCCAACCGCCTGCAGCTTGCATTATGACTTCATATTCATAGAAAAATATTAATTATAAATGTTTGACAACGTTTTCCGCGTTACTACTCTGTGATTAGACCGCTAAGATTTCCGTGGTGGCTATAGAAAACAGGTGCCATAAAAATTGGTTGTCGGTCCCTTTGAGCAACAAGAGTGTCACTTGCTGCTCCTGCTCATGTCACTAAAAAGTGATGGAGCTTGTGCTTTATTAGGCGAAATCCGTAGATGGCTCTAGTGAGGCAATTTATCATTATCACGAGAGGATGTCACCATATTACGCATTATGACGTCACAGCTCGTCGAAACATGTGGCGTCATTATGACGTCAAGTGACGTGACGTCATCACGTGACAACGTAGCTTAGTCAAAGATGGGCTGATCACGGGGGCAGTGAAAAACCAGGTGAGGTGCCTCCAATCCTGAAGGCAGTGGAAAACCACGTTAGGTGCTAAAAGCTTTCGTAAGGTGGCGGGGCAGGAGCAATATATCAACTGAGAAGAAAAAAAAATTCACGGACCATTACGATATTGCCTAATGCGGATTCTGAGCGCATCTTCGTGTTTGAAGTTTTCGCTTTCCACAAGGTTTCCACTACGCCATAAATCATGTTTTGTGAAGTAGGGCAGCACCCACTACGCCATTATTCGTATTTCTGCGGATAAGCGAGGTACTTGCTGCAGATCTCTTAGGTATTATGTGCGCTTTGTTGGTGCTGCATGTGGCTGATGACGATGAAGAATTATGGCTGAGCACTTTGCAGTGGCTGGGAAGCATTAAACCACACACTCGTTGCACAATTAGCATTGTGCGATCACTGGTTGTTATTTTACTCTACTCTTCTGCAACGCTATATTACATAAGTTAACACGATTCCTTGCCCGACATGACGCCTGTATAGGGTCTTTTGGCAAATGTGTTTCGAGCACCACCGTGTCTCTATGCCACGTAGAGAACCCGGGTTCATATTCCATTGGATCCTGAGTACTTTTTTCAAATGTTACTTTCTTATCTCTATCGGTTACGCCATCGACGGCGACGCCACTTAACGCAGGATCAAGCGCCGAGAGCTGCGCTCTCAAAAAGATGGCGTTTGCCTTCAGTCGTATTAGGTGAGTGTGTAAGGGACCCTGTGAGGTTTTGCCTTCTGGTCGTCTTAGGTGAGTGTATAAGAGACCCTGTGAGTTTTTTCTCACGCCCCGACAATAGCAACGTGTCGTTATGGTCTTGGCATGGAACTAGTTAGGTGTTGTTGTAGCTTTTATAAAGAGCACGGATAGCTATTATTTGATCGTTTTCGCAACAAAAGCGAACAGAAAAAAATCAATCCGTCATCTGAACAGTGCTCCAGCCGCGTTATCTGTGGCATCAGCTGGCCGTGAGATATATGAATGGCAAGCGTGGAGGGGGATCAAGTCGAAGGAATCGCTGAAAAATGCATTGTATGCTGCTGGCTCTCATTTCGTAATATTGTAAAGGTACGCCACGCTGTCACTGACGGTGCATGACAGGCAAAACAGTTGCTTGCTTTAAAGTTAATTGAGGGCGTTGCTTTGTTATGCCGGTGGGAGCGTAGACACCTGGTATTTTTCAAATTTCGCGGGCTTCTCTTGTCGGCGGAAAAAAAATTATTCGCAAATTGCGACGCTGAGAATATCGCCATCACGTGTACCTTGAAAATACCTACAGATGCCTCAATGACCATAGCTTAATCAGCAGAGTACTTCATGAGTTACAAAATTTATTAAATGATATAATTAAACAGCACTAGCAAAAAGTTACTCCAGTGTACTTGGGATAATATTTACTATGTCTTTTTTCCGCTTAAAGCAGCTCCTCTTTTTCAAGTCTTCGTGCTCTATAGCTGGAACACACTGCGAAACGCTTCTTAATATATGACGTTGAGTGAAGTGGCAAAATATTCAGTCTAACTCATGCGAGAAAAAGCTGTTCTCACAGAGAATTTTTGCTTTGTTTTTTTTTGCCCGATATTGCAGAGCTGATCGTTAAGAAATCCGGGAGAAAACAAGTAGCAGATACACGTCTACGTTAAAATCTGAACGACGCGTATATTTTTCACAAAGAAGCAGTGGTAGCGCATAACACGTGAAAGGCTTCCTTACTTGCGGCTGTTAGCTGCTTGCGTCATAAGTATTATGCATGTTTATCAAGAGAAACACACATACAAGATGTGTCAAAAGGAGAACATTATCAGAATTTATTTAAGGCTTTCTACTTTGTACATCACATACTAGTTCGTTAGGGAGGCATAGGAAGAGTGGGCTGACGTACAGCGCGAAACTTGTCTCTAGAGGCACACACTTGCTGGAATAAAACCATTAACTACATGCTGACCGGTGCCCTTTACAGACAGGAACAATCTATGTATTCCAGGGTATACCTGATGTCCGAGAATATGTGCTCGAAAAGTGAATTGTCGGGACATACGCACTCACACAGTTAGTCGTTATATAAATAGCATTATGTGCCACATGAAAATGATGAAATCTTTCTTTTAATGAACGTATGTAAGCTAAGATGTGTTAACTGCACTGTGATGATAGGGCTTAAAGCGCGTTACCAAATGCCGTGGTGCATACATTGGGTGGACACTATTTCTTCGCCACATAAATGTGAGTTTTAGTACACAAGTTTCAGTGCCCTGCTTAGGTAATAGCCGCTGTTTGAACCAGGCAGGTCTAATGCGTGCTAA
The DNA here is from genome assembly GCF_013339695.2 of Rhipicephalus sanguineus. Classification (NCBI taxonomy): domain Eukaryota; kingdom Metazoa; phylum Arthropoda; class Arachnida; order Ixodida; family Ixodidae; genus Rhipicephalus; species Rhipicephalus sanguineus. The sequence goes on from NC_051179.1 coordinate 89,520,368, forward strand.
ATGTTGGCAGTGCAGCAGAATACTGTTCAGCAAAGCACTTGAATAACGCGAATTCGTGCTAGTCGAATATTAAAGACTATATGTCAGTGCAATTTTTATAGGCACGGTAACATGGGAAATGTCCTATGCCACGAAAATTACAAGGGAAGACAAGGTGACAGCAATAGTTGCATTTCGCAATTTATTCTATGACTCCGGTCAAACTGCCCTTTTCGACGAAGTTACCTGCCATAACATGAAATTAAAATGCGGAGGAAAAAGGTGAGGCAAAAGCGACAAGACGCCGTCTCTCTTTTTCTTTGGTTTTATTGCTCTGTCGTTTTATACGTACAAGCTTAAAGTGCTAACGCATTTTTATACTTTTTCCACAACCTTTGTGACCCGGGCAATTGTTATGCACTCGCCAAATTGTGAATGATACGTCGTATATACGTCGGTGACAATCAGGGGAATGGTGCGACCCCGGTCCTGACAGCTTGGTTCAGCGCCTCCCGGAAACTGCCGTACAGAAGTGCAGACAGTAGATCTTGGATACGGGACCTGATCGCATCGAGGTACTTCTTCCTGCGCTGGTTGTTGAGGCCCAGCTTGGTGCTTTCACTTATCTTAAGCTCCAGTGAATTTAAGCTTAAGGTCTTCAAGACGGCGGGAACCGCTGGAAGCAAAAGTAATCAGATTGCATTGTATTACTTTGTAAGACGCACACACGCGCACACTTAGATAGATAGATAGATAGATAGATAGATAGATAGATAGATAGATAGATAGATAGATAGATAGATAGATAGATAGATAGATAGATAGATAGATAGATAGAGAGATAGATAGATTATAGATAGATAGATAGATAGATAGATAGATAGATAGATAGATCGATAGATAGATAGATAGATAGAATAGATAGATAGATAGATAGATAGTGATGCTCTCTGCGACACTGACTGAATAGCGTGTGCTATTAATTATGCGTAACCCCATTTGACAGCCTTAGAACAGCAGGATCACGACATTTTCTCTCTTCTCAAGGGAGAAAGCACTGCTAAATAAAACCCCGTTATTTATCTTTAATGAACCGTCCAACAATTGCGCTAATATTTTGTACACAATGACACCTTTTGATTATTTTTCGCACTCATCAGAATCGTTTTGTCCCATCTAGGATATGACACATTTCTTTTTCGTTTTCTGCTTAGTTTAAGTGTTTGACACTGGTTCCTTTTGAACTTACATCGGGCGCTTGTGATCTGGACGAAAAAGTTTGTGTTCTCAACGAACATGTCGACGTCGTAGTTGGTTGAGCCAAGGACCTTGTGGCCCTTTGCCTTGGCCTTGTAGGAGACGCGAACACCATCGAGGGACACGTGGCAACCAAAGGTCGTGTTAGCGGCCTCCCAGGCGGGAGCACCGCAGTCACCCCGACGTCTCAATTGCGATAGACCACGAACGAGGCCTGAAGTGAAGTCCACCTTCAGGTCTCGGTTCGTGACGAATGTCTTTTTGACCTTGACGTCGAAGTTCGGTATCTGCGCAGGGTCGAGGTTCCGGTTGCGAACTTCACCGGGCAGTCTGTCTCTGAGCACCATGTCGATGAAATTGTTCGAGTCTTGCGGAAGGGCGCTAAAAACGCCTGAAACGAGTTAAGGCGGGCGCAGATAACAATTTTATATTGTGGTGGCTACTTACGTGAGGTTTCGAAAGCAACGCGTACTGCACACGTATTTAAGAAGCTAGGCAATCACGAATCACCAATCTCTTTGACATTTTTCATTGGTAGATTATAAGTGTAACAAAGAAATAAACAGATAGGAAGGTAACTGAAAAATGTTCGTATATTTATTCAGCTGAGGATGTAATTACTTGCAAGCTGCCAAGATAACAGTTCCTGTTAATTTTTGCACCCAAATGTCGATGTTAGTAATCAAGTGATACAATACACTCAAGAATGTTTTGGCGTAATTATCTGATTATTTCTGCAAAGAATGAGAAAATTGTGGGTGATAATCGTCGCTATAACATTTCCCCGCGGCAGCTATTGAAACATAGTTCAGTGGCATCTACGTTAGAAATTTTGATGCGCCTGGAAGTTATCATGGTGATTAAAATAATGCGACATGTAGCCTTTATAAACTTTCTACTTACCGGAAGAGCAAAGAAGGAAGATTAGAGTAGACAGCGACGCCATCATTGCTGTTTTCGTTTTGGAAATAACCTGCAGAAAGCGAAGAAATTATAAGCAGCAAATTTCAACCCTTCTGTTGTTGCGGGTTATATATCACATTGAAAAAGCCTAGAAGACCATTGTGACAGCCACGAAAATACTGAGACAAGATAAATTGAAGTAAGCATTGTGAACTTTTAGCTCACGCTTGATTTTTCACGCGCGCTACTAACATCCTGAGCATCAGTATTTTATCTATGAAAAATGGCTACTTTTCACGATAAGGGGCTCTCTTCCGTAAATTTAACAACACAATCTTTTGAAACTAAAAAATTTATAATTGCAACGAATGCTGCAGAAATTACGTGGAATGCTTTGAACTGTCTAAGAATGTGGGGGCGAAAGCCTTCTACCTATAGCGATGGGTGGAATGAAGCTGTTAGCCCACGCGGTGACCTGTAAGCACCGTACAATGGAGATTTCGAAATCCGACAGCAGCGCAAAAAGCCACATCCGAGCGAGCAGAAGCCGCCAAATTGGGCCCGGCTTCGACTAGAAGCGAATGCGACGCGCGCGTCTGCGGAGCCCCGTCAAGACTGCGCATGCTTGGCAAGGCCATTGCCGCAGGACCAGCGAAAAGCGGACATCAAATCCTTCTTCGTGCCTCTACTGCGCTACTCACGCAAACGGCGCAAAGTGGACAAAGTGTACTAGCAGCTTTATTATTTTTTTCGCGCACGCGAGCGGCGCAAAGACGAAGTGGGCGAAGTAAACGCACAATTGGCAAGCTCTCGTTTTTTGGAACATATCTCTCGTACCTCACACGAACTTGAAACGTTTTGAGACGTTTAAGGCTTTTTCCTTAAAGACGAAGTGTAAAATTAGATCCTATGTGTAGCTATATATCACAGGCTGCACACAATAGGCATGTGATAACCATAAATCTTTTTTAACACGAAAGTGTTTTATGCCGGGGTCCACCAAGTACATCCGTCACGGATATGACGTTGATAAAATGGACGCCAACGGGTGAGAAAGAAAAAAAAACAAGAAAAAGATACCCCGCTGGGAATCGAACCCACGACGTTGCGGCCGCGACGGCATGCGCTCGACGCCCTAGCGACTTAGCTAACTCGGGAGATGCTAGACACGGCGCGAACGCGCCTTATATCTTTCACACATTCTCTTTCGCGGCGGACGGAGCGGGGCGGTGCCGCCGTCTGTGAGATGTGAAAAGAAGTAATGCTTCACGATCGACACTTACTCGCGCTTACTCCGATATTGCAGGCGATATCGGAGGTCATGGTTAAAGCGTCTCGATACCAGAGAGGTGGACTGGCCGCGCTGGCGTCGCCGAGGCACCCTTGACGCAGTTACGTTCTTTGCCTTTGGCTTCGTGTTAGCGTGCGTCGGCTCATCGGAGTAGTGCAGCTTCCACGTTCACCAACAGGATTTCTCCGCCGCCGACTGCTTCAATTGCGAGAGCACCGACTAACAAAACTGCTGCAATAAGCGTTGCAGAAAGGACGCGATTTCGACCGGCGAATGTCGTGCCTTGGTGGAGCGAGAGCAGCGCCTGCGAGACAGAGGCCAGCGGGACGCGCGCGTTTGCGGCTCAGGCTACGAACCTCTACCTCCAGTGTTGCTGAAGCGCAGTGTGTGTTATCTATGCATGAGCACAGGCGTCGGCTACCCATTACTAGAAAGCGCACACCGTGCCGTTTTTCTCCTTAATTGACGGCGCTTTGAAGAAGTGCATACCGGGTACCAGTCTTGATTATGAGCTTGTTGATATCATCCTTACGCGGGATTCACGATTCGCTGTGTCCAAATATATGTTCACACCGTCAGCTACCACAACGGTTTAATCATGATCATGGGCGTTAGTCGTCGCGATAGAGACATGCTGTCAACATGGGTGCATCCACGTCAAACGGTGCTATAGCTGCCAAACACGAATAGACATTGTACAAGCTCTCATATATCACTACACAATTAGCACTACTTCTGTGAAGACACGTTTCACTTTCGTGTTATAGCGATTCCTATGACGGAGGGATCAGCCATGTTTTTTTATACCAAATGACAGATGTTATCTCAACAAGGTGTGGGTTCGAGCTAGTTGGTACTCCATGATCAACACTTCTTGCGCAAAATTTTCTCAGACAACGGATAAAACAGACACGGACGGGCGCAAACTTCCAACTGATTTTATTATCAACAAGTGACATATATATATATAACAAATATGACTATGACAAAACAAAAACAACAATGGCACAGGTGTGCAGTGTGTCAGCGCGCATCAGCTACTCCCTCCCCCAAATGTAGTGTTCCTTCCAAGAAGGCCATTTCCTTCTGTAGTCAACGAAAATGACGTCATGCTCACGCAGTTGCTGCCCTCCCGTTGCATTTTTGCTGCATCCACAATCTCTCGCGTGCCGCTGATCCCCGTCATGAAAAACAGCAGTACACTGTTGATACAACGGTTTGCACCCACACTCGTGGCAATGAATGGCCAAATTTCCATCCCTGCCCCCTTCCACCCTGTTCGCATGCTCACGCAGGCGGTGGTTGCGCTCAGTAAGACGTGCAAGCACGGTATGGACCGAAGCTTCAACGCGCAGGTGTCTCGCCTGACGTCAGCCGGTACCCGCAGGATATGATTGCCGCTGTGGCTGATGCTATTCGGAGGACGCAGAAGAAAGCTGCGGCTGTTTCACCTGAAGACAATCAGGGTGACAATCAGGAGACCACGCGGCCTAGAAAGATGGCGGTGATTCCTTACTTGCACGGCATCTCGCATAATCTTAAAAATATTGGTGCAAAAGCCGGCGTACAGGTGGTCATGTCTGCGCCTGAGAAACTGTCGAAACTATGCATTGCCACAAGCCCATTTATACCCAAAAAGGAAAAAATGCGGCGTAAAACACCGAAACAGCATGTTGACTGCACGAAGGAAGTCGTGTACAAGTTGCCACTATCGTGTGGACGACCCTACATTGGGCAAACAGGTCGGTGTCTAAACCACCGCCTGCGTGAGCATGCGAACAGGGTGGAAGGGGGCAGAGATGGAAATTTGGCCATTCATTGCCACGAGTGTGGGTGCAAACCGTTGTATCAACAGTGTACTGCTGTTTTTCATGACGGGGGATCAGCGCACGCGAGAGATTGTGGAGGCAGCAAAAATGCAACGGGAGGGCAGCAACTGCGTGAGCATGACGTCAGTTTCGTTGACACAGAAGGAAATGGCCTTCTTGGTAGGAACACTACATTTGGGGGAGGGAGTAGCTGATGCGCGCTGACACACTGCACACCTGTGCCATTGTTGTTTTTGTTTTGTCATAGTCATATTTGTTATATATATATGTCACTTGTTGATAATAAAATCAGTTGGAAGTTTGCGCCCGTCCGTGTCTGTTTCGTCCGTTGTCTGAGAAAATTTTGCGCAAGAAGTGTTGAAGATGTTATCTCAATTAAAAACTACACCTACTAAACGTTGTTGGGATAATTGTACTAGTTCTGTCATCTGAGCTGATTTGTGTAAAATAGAAGAACACTACGCGAAGAAAAGTGTACTGACGTTAACCTAAAAAATTATATATACAACTTTGTAATTTTGACTACGAGAAGTGAAACACTTTATGCATTGAGCAGCAATCTGAAGCTAAATATCACTTTTAAAATACGCCTGTAAAATCTGCAGAAACCACGTTGTTGCCTCCAATAGGAATTATCGTTTTATTTTTAAACTGCTAGTTACAAAAAACAAAAAACAAAAAAACGGGACGTTTTAGCACATAATTGCAGCTAAAGGGTAGAAAATAGATGTTTGCTGAGCTTTTACAGTAGGATATCTTGTAAAGTTTGAGTACTGATTTTATCGGTGAAACCTTTTTTGCCTAATTCCGTTCTTTATTATGTCCTCTTTCATCAAAATAGGTCTCTTGAGGTATGTGGCACGATCTGTCATAACTACGATATTCGACACAAGAGAGCTTTATCGAATATTTTCCTATTACATACGGTAACCGATGCGTTCATTGCGGATGTGTACAAATTGTGTTGTTTGTAGAAACTCAGAAGTTCTACCGCTCCCGTGTAAAGTCCTCTGTCACACACTCTGCTTACTCTAAACATGAAATATTATTGTATGTGAACGAGCGAGAGGAAAAAAAATCACAGCATATCCACGGAGTGAATGATGATGAGTGGGCGAAGCTGCGGAGGTTCATCGGTAAACCGTGAATCTTCCGTGAATTCTGCCCAGTACATCATCACCGACGTGAGATCGGGCGCGTTTATACTAAAGGTTCGATGAGTTATGACGACTTGCAGCTCACTTTAATTTTACATGTACGCTGTGAATTTTCATTGTTTAGAAAACCATTGCTTTAGAAAACATCTGGCGTCTTTCGTTAAGCAGCTGGCGTCTTTTCGTTTTGCTTTAGAAACATCTGGCGTTCTTTCGTTTTGCTTTTACAAAACATCTGGCGTCTTTCGTTGGTTTATTTCATCAATCAACGGCGTTTTGAACAAAATTTTTATTGTTTAATCACGCACAGGAGAAATCTCACCAGGCACTACCTTGGAGGTAAACAAGTGGCTGCTAATGGAAATGAGAGACAGAAGAAGTCGGCTTTTAGCTAACACTTACAGTTCTACTTCTACTAACGTTTCCCTACTGGAACATGCCAATGGCTGCTAATGGGGAATGAGAGACAGAAGAATTCGGCTTTTAGTTAACGCGCACGCTGCGAATTTTTTATTGTTGAACAACGCACAGGAAAAATCTCCCACCGGCACCACCTTGGAGGACAAAGCGTAACAGTGGTTACGCACTACGACTACTACGACTAGGACTACGAGGGACGAACGGGTGCCGCATTAAGGAGCTTCGCCCCTAAAAACATTTCGCAAACATCTTACCGCAACGAGAACATGAAATTTCAGGTGAGAGAGGCGCGCCCTCCACTGAAGGGCATAATCGTGTGGAACATAGGCGCCGTGGTTAGTACTCTTCGAATAAAGAGCGACACCGGAAATGAAGAATATTAAGTTTTCCTCTTCTAACACCACATTTATGTTGTTATAAAGCAGAGGCTATTTCTTTAGCTTTGTTAACACATATGACGTGAAGACATTAGATATAGAACAGTTAGCTAACAGCATTATGGTATTTGCTAGACCTGATTTGACAACCGAAGCAAGACCGCAGTGTTGCCACTATACAGAAAGTTTATCAAGTCAGTAGGTACAGTTGATTAAGCATACAAAGAAGAAAACAGTGTGAACGCGAATGTTATAAAAGAGGATACAGCGCTTTGAAGGCCACCGGTTTCTTTCTGCCATAAAAATCATACGGCCATGTAAGAAGTGTAAACATTAACTCAGTGGAGAGTTAATGTGGAGGAGAGTGGAGAGTGGCTCCGAAGTAAGCCTAAGTGTAACGGCACTTCACCTAGGCATCTGAAGCTCACCAATTTCTCACACAATAGCACGGTAATGCTACAAACGCATGACATTGACTTGCATATTTCGATGCTTTGCCACTGTTTTGTGAATGACAGTGCACTGTACAGAAACACGTGACCACCATATTCAATAAAAGCAAGTGAGGGAATTTCAGAGATTAAGGGTTCACAAACTTTTTAATGCGCCGTTTTCAGAACAATACTTTTAATATTGTATCGCTACACAAAAATCTAAAAGCTTTAGTGGTTGTGTTAAGGGGCTTCTAATTGACCAAGCTATGTAATGGTCATTTGGTTTCGGTGTAGCGGCACTAAATTCGAAACGTTTCAAGCCGATCACTAGATACGTGAGTATGCGGCTTATTCAGCGAGACGTCGACGTGAGAATAAATTTGAGCTCTCACCTTTGATGGTTTCTGTAACGTCTGTCCGTGCGACGATAAGGCGACAGATATATAAGGTAGCTGATCCATCCGGGTTTTCCGCGCTCAGGTCCACTATTGTTCCCGTCTGTGGATAAGGTATCGACAGATAACAAGAATGCTGACCTGTTCTGTCTGCAATGATACCTGTTTGCGCAGCCTCTGTGACGAGATATAATTTTGTGTTTTCCCATGCATTGTCTCTTCTGGAGAGTGGCAAGTGTTGACAACGAGATACAACTTCCCCCCCCTGCTGACGAATATATTATTGTAACGTGTCTAGAAACTTGTGTCAGTGAAGTTGCCAACTTCAATGAAATGCTTAGCTGAAGCTGTCTGTCACTCATTTTAGCTCCTGTTTTTTCTTACGGCTCCATAAGACCCACTTTTCTATCATAATTTATGTTACGTGGATTAACTGTTGTGTGTTCACAAAGAAGCTGACCAAATTTTAGCGCATGAAGCTTTTTATAAGCATGCGAGCGGCCTGAGTGTCGGGAAACACTAGCGCACTCGCTAGCCATGACGTAACAAGGTGCTGTCTGTGCGAGTGTCTGAATTCCGTTGAACGATTTTGTTCCGTGGTCAGTTGCGCGTGCAACTGAGCTATTTCAAGTTTCTTCAGTTTGACGTTGAAATTGAACGATTTACAGCTGCTGAAACTGGTAGAAGGCAACGGCTACGCTCCATGCAGCACATGACGTCACACGCACCATGGCAAAATGGCGGTAGCCAGCGACGGTGGACGGGGTTTATAGCCGGCGACATCTAGGCCTCAGTCATTTGGCACTGATATTTTCTTTACACTCGGGAGCGTTCAGATAAGAACGTCGGTGCATCTCCGCGGACCCCCTTTAATTTCGTTGAAAAAATATATTTTGCTGTCCGAGTCTCCAGGGCCACGAAACCAATCTTGGTTTTATGGAAAAGAAGTTTTGCCATAGGAAAAAAAAAATCGGAAGCCTCCACTGAGCAGAAGCGCCATTTCCGTATTGCGCGAAAATGGGATTTTGACGAGGTCCTACAAAAGGACTATTGTAGATATGAGTCTGAAAATTTTTGTTAATGTGCTATGAGTAACATGCTTTTGCAAAATTGTGTATTATATTGCAGTTTTCATGCACATATTTTAAGAAAAAAATCGCAAATACGGCGCATTGCTCAGTCATGCTCTAAATGCAATTTTTGTTCCCCGCATCTATAATAGTCAGAATTTCCGTAATTTCCCCGAGTTTTGCCACACATTAGGTTAACAATCGTGCTAAATATAATTGCCGAGAATGACGTCAAACGCTAATCAAAAATGCATAAGTGAAGGCATATCTCTAAAAATGCAATACTTTGAAATTCATTAAAAAAAAGGCCACTTTCGATTTTCTATGACCTCCTCAGAATTAAAGCCACGCGCGTGTTCTAACTTAATCTGCAAAAACATGTCGCATTATTTTTGTGAGGTCGGAGTCACAAAGCCACCAATGTAGCCAAATTGACATTCATGCGCAACCACTTAAATTGTTGAGCATGTAGCTATAGTTGCTATTGTCATAATTTTAGCTCTTAAGTATGTAATCTCGTGTTCACTAAGCAACAAGTTGACAGAAAACAGATAAAGACTTGCCTTAAAGTGCAAATTTGTACATATGCGTGTTTGTACTCGTCGTACTATTTGTTATCGGAGAAATGTCGTCTAGATGCACACTTCAGTCCGATTTTTGGACGCAACAGTTTCTTCAGCCCTAATGTACACAGGACGCGAGACAGGCATCGAATGAAGAGTGGGTAAACGCAGAAAGTGCCCTGGAGACGGCGTCCACGATCTCCGCCTTCTTGCGCCTGGCGTAGTACTTCAGACAGTGACGTTTCAGCTTCACCGTCATGTTGAGACGAGACATTTCTATTGAGCAAATGACTAAGTTAAGCTCTCAAGGAGCGTTTTGCAAAGGAACAACATTTTTGACAGACACAGTCGCATCTGTACATTTTGCGACGGCCTGTTAAAAGAGGCTGAAGCAGTTTCGAAGACGGCGAGAGCTTTTTCTGGCTTAAAGCTCATGAACAAGGCGGTATCCAAATATGAAAACTCCGGAAGTTCCGCCTACAGCGCATCTTTCTCTTGTGCTTGCTCAGATAGCGCTAAGCGCTCGCTTAGCATGGTGCAACGCAGCCATAAATCTCAGGGGTGTACCAGAAGCGCATGAATATTCGCATAGGCTATTCAGTAGAGGACTGCGGGGCAGTCGACGAAGCGACTGACGGACGGAAAAGCTGATGCGATATTGCGACTTCAACATCTCTGAAGCGTCTTCAGGACACTTTCTGCGTGGACTCACCCTTCCTTCATTACCTGTCTCCCTGCGTACATTGCACTCTAAAAAAAAATCGAGTATTTGGGGAGTATTTCTGCCACACAACAATAAGCGTCATCCACCCCGCGTGCTTTCCACGCATTATCACCGCGGTTCCAGCACTTCCCGGTCACGAACGGCGCGCGCGTTATCAGCGTGACATAGCATTCTTGATAGGAAAGTGTCCAGAGACGGGTTTTAAAGAAAGGAGACGCGAGCAAGCCGGATGACGATTATTGTGGTGTGGCAGAAATACTCCCGATATACTAGATTTTTTTGCTTAGAGTGTAGGGCTGAAGAAAGTGTTGCAAGGGAAAACCCGACTCGAGTGTGCGCTAGACGAACTTTTTCCGATAATTGCTTTCGCCGGGAACAATAGTACGACGAGTACAGACATGCATATGTACAGATTTGCACTTTAGGGCAACTCTTCGTCTGTTTTCTGTCAACTCGTTGTTTAGTGAACACGAGATAACATACCTAAGACCTAAAAATTATGACAATGGCAACTATAGCTACATGCTGTTGTGGCTCGGGTCCGGCCGGTCACGTTTCATAGCTGGCCCTCGTCACCGGACCCATCCGTAGCAGAGAGGAGAGGCGCTCGTATGGAAAGACGGAGGTTTATTTACATCTGATCAAGATGAAAGAGAAGAGAGAAAAAAATTAAACATCTTCCCGACGGGAACCCTGATGCGATGCAAATCATCGAGGAGGGGGGGGGGAGGTTCCGTTGTTTTAATTGCGTAGACGAAGGTGAAACGATTAACGAAGGTGTTTATCGAGCAGCGTCTTGTACTTGAAGTGTTCACTTTGCTTTGAAGAGGATGGCTTTGTGGTCGCTGAAGTGAACCGTGAGGGGATCTTGGTGCAGTGGGTGGATCTTGATATTGGTGAAGACGTGATCAATGCATGTGCCGTGAATGGTAGTTGGCTGTTGTTTTCGGTCGTCGTGTGATCCGTGATGCTGCGAGTGATGTGATGACATGTACTCAACTATCCAATCGCTCTTCATGACGTTGACATTAAAGTCGCCAATGAGCATGAAAGGATGTGTGTCTGCGTATTGCTTTTGGTAGTCACCCATAGCCTCGTCGATGTACGTCTGATGCTGACGCTTGCTTGCGCCAACCCAGTAACTGACAGGACAGTTGCATTCCATCACACTTCATCGGAAGCATCAACGGAGTCAAGCGGAGTGAACCGAAGCAAGCGCTGAACTGAACGCGCGCAGCGCTCAGCCAACACCTCCTAGAACTTTTCAGGCCTTCGCGCAAGAATTTGACGTCACAAGCCGCCGGCCGACCAACCCGTCCGAGGAGTTCATTTACCTTGCATTCCAATCCCCTGTCTCCCCAGTGACCCTGCCTGAAGCGCGTGTGTCCGCGTCGTTGCTGAGGGCACGTTTCATGTATTTCTGCATTCGATGGAGAGGAGAGGAGACTAGAGGAGAAGAATAGCGCATGCGCCGCGAGAGCAGAAGTGAGAACGCAGGAGAAGCGCAAGCAGGTGGTACGAGAGAAGTGGAGAGTGAGTGCGGAGTGCGGAGAGTGCGCAGTGTGAGTGCGGACGCCGACGAGCACGCGGGACATGCCGCCGCTAAGAAATGCTTCGCATTTAAAAATGTACATCAGTCTCCAGCTTACATAGCGACAAGTCAGAACACACTGAGGCACTGAGGCAGCAGGTGTCCGCCGCTCCCGCCAATCGGATGGCTCGACAACCCGACGTCCACACAATGCAAGTGCCACGCCCCGACGGCGAGGATGAGAGTCCAAAAGGGTGAAAGGGGCGGGAAGTGTCGCTGACCTCGAGAGGGAGACAGACGGCTAACTTGAACTCGCACAAACGAAAGTACCTAGATTTTTCCATCTTCTTTCATAAGTACCGACAACCATTGAAGCGCCGCCGACGAATGTCATTGGCTAACGCCCGTTTTCGGTAGCCATCTTCTTTCTAACTCTTTTCAAGCACTTGGTGAAACGCATCCTCCGCTCACTAATGACGGGGGGTTGGCGGGAGGAGAAAGGCGCGTCACGCTAGCATATTGTCCACTGAGAGATGCGTGGCTAATGTACTTAGACGTACGCGGCTTTGTAAATCTTCCAAGTTAGGTCCTATATTCTGCAGGTACTTGAACTTAACGGCATGTGCCGCCTACACTCTTAATGAGACTACCTTGCGTTAGTGAGCCATTAGTAGGCACTGTGCTGAGGTTCTTCAGAACACTCCTGTTGCACAGAAAATGGTTAAACCAGGACATATAACAAAATTGTTATCTTTTTATTTTTGTCAGCTACTTAAAAGCTTCATCATATGTAGAGCGACTTGCAAAATACTGCTGGTTTCTGCTGTGCACAGCAAGCAATGAAATGTTTGACACACGAACCAAGAGGGTAAAAATGTGAGTGACACGTAACATAAACAAGACAAGGAGAGGTGTTACAAACCGGGCCGGCTCCATTATTCAGGCCTTCAACTGTACAGACGTCATTTTAATCTCGTGAAAATGTGATGGTATTCAACACTGCTGTGAATGAGTGTTTCCTAACGTCTCTGCAGAATGATGAAGTGCTGTAATTCTATAAGAAGGGGGCTCCTGGCGTTTTCGTGTTTTAGTGTGGAAGCACTTTGACCCTACGTCTCAATATTTTGCGGATGTCAAAAAAGAACACAAGGCTTCAGCTGGACTCGGTTTTGGAAACTGACCGTGGCCGATGCTCTGGCCACGCGTTCCTCGGCTCCGCTGCGCTAGTACGCGTTTGCTTCGGCCAGTCGCGTTTGACATTCCTCCTCCGTTTCTGGACCGCGCCTGCCATGGTTGTACGTTTATGGAGACTCCAACCGCGTTCGGTGTTGTCCGCGGCTCTCGAATGTGCTTCCGCACAATACTACGTTGACTGGCGGAGCTAACCGTCCTTTATTTTTCTTTACTGAGACAAGGAGGTGTTTTGTTCGTCTAGATTTAAAGGATTAGCTGGCTTCTGAAAGACATTTCAGGCTTAATAAAATGGCACTGGCTTTTCGTATTTCCCAAAACGACGAAAAAAAAATGGCGAAGCTAGCAATAGGTTGCGCAGGGCTTCAAACAGCGAAACTGGACGATTCTGAAGTCTATTCTGGTTGCTTCTAGGTTGTTGCTAGGCTTTAGCTATAGGTCAGTCACGACACGGATGTCCACACTACAGAACCGAGCGTTCGCACTTTTCATAGATCTACGGGCACGTCGTCGTTGGCGTATGTCTTCCATCGCTTCGGGCTCTTCTCGCAGCCGCCGTTGCCTTTCCCGTTCCCTAAGAAGGCAGCTTTGCACTAGCCGTGCCAAGCCTGAAGGAAGAGCGCAGCTGGGTGGCCTTTCTTGTTTCTCATTATTAAATGCGAAGCATTTCTTAGCGAACCTCAGGCACTTTGGGCGTTTCTATCTATCTATCTATCTATCTATCTATCTATCTATCTATCTATCTATCTATCTATCTATCTTCTATCTATCTATCTATCTATCTCTATCTATCTATCTTATCTATCTATCTATCTATCTATCTATCTATCTATCTATCTAGCCGCCTACGTCTGGGCGCTCTCCTGGTCGTCTCCATAACTTGTAACATACCGAAATTGGCATAGCAGGGGATCAGTGTATGGCGAACGCGATTCACTGGTCATGACATGAATAACGCGAAATACCTGTCGAGTACGTCATAAAACCCTTTCTCTCAGTCACGTGTGGCACATACCCGAATACCAGAGTTCATGTTAGGTGGGTATGTGCCACTGGTGATACAAAGTCTTAACCAACGCAGTAAACTCGAAGACACACATTGACACGCAAGGAAAGTGATAATAATATTAATTGTTGGGGTTTATGTCCCAAAACCACGATATGATTATGAAAGACGCCATAGCGACGGGCTTTAACGTGCACCGAGATCGCACAGCACACGGGCATCTCGCATTTTGCCTCCATCGAAATGCGACCGCCGCGGCCGGGATCGAACCCGCGACCTTCGGGTAAGCAGCCGAGCACCGTAACTGCTACACCACCGCGGCGAACGCAAGGACAGTGAGGAAGCTGAAGACAGAACACCCTTGGAAGACGCTAAACTATCTTGCATTCGTTCACGTGGTCCGCAACGTGGATCACGTCGATAACGCAAAGACCCGGGTCAATGCTTCCTACAATAAATCTGCCGAGAGAACCAAGCCTCTCATCATTACCGGTGACTTTAACATTGATTTATCAAGACCCAACAAGGCCTGGTCTTTATACTGCGTGAAAGACAGCTTGAATGTGGACAGGGCATCAAAAGACCTCGCTGCCACGTCCAGGACAGGAGGCGTCATAGATCATTTCATCGTAAGCGGCATCCAGGATTTCCACCAGCTGTGGTATACCTCGCACTTCACTACACTTAAACCCCTTGTAGCCGCGATCACGAACGGATCCGATTAACAAGTCTGGTCCAGCTGCTGGTGCTCACTGATCACGGTGATGATGACCTTGTCCAAAAACTTTCAAGAACCCCTCCTACACATACACACGGTTTCGTGAAACGTGCGTGCATTCTCCGTTTATAACGGACAAGTATAAGCATAACAACTGTAACGCAACTGTCACAACTGCAACTGCGATTGTAACGTACGTGCAGTGCGCCTGCGCGTGCCACTCGGCTGTGTGTATATCCAGGGTAACTTTCCTGATGAAGCTTAGTTGCGAGTAACGCCTGTCCTCTGCATTTGTGTTTCTTCTTTGTGCTGTTCGAATTCGCGCTATCCAGTGTTGAAGAATATAAGCACTACATATCAGCTTACCGCGTCTGCTGTTGGTAACACCCATGTTGCTGTTGGCATCGTTACGCAACTGTGAACAACTGATTATACAATACATATGCGACTATTCAGCATATGAAAGTGCGTATACCACTTCCACATTTCTCTAGCGTGATTCGGTAACGTTTCGCTCAGTATAGAAAATTACGCCACAGTCACGATCCCGCGCATGCTTCGCACAACATCGATTCCCACGGTACGTGGGATCTGCCAAATTTTTTTCTTCTTTTCTTCTTTCTTTGGCTTCTCTTTGTAACTTGTATCTCTATTTTGTATCTGCTTCTTTCTATTTCTTCCTTTCTACTTCTTTCTCTTTCTCGCTCTTTTTATCTCTATTTAGCTTTCTTCCCTTTCTTTCTGTGTGCCTTCTTCTCTCTTTTCATTTCTTTTTTTATTTCTCTCTTGATCTTTCTATTTTTTCGATCTCTTTCTCTATCTGCATCTTTCTCTCTTTCTGCGCTTCTCTTTCGTTGTCTTTCTCTATTTTTCTCTTTCTGTTTATAGCTTTTTCTCTCTCTTTCTCTCTGAGTGAGCTAGTGGCGAATAGTGGTATTTGCACAATTTCTGTAGCACATACCCGTTCATGATGATGATTGTTTTCTGATAGGCCGCGAACATAAATTACGGCTAGCTTAAACAGCTTCGCTGTTGAATGAAATTTGGAATCAGCTGTCCGACATTCCAATGTGGCAGGGGCGTAGCCAGAAATTTTTTTTGGGGGAGTTCATCCATACTTTATGTATGTTCGTGCGTGCGTTTGTATGTGTGCGTGCCTATATACGCAAGCAAAACTGAAAAATTTCGGGGGGGGTTTGTACCCCCCCAACCCCCCCCTTGGCTACGCCCCTGCAATGTGGATGAAGTTGACGGGTATGAATAAATATCGTCTGGCCAGGAGGAAACGCTGGTGAAAACGTTGATGGACGCCGACCAGCGTGAAAAGTTTTTACTGACGTTTGTGAATATTTACTGAGATTGTCAACAGCGGGATAGAATCCCAATGCGGCGGCTGTATTTATGATGCAGGCAAAAATGCTGCAGGCCCGTGTACTAAGATTTAAGTGCACGTTAAAGAACCCCAGTTGGTCGAAATATCCGGAGCCCTCCACAGCGGCGTCCCTCTTAACCATATCGGGGTTTTGGGACGTTAAACCCCAACAATTATTATATTATGCGATTTTGAAGAAGGCTCCCGGGTGGAAGACAAAACGTCAGTAAACATTGTTCACCTTTGTCGACCTCCATCAATGTTTTCACCAAATACAATGTGTACTGTGACGAATGCCGCAGCGGATTTCAAGGCTTTATTTGACAATCTCAGGTGTTTCAATATCTAGACCCCCACACTCTTTAAAAGCTGAATTTCACACCAGTCGTAATTTGCTAACCACTGCCAGCCAATGATCCATAACGGTGGCCGGTACACTCTAACAATTCCATGCTTTCAGTGTTCTAGTAGAACTCGTTGTTGGGCTAGTTGGTGCATTGCATCAAGGAATTAAACCAGCCGAAAACAGACGAACACAGGAAACGGTGAAGGAGACAGGAAAGCGGCTAGACTACCAACTCTTTTAATCACCAAAGCGAGGCTCAAATATATACACTCATGCGGTCACATGGTCATATCACTATCGCTCTTTACATCAACCGAACTAACCATATAGGCATATCACAAAACATGGCATGCTATTACCGTGTGTCATCTTCGCATCCTCATTTCCTTCTCGTGATTACAAAAAAGATTGCAGGAAATCTTGTTTCTATTCTGCGCAATGCCACAGAGCTATCACTACAACATGCTTCGCCCTTCATCGCAATGTGAAAGGCCTCAAGTATTTCACGTGCCATTTTCTCATGACTTCGGCCCAAAATTCTCAAATCATTCAGTACCGGCTCACATTTGCACTGTTTACAGTGAAGGGCCAGATTTGATCCTGTTCCATTTTCTAAAGATTTGAAATGTTCCCACGCTCTAGTGTTTACACAACGACCCGTCTGGCCTATGTAAACCTTTCCACAAGTCAGTGGTATCTCGTATATGACGCCAACAGCACAATCCACAAAGATCTAGCCATGTTTCGTATCACACTGTGGTTTCTTCTCTCGTCCAATACGTGCGCATAACCCACTCAGCTTCCTTGGCGCCGAGAACACCACAGGCACACCATACCTGACGGCAACCTTTTTCAGGCCATGTGCAACTCTGTGCGTGTAGGGAACTACTTGCGGTCTCCTGTGCTCAGGCCAAGCCTTTGTGTTTTTTCTTTTCCCTTTCATTTTTTGTAGCAATGCTTCTGCTACAGCAGACACAGCAGAGCTAGGAAAACCCGCGTTTTGCAGTCTGTGAATCTGGACCGTAAAGCTCGTCTCAACCATGTGTTCACAAGACTTAGTCAGGGCAGATTCAAGGCAAAGGGAAGCGATAGCCCTCTTGATAGTTTTAGAGTGTGCGGACCCATACGGCAACAACTCTTTCTTGGCTCTTGGTAAATACATCCAACACACCTGTCTTTCGACACGCTTGATATTAATGTCTAAAAATTGCAGACAATCGTTCACCGGCAGCTCATGGGTAAAATTAAGACCTTTTCCTAACTTTCTAAAGGAGCACAAAGCGCTTTGCACAGTGTTGTCATAGGTCAAGTTAAAATCGGTTCCTAAAATCACCAAAAAATCATCAACGTATCTAAAAATTCGCAGGACTGTGCTTTTGTCAATGGTGGATTCTAAATCACGGTCAATAGACGATAAAAAAATATTACACAACACTGGGGCAACACAGGATCCAATGCATATCCCCTTCTTTTGGATAAACAAGCCTGCATCAAAGGATACGACTGTAGACCGAAGGTAGAACTCGAGGAGAGACATAAACCTTTCAACACTAATGCCCGCTTAATTTTGAAAGGCAATAGTCCCATTAAACTCAATGCGCTCTCTGACAGACATAAACAGCTCTGCATGCGGTATGGAGTAAAAATAAATCCTCGACATCAATCGAAAATAAATATCCTATTCTGTCTGCTCTTTTAAAAAGGTAATAACATCTGTCGAATTTCTTGTTAGGAATGGATCACGCAAATCAAGGGTTTTCAAGTGGTCAAGTAAAAAAGAGCTGACCTGCTGTAACCATGTACCGCGTTCACTAACGATACACCTGAACGGCATATCCAGCTTGTGCGTTTTAACAGCGAAAAACACATCCAAAGTTCCTTTCTTGCATTTGCTAATTGCATTGGCTAATTTGGAGAGTTCCATTTCATTACACATGGCTATCGCCTTAGTCTTCACTCTGCAGGCTTTGCGGCTCACCTGTACAAAGTTCTTTGATAATGCTTGAGCGGCCTTTTCTTTGTACGACGACGTTGACATCACCACAAATCCACCTTCTTTATCTGCTTGTAGCAGTCGAAGGTCGTTCCTTTCAAAGTAGGAGACGACTTGCTGAGTGCTGTCCTTTGGTAGAAGGTCCCTTTTCCGTGCAGTTCTCACGATGCTGTCAACACCATCTAAAAGGCACCTTTCACCATCTTCCCCAGCTTTATAAGCCAGTTTTCTGTTTAGCGCGAGCAGTTCGTGTGTCGGGATCCTGGGTGGAACGCTGTATTTCGGTCCTTTCTCCAATAAGGCAGCAACGCCTTCAGGCACTGACGCATCGTCAAGAAGAACCAGGCTGCAAGGTTTCACGGGCGCCTTCCCTACTTTCCTTGGCAGGAACTGCAGGACTCGTTGCCACAGAAACTCGGTCTTCTGCATTGCGACCCGCCTGAAGATCTTCATTTTTTCTTCAGCAATCCAATCCGGGTCACGAGCACAGCACAACACCCGAATCCAATCGTACAGTAGCCTAACCTGTCTCCAAATTTCCGACTTCATGATCCGGCAAATCCGCTTGACGTGACCACTGGACGGTGTAACCATGCCGCAAAATGCCACAATATCTGCCGGCACCACGCCATTTCGAACGCAGTAGGTGTAACACCTTGCGCGGCAGATTGCAGAGGCGATGTGACCGATGAGGACATGTACTTGAGCACCATCAAAATAGGAACATTGAAAAGGGCCCACTGTATAAGAAAGATGTTCTAGTAGAACTCGTTGTTGTGCAGAACTCGAGTCCTGCAGTTCCTGCCAAGGAAAGTAGGGAAGGCGCCCGTGAAACCCTGCAGCCTGGTTCTTCTTGACGATGCGTCAGTGCCTGAAGGCGTTGCTGCCTTATTGGAGAAAGTACCGAAATACAGCGTTCCACCCAGGATCCCGACACACGAACTGCTCGCGCTAAACAGGAAACTGGCTTATAACGCTGGGGAAGATGGTGAAAGGTGCCTTTTAGATGGTGTTGACAGCATCGTGAGAACTGCACGGAAAAGGGACCTTCTACCAAAGGACAGCACTCAGCAAGTCGTCTCTTACTTTGAAAGGAACGACCTTCGACTGCTACAAGCAGATAAAGAAGGTGGATTTGTGGTGATGTCAACGTCGTCGTACAAAGAAAAGGCCGCTCAAGCATTATCAAAGAACTTTTTACAGGTGAGCCGCAAAGCCTGCAGAGTGAAGACTAAGGCGATAGCCATGTGTAATGAAATGGAACTCTCCAAATTAGCCAATGCAATTAGCAAATGCAAGAAAGGAACTTTGGATGTGTTTTTCGCTGTTAAAACGCACAAGCTGGATATGCCGTTCAGGTGTATCGTTAGTGAACGCGGTACATGGTTACAGCAGGTCAGCTCTTTTTTACTTGACCACTTGAAAACCCTTGATTTGCGTGATCCATTCCTAACAAGAAATTCGACAGATGTTATTACCTTTTTAAAAGAGCAGACAGAAATAGGATATTTATTTTCGATTGATGTCGAGGATTTATTTTACTCCGTACCGCATGCAGAGCTGTTTATGTCTGTCAGAGAGTGCATTGAGTTTAATGGGACTATTGCCTTTCAAAATTCAGCGGGCATTAGTGTTGAAAGGTTTATGTCTCTCCTCGAGTTCTACCTTCGGTCTACAGTCGTATCCTTTGATGCAGGCTTGTTTATCCAAAAGAAGGGGATATGCATTGGATCCTGTGTTGCCCCAGTGTTGTGTAATATTTTTTATCGTCTATTGACCATGATTTAGAATCCACCATTGACAAAAGCACAGTCCTGCGAATTTTTAGATACGTTGATGATTTTTTGGTGATTTTAGGAACCGATTTTAACTTGACCTATGACAACACTGTGCAAAGCGCTTTGTGCTCCTTTAGAAAGTTAGGAAAAGGTCTTAATTTTACCCATGAGCTGCCGGTGAACGATTGTCTGCAATTTTTAGACATTAATATCAAGCGTGTCGAAAGACAGGTGTGTTGGATGTATTTACCAAGAGCCAAGAAAGAGTTGTTGCCGTATGGGTCCGCACACTCTAAAGCTATCAAGAGGGCTATCGCTTCCCTTTGCCTTGAATCTGCCCTGACTAAGTCTTGTGAACACATGGTTGAGACGAGCTTTACGGTCCAGATTCACAGACTGCAAAACGCGGGTTTTCCTAGCTCTGCTGTGTCTGCTGTAGCAGAAGCATTGCTACAAAAAATGAAAGGGAAAAGAAAAAACACAAAGGCTTGGCCTGAGCACAGGAGACCGCAAGTAGTTCCCTACACGCACAGAGTTGCGCATGGCCTGAAAAAGGTTGCCGTCAGGTATGGTGTGCCTGTGGTGTTCTCGGCGCCAAGGAAGCTGAGTGGGTTATGCGCACGTATTGGACGAGAGAAGAAACCACAGTGTGATACGAAACATGGCCAGATCTTTGTGGATTGTGCTGTTGGCGTCATATACGAGATACCACTGACTTGTGGAAAGGTTTACATAGGCCAGACGGGTCGTTGTGTAAACACTAGAGCGTGGGAACATTTCAAATCTTTAGAAAATGGAACAGGATCAAATCTGGCCCTTCACTGTAAACAGTGCAAATGTGAGTCGGTACTGAATGATTTGAGAATTTTGGGCCGAAGTCATGAGAAAATGGCACGTGAAATACTTGAGGCCTTCACATTGCGATGAAGGGCGAAGCATGTTGTAGTGATAGCTCTGTGGCATTGCGCAGAATAGAACAAGATTTCCTGCAATCTTTTTTGTAATCACGAGAAGGAAATGAGGATGCGAAGATGACACACGGTAATAGCATGCCATGTTTTGTGATATGCCTATATGGTTAGTTCGGTTGATGTAAAGAGCGATAGTGATATGACCATGTGACCGCATGAGTGTATATATTTGAGCCTCGCTTTGGTGATTAAAAGAGTTGGTAGTCTAGCCGATTTCCTGTTTCCTTCACCGTTTCCTGTGTTCGTCTGTTTTCGGCTGGTTTAATTCCTTGATGCTTTCAGTGTTGAGCACTTAAGAGACCACCCTGTCGTCGTCTCATGTCTCGCGTTGTTGTCATACAGCGTCTCATGCTTCGCGTTGTTGTCACGCAGGCCCTGCTGTTGATACACATAAACCTAGCAGGATGCACGTTTGGAACGCCAGCGTCGGGAGTTACGCCCAGATCTACGGAAGAGAGAAGCGGAGGAGAAACGCCATCGCTGGGAGTAAGACGTACCGCTCTCGAGCAGTTAGCAGTAGAAAAGCAGCAGAAAGGACACAAGAAAAGAACAGGGAAGGATATGAAATATCACATAATCAGACGAAACAGACAGAAATTAGCACAGAAGAGCATATAAACACAAGAAAGGAACACAAGAGCACAAAAAGAGCAGATAAACACAGCATACAGAATGGAAACACAGGCTAATCAACGCTCCGCACTTGGTACAGCTTTCACGTAGGGTGGAACAGACTTTCATTTTTTTTATTATTACATATGTAGTGTGCCCCAGGTAACTTTAGCCAGAGTTTAATAATATGTTGACGCCCTTTATGACGACGTCATGAAATGCGTCGGTCACTTTTGTATGTATTAACTCACTCTGTTCTTCGTGTTCTGCTTAATTGCTCATTTGCGTAAAATATTTAAATAACTTGTCAAGCAATGAAGCTGGGCAGAGCTTCAATTAGAAAGTTGTAGATCGGTGTGCGAAACGTCCGATTAGACAGTTTTTAACTTCGAATCTATTAAGTATTCGTGTTTTTTCGCGTACTTCGATTGCTCGCGAAATACAAAAAAAAATTATACCACGTGACAAGTCCGCTTACACATCATATTGCAGTGATCCCTAACGTTCCACGTACAAACGATATGCTTCGCTCGCTGCAGTTCATGACAGCGATAAAGAAAACAGATTTGTTATCGCATGTGCGGCCGCTAGTAACACGTTCGTGATCGCACAGCCAGCACCATCGTAGCGGACCTGCCGCCTTTTAAGCCGCAGCACACGTGGCCGAATGCTATCGTCGTTTGCAGGCGAAACGTAGGGAGCGCTGCAATTACGGCGCGCTCTCGCATGTCACGTGATATTTTTTTTTTGTATGTCGCGGGCATCTGCAGGAAGCAGAAAAACAGTTACACTTACTAGATATAAAATTATAAACCGTCTAATCGGACGTTTTGCAAGCCGATCTACAACATTCTAATTGGAATTCTTGCCCAAATTCGTTGCTCTGAAAGTTAATGAATTATTCTTAGCTAATTAAGCAATTAAGCAGAATATAAAATATTGTGTGACGTGATAGTGGTCGCGCCGTCGGCATATTTTTAAACTCTCGCTAGAGTTTTCTGGGGCACCATGTACAGGGGCACTGACCGAACATTACAATTGAAATATTGCTTTGGCGTTTCGGACACCTCTCGTTGAATGATCTTATTTCATGATATATTACCGAAATAAAAAAATGTGGCTGCAATATCGTTTGTTTAACATGACACAAGAATATTACAGGATGATTACTGGCCGCAGCACCCTTACAAAAAGGTGGCCTTTCATAAAACTTTTTTTAGAAATTACGATCCTTTGCACAGCATTGTGAGAGCTGCAGCCGTATCAATTTCTCGAAACGCTGACCAGATGATTTCACTAAACATTCTTGCGTCGGGATTGGAATAAGTGTACAGCAAAATACCTATAGTTCCCTCCACCTGTTACACCAGAGGATACGAACCCGTTTGGTAATCATCGGTGCTGAGGTCCAGTTCTCGAGTAACATCTGTTCTCACCGTGAATGCTGGAATTATGTAAAAAGCAGCTGGCACAGAGTCAGTGAGGTACTATCCAGTGTCCATGTGCTTGTATGCAATATGCATTCCTCCCCAATAACGCTTGTGTAACACAATGCAACGGGTATAGATGTTTGAACATCAGAAATCGACAACATGTACAGGGCGGCGGGCGAAATATATCTAAAAAAGAACACAATGCAAAAAGGGACATAATAAGCATAGAAAAAAATCTCATTCTAAATATATATGTTAGTCAGCGAGTTGAATATTCGCTCGTTATAAATAAAAGTAGCAGCATTAGGCAACATGCCAATGCTGTATATTTAGGAAGCGTAGCAACCGCTTTGCAGGATTCATGTTTATTACATCTTCCGATAAATTGAAAGCGGAGTGAGATTGCTTGAGCTAGCGTCTTGTATAGTGCCCCAAAACAATTAAAAGGTGACGTAATAGAGCGATACACAAACATATACGCGGCCGATCGAGGCATAATGACACGTCACTTTTCCCATAGTATTTAAAGCTGCAGCTTTTGACAGGAGGCTGTACAGTGCTTACTAAAACATGCTGCCGCCATAATGTAGACGGGCCACTGCAGTGACCCGATGCTTTAACGAATAAGGCACTTGCACCTGCGTAAATGCTTGTTCTATCCATATTCACTGACCTAAGTTCTGTCCATGGCGATGGGCGTTGCGAGGAGCACATGTGCTCTTACACTGATATGCAACGTGGTCAGTCAGGTCAACAGCTAGCAGCAAGTGGCTCAATGTGAGGGACAAATTACCGAAGCCTAATCTCGGGTCACATACTACAGAAAACATTTCGATCGCTTAGAAAACTGTGCGCTACAGACCTTCTGTTGCAGTGAAAGCTTGGGCTTTGGTTATCCATAGTGATCAGGCAGGCAATTCTGTTGGCCGGGCGCTGCGAGAATGCCCCTGTTTGAAATATGGCGTCGTACAACTACTGGGATTTCTGTTTTCACGCCGCGGAATGAGAGCGGCATTCCCTTCAGCAGAAGATTCTCAATTGTAATGGCCTGTCCCCGAATCAAGCATGATTTTATTTTATTTCTACATACTGACTCCCCCCCCCCCCCACCAATGGGCTATGCCAGAAATTGCGATAACCTAACTTGGAAATTGCGGACAAGAAATCGGTCAAGGACAAAGAGTGAACATTTCGAGCATTGCATTTCAACGTTCAATTGTAGAGAGAAAATGGCTATCTTTGTACAAGTCGGTTCTATATTGCAATGACAAAAGATCATGCTGGTGCGAGCTACGAGCATAATAATGTTTTACAAGCTTAAAGTATTTATACAAGCGAGTACAGCGTGGAGAGGTAAGTAAGGAATGCAGGAATTATAAGCTTCTGCTTGGTAACTTGTCTCCAGAGTCGTTAAGTTGAGATTAGAGAGGTTAGAAAAAGGTGCAAAATCCCACCATTGTGAAGGTAGATAAGACAAATAGCTTTCATTTGTGCGTACTCAATCTTGTAAATAGCCTTTTTATGCAATGGGTTGCAAACTACAAATGAATATTCAAAGGCTGAGCAGGTTAGTGTTTTGTACCTTGCAGTTTGGTTTCTACAGGAGCGACACGAAGGGTGCTCTGAAGATCAGCGAGTTTGTTTATGATTTAGTGCCTATTACTTCGTTATGCTTGCATCGCGATAAACTGTTACTGAAAAACTCACAGGGTCCCTTATGCATTCGCCTAAGACGACTCGAAGGCGAAAGCATTATTCTTCCTTTCCTTTTCAGTCGATGTAATCATCCTCCGCCGCCACCGTCCGAGAGCTTTGTGCACCTAACGTGGTTTTGCACCTCTAGGATTGGATGCATGGGAAGCTTTCTGCACATCACCTGGTTTTGCACTGCCTCCGTCATCAGCCCACCTTTGACCATGGGACGGTGTCCTGTGATGACGTCATCTGGCGTCACGTAATATGACGTCTTGATGACGTCAGAAATTGTGGCGATATGTGACGCCAAGATGACGTCATCTGCTGACGTCCTCACGTGATGTTAATTTTTTGCATTACTTATGTTGACGCGGCAAACGCCAAATGTCAGTTTTGGCATTTGATGAGGCATCTAAGGCTTACGCCCTAATAAGATTTCTAAGTGCTTGTATGCGGGCACATGTAGCAGAAACAGTTATTAAAGGAGTACGAGAAAACTGAATGTGTTAAATGCTTCATGGGTATCATTGAAGCGGTTTTGGGGAAGCTTTTGCTCATCTTCTGGATGTTGCACTATGGGCCGGAGAGGACGAATACATTATTACGAACACCATGGTCTTCAGGAAGGTTGGTATTGGGGTAGAGAGTGTAATAATCGGCATGTAGTCTCATCTTGGGAGCTATATCGTACGGAAAGTCAATAATATAAAGTTCAAAAAGAAGAGGATCGAGGACTGTGCTATGTGGCGCGCCAGCCAGTAAAATCATTAAGAAGAGGGGAGTAAAATCACAATGTATGTATTGGTACCGATCGGACAGAAAACAGGCAGTGCAGTCTGCGAATTTAGGATTATTTAAGGCTGTGCTGAGTTTAAATAGTAATTTGTGGTAGACCACAGTGTCAAATGCATTGGACATATCTACGAAAATTTCATCAATCTGTCCCCCATGATTTAATGTTCCAGCAATGTCATGCGTGAATTCAGTTGGCTGAGTTACAGTGCTAACACCAAGACGAAAGGCATGCTGACGATCACCAAGTGTGTTACTGGTTTTTAGTTAATCCGTGATATATTTGTAAATTATATGTTCGAGTAAATTGCAAGAGTGAGAAGAGAAATCGGTTGGTATTTAGTTAACACCTGTTTATTGCCTGATTTGTGCAAAGGTCCAATTCTAGAAGGCTGCCACGAAGATGAGTACACGCGATTGCTAATGATTTATTCAAACTAACTGTAAGATAATGACAGGTTCAAAGCAAGTAACAGACAAGGAAAACATCGCAAATACTATCAGGACCACAGAACGTCTTACTATTAAGTTTTACCAATAAGTTAAGAACACCTTTAAGTGATACGCAGAGGTCACTAATTGCTGATGCTTTACTATACTGAAAACCAGGAAGTTCGGGGTCGTCCGGATTAACAACGGATTAGAAAGAAGAGTTAAAGGTAAACGGAATATCATCAGAGTGTTCGATGGATGTCTCAGTAGTTATGAAAAAAAAGTGGTATTATTAGTGTCATGACGTAAGAAAGATTGCAAAACTTTTTAGATTGGTTTTAAGAAGCTGAGGGGATGCTGATATAAAATACAAATTTTTCGCAGATTTAAGCTTTACTCGAAGTTGCTCCTTTACTTGGTTGAACATAACAGTTTTAGCTGGATCTCCACTCTGCCTTTACACTTATCACACGTCGTGATAAGTGTAAAATATCTTTGAACGTTCATGGTTCACATGGGGTTTTTTCTTGGTTTTAACGGAGACGGAAAAGGAATGCATGAGAAAATACGGTTTTGGGGGAAAAAAAAGAAACTAGACAAGTAACATAATTGCATGCACTCAACTGTACGAAGTAACCAGAATTTTCACTCTGGGTATGAATAACAAAGCGTCAACCGCGTGATCTAAGCTTGGAAATTAATTGTACGAAATGTGCGCCTTTTTTATGAGAAGAGAGATACAAATTGACCCTGCTTTGCGATCCGAAGTGCCTTCAGTGACTTCGCTTGCGAAACCGCCCTTCACAAAGCGTTCCCAGCGAAAGACTATGTCTAGGAGCGCTTCGCTTCTAGTAGGTTGCTCTACTATCTGTAGTCCAGTCCAGTCCAGTCGAGTAGTCCAGTCGAGTAAAACAGCTGTAGAGTCATACTTTATGAGTGAACCTCACGATCAGTCAGAACAAGTGACGGCTACAATTTACCAGGAGTATCCAAGTGACCAATGGTCAATATATCTGGCCAAAAGATTCACCGCTCATGCAACAGCATATTCATACCAGACAAGAGGGCAGGAGGTGAAACAGGAGTGCGATAGGGGTCGCAGACTATCACTTATCTCTTGCTCCAAACAGATTCTATTTCAATTTTGAACTGAATTGTAGAGTATGTAGTTCAGATATCAGAAAATGGGCTGCCTGCCACCTCGGCCGTGTTTACTGTCAGTTCACACAACGTTGAATTTAGGATGAGCTGCAGCTTCATCGTGTATGACAGTCTGTAGCCACGTCTTTGTGACGCCTTGAATAGGAGGAGTGACATGTTACGAGTGCTAAAAAGTCACGACCAACATCATTGACGATGACGAAAAAGATCATAACGCTACAAACTTTACTGAAAATATATGTGTCACCACAGACAAGGTCACAGTATGTTTTCATTAATCAGCCGACCTCATTTTTAACCACCAGTGGTCTAGATTACGTTGACCCCAAGTAATTTTTACACAGACTATGAACCATTTGCAAGTTAACTTCTGTGAAATAGGTGTACCGAACCCTGTACGACAAATTATGCTTAGAATTTGATTATATATTTCCCAATAATGCTGAACAGTTGACATATTGATATCTAACAGGCATATTGGAAGAGCATTTGGCAAACCTAGAAATAGATATAGAGATAATGAATAATGCGTCCGTTTGTGAAGAGAACGCATGCGTGGTAATCACATCGTTACCTCTAGACTGATCATTCTCAATTTGGTTATCTGGCTTTATGCCTATGTTCCAGGTTGAATTTCTGACAATCGTCCTGGCGTTACGCAAATTGTCATATATATTGGCAGCGGTTACCCTGGCAGATTGCTTCTCTGTATGTTCTTCCTGAGGTGCACCTAATTCTTAAAGACAAATAATTCTTAAAGGCAGTTCGGGGGAAGATGGAAACTTGAAGGGATGAAAAACTCGTCAACACGGGGTGTCGCTGGAGCCGACGCTTCGACAACTGGACTTCGCTTCTTCCCCGTCATGACAACATGATGCTTTACCGTCACGATAATACGACAATATATGCAATTACTTGTTCGTTCCAATGTCAATAACGTTTCAAGAAAAGCTATTGGTTCAGCTAAATATGCGCATTGTAAATGGGAAAGGATACAATGAGCTAAAATACGTGGCATGATTCTGACACTGGTATTAGAAAAGCGATTATAAAAGAATCTGTGCACATCGGGAATTCCTGAAGAAAAATACGATGAAAAGTGAAATGAGCTAGCCGTACTCCGTCACCTTCAATATGGAATGGGCTAGGCGGCAAAGACAAATACGAATGGACGCCATTTCGCTCATTTGCATGTCAAGAAACTACCCACCATTGTAGTCTTGAGTAGAATAGTAGTCGTAGTCACTTGACTCATAATCACCTTCGTCCACCGGAGCCACAGTTGCTTTAGCTAGAACGGCTGAAAGAAAAAAAGGAATCCATTGTATTGAATTCAATGAATGTCCAAGCATACAAAGATGACAAGGGCTGTATTTTGTGTGCAGTCACCTTGCGCGCACTCGCCTTTTTTTTTCGTTATCATTTACAAGCTAAATAGTAATAACATTTACACTAATCAATACTTCGGTACTAGTGTGTTTAGTGAGAGACTGTTTTTGCTGTCTGGAGCAATGGTGACATGCTCCAGACAGCAAAACGTTGTCGGTGCTTCCCGAACTTACCTAGCAGCTATCCACCCTGCATGACAAAAATAAATAGTGTATATGCTCTCAAGAAGTAGTGTAGTACAATACATAAATTTCCTCTATACCCTTTGCTTTACAGCAAACTAAATTTTTTATATATGGTTAGTACTGTTTCTTTTTCAGATTTGACTATGTGCACTATTCATAGTCGAAAATATGCGTAATATATTTGATTCGCACTTCGTTTTCATTATCCGCATTCGCTTCGAAGTGGAAAACTTGATGTTTACACACCCCCACAGAGCACCCTTATTTTACCTATTATCGTTACAATGACTGGTGTTCTTTGCGAAAAATCTCAAGCTATTTCTTCCTTGAGGCGACATACATATGATGCACCTAAATGTACTTGATGATGTGGTTTCCATAATTGTCTATTTACATTTTCTCCATTTCTTAGAGTTCGGGCTGTTCCATAACTCAAGGCAGCATGCCAAACGTTATTAGCTGAAAACTTAAGGCACGGTATTTTTTTCTTACCTCATTATAGAAGGGTTAAACAAGCTCAGCCCAGAGCACGTACTGTCCTGTTATTGCAACACAGACTTGCACTTTTGGCATAACAGTTCGTGTGTATTTGTACGTTATAGTTCTAGAGGCGGAAATGGTTCCAGCCACAACTTTTACATGCAGCAGACGTTTCGCGACTACTACTGTCTCTTCCTCAGAGGAAGAATGTATTGGTTGCGGAAGCGGCGTCGCTGATTCTTTTCTCACCTCGGCTCCTTCTTTCCGTCGTGGAGCGAAACCCGTGCGCGGGGTGATGCTGCGGGCTGTACTTCTTTGCAATTTACCAGTTTGCAATGAGCGCCGCTTTCTGGCCAAAGTAAATACGCAATATAGGTTCGCTTCAAGGCTGGTGTTGTGCGCAGAATGTACTCAGCGCAAGTACTTTCACTATGACGTGTTCACCACAGACGAGAGTTTAAGGGCTTATATTTAACCCGTTGAGGTAACTATCTAAGATTATCTCTTATTTTTACGTTCCTCATCTTGTGACCTTTATTAGGCACATAATGTTAAGTTTTCAGTCTAAGGAGTTGCTGCCACATGTCTTGGAATTATTCGTGCCAAATTTAGCGTTGTTCATCTGATAGTATGCAGGGAAAGATACACTATTCACAAGCACTAGATGATAGAAAACACTCTACGAGATGAAATAATCTTTGAAGCACTTACCTAGCATCAGTGAAGCCAAACACGTTGCAGGCAGCCCTAAGCCCTTCATCTTTATTTCCGTCCGGTCGTGACTAATTAAAATTAGAAAGACAGTGTAGTGCGTTTATTAAGACAGGTGAATGAACACCTGAAAAATGTTGCTTGCAACTACCACGGAAATCATTTGCTGTAAATGACAGTGGTCTGAATACCAGCGCTAAACTTTTCTAGTTATTTACAGCTGCCGTGATAAAAAAACAACAACAATAAGTAAACATTGTTTTCAACTAAAGAACTCGAAGATGAAAGATGCACTGTCGCAAGAATAATAAATAAAATTTAATTTTTAGCCACACAGCTAACAGTTCATTCTTTTCTACCAACGTGTTTCTGTAAGAGGAACAGGTGTGCATCTCATGATGCGATAGCTTGTTTGACCACAGAAGTAAGACGACGCTGACGACGAGATGTGTCGATGGCGCCATTTTTACTGCAACTATGATACGCGAGGTTACGACAACGTAGCTGTTCGGTCACCTGGTATTGACGGGAAGAAGGCGGCAGTCACGCTGGTAGAGACGAAACTCCTTAATGGGCGAACCTGTGCGCAGAAAACAAAGTGACTCAAAGTACAACCAATGCACGCTACACGGTGATGGCAGCGATCGCCGTCATCGGCCGTAGGCAATCTGATCATCCGTGCAATGCGTCGGCTTTTATAAACGAAGGATCAAACCTTCCAGCGTTATCGGCGGTGTTCGCATTAGCTCCCGAACAAACTCGACTACTTGATTCCTGACGTAATCTTAACTGAACAATTTGAAAGAACAGTGAATCGTCCTAAACACTGCGGCACGGCCTGCGCCAAGCGGAGCTAACAGTTTGTTGTTTGTTTTCTTGTGTCTGAAGCTCAATCACACGTAAAAAGAAATTATAAGCGCGCGTGGCAACGCCTCCCCACCCCCCCCCCCCCCGCTCTGAAAAAGCATCGTCCCGGTGCTGCAAGGAATACATGCAAGTGAAAACACACGGAAAAGAAATCGCCAACAAAGACGCAGCTCAAGCATGTTGCTTGAGCTGCGTCTTTGTTGGGCTTTTTTTAAGGGCTTGTTTTTCTTTGTTAGGGACAAACTTAATCAGAACCAATACACAATCAAACCAAGGAAAGTAGAAGGGACGTTATTTGTAGTAATTGTGATAGAAATGTGAAGAAAAAAAGTGGACGAAAAGACAACTGGCTGCCGGCAGAGACCGAACATGCAACCTGCAACCCTAGTGCGTTTTATCACGGCATTTTATCACGGTCACATAGCAATGAGCTTGTGACGTAGCAGAGGAATTGGGAAAACGAAGACGGGCAGAAGTTCACATGCATGAGTGGCATCACGATAAGAGGCGTATACAGAAATCTTTTTTTTTTTCATGGGAGGCGAGTGGAGAGGCGTTGGTTCAACCAACCTTTATGTATGTACGTGAGAGCTTTTGTATTTGTGCGTGTATATATACAGAATATATACACGCAAGATTGGAACATAACGCGGGGGAAGGGAGCATTATGGCCACAATGGTCACGATAGCCTGTGGTTACAATGTATCCGGTTTCCATGATGGCTTCCGACTACCAAGCGCAAACACGAAAGTGTTTTATGCCGGGGTCCACGAAGACTTCACTGACGTATTTCCGTCACGGATATGACGTTATAAAATGTACACTAACAGATGACAAAGCAAAACCAAAATCGAACCCACGACCCCTCGCTCCTCAGCGCGCGGCGCGAAACGACTCGGCCACAAAGCCTACGTTCTCCAACATACTAACGGCGAGCTGTTTATATACACCATTTACCGCTGGCGGTACGCAGAGCTCGGAGGCACTTGCTTTCGTTATCACCAACAAGATGGCGCGAAGGGCGCGAACGGTGCGCTTTAAACGTCGTCGCCTCGCTCGTTGCAATGCGCGCGCGCTTTCACCTGCACTTTTCCCTACAGGGCATGGTTGCCCATGCTTTCGGAAGGTGGCGGATTATGATCAACACATCGACTGAGAAGAAAAAGAAGATGGCTTTTGCCTTCGAGCCATCTAAGGTTAATACACAAGGGACTCTGTCAGTTTCTGCTTTCTTTGCTTTCTTTCCTTCTTTTCCAGCAGCCCCATATTACTACATTGTGCGTTGAAGGCGTTTGAAGAAGACCTCACGACGCCACGCAGATCGGACACCGCGACCTAACCGTGATCGGACACCTCCACCTAACCGCAACGCAAGACGACGAACTAGTCACCTCGACGTGCTGATCTTCGGTCACAATGTCGTCGCTCCAGAGTTGCCAATGGTGGCTACCTTTCACTAAATTGACAAATTGGAGATGCCCGTGGCGACCTAAAATCATGAATGGAGATATGGCGAATTTTTGGCGATTTTCGGCTTAGGTCTCCACAGAGTTATGCGTCCTAAGCTCAGTGTCTTCCCAACGAATGAGTGACAGCATTCTCTGTATTTTAACACGAAAGTGTTTTATGGATGCTATGAGCGCCCCCTTTATAACGAGGCGGTGACATGTGTGCCACAAGGCTCGAAACAAAAAACAAAACAAAAGAAAAAAAACGCGCCGTTGCTATGACCGTCCATTCGGCGCGTGTCCAATATAAGTGTAATTTCGGCAATGCTTTAACATACAGCGAGGTGGTGGCTTTAGTTCAAGCCTCGCTCATAGCATTACATCCCATTTCCCCTTCCCACGTGCAGGGTAGCAAACAGGAGACTGCTTCTAGTTAACCTCTCTGCCTTTCCTTTCTCTCTATTCTCTCTCTCTCTCTTGCTCATAGCATCCATCAATATCGAAGAATAGCTCTCTGACGCTCGCCTGGCTGTTGCGCCGCATTGCCCACTCGCGCTGTGAGAATTAGAGCCAGGCTAGAGGGAAGACGCGACGCGCGTAGCGTTTCTCTTGGCGTTTCAAGATGCTTTGAAGGAGAACATATTGAGTATAGTGTTTATTATGTGCTTGTTGATGCCATCTTTTCGCGGGATTTACCATATGCGGTGTCCACGTATATGTAACGAACTTCAGCTACCGCAAGGGTCAAATCATGATAATGGGCGTTAGTTGTCGGTACGGAGATGTGCCACTAGGCTTCAACGTGAGTGCGTTCACATCAAGTGGTGCTATAGCTGCTAAACAACAGTAGACATTGTGCAAGCTCTAATATACCGATGCACTATAAACAATCAACTACCTCTGTGACAACACGTTTCACTTTCGAGTTATACCGATTCCTATGACCGAGGGATCAGCCATCTTTTTCTTGGTTTTAGACACACCAGTAGAATGTGCACATTACGCGCCATTCGGTATGTCCGCTCTGTAACTCGTGCGTCTCTCTTCAATTCATCTAGGTGCAGGAGGTACTAGAGCGTCCCCTAGCGACATTCTAGCAAAATGTAAGTCAGCGAACTGCTTTGCGTGCCGCGAGGCGGTGGTATTTGACTATAAGTTTATGGCTTTTGGTGCTTTAAGCTTCTCTAAAGTTTCGCTCCTGAAGGGGCTAGGCGTCGGGTTGGCCGCGTGTTCCGACCATTTGTTCCGCCGAAGCTCCAACTGTTCTGAATAGCTTGGCGACTTATTCACCGCTGCAGTACCCCCTAATTCAGCTCGTAAAGACTGTTTTGGAATAGCGAGGAGAGGCGGATACACGGCTCTTCATGCAATAAAAGATTATTTAATCAGGTATTTTCCACTGTTCTCGGTGCTATATATAACAATTCACATTGTCTAAATGTTCATTTATAACGCATCGGATTGACGCGTGCAGATATAAGTGACCACGAGAAAGGGACAGTGGCGTCCGGTATCATATTACTTCACACCGAAAAGGTATAAGAATCACTAATGATCGATTCCTGTGAGACTTCTGTCGTATTACTTTCAGTAAACCTTTTAATCCTTTTAATTCATATAAGGGGACGTAAAGCAGTCTACAAACAACGCTTTCACGGTTTTCGCTCAAGGTTTACCACACTTTTACTCTTGAAACGAGTGGACAGGGACGGAAGGATATCATGAGCGTTTCATTCATTCACTGCCCTTGCGCCACCACGCACATCTTGCGGCTAGTCATTGAGAAACATCAGTATAATTTGCGGGTTTTGGATGGTACTGTATTCTACGGGGCTATACGTAAGTGGAAATTTTTAATACTAGGTATGCCGCACATGTATAGAATGGCGACGTTTTTGGCGAAATTTGTAAAAAAAAAATGGCGACCTTAGGCGACTGTTTGCTCGTTGTTTGGCGACATTTACTCGAAATTCACTGGCAACCCCGGCTCTAGTCGACACCAGCGCCGACCGTTCCGTCGTCAGTGGGCTTTCAGCAACGAAGTTCGAGAAAGTTAAGACCGCCTGGGAAGGCCCCGAAATCCGGACCGTTGGAGGCCATCTATTAAGCCGGCTGGAGTCTGCACAGCAGAATCACCATCGGTAACCTGACTTATCTTGCCAGCTTCGGATTCCTGCAACATTGCTACAGAGATGTGATACTTGGCATGGGCTACTTAAACCATCACGGCGACGTGATTGACTTAACAAAGAAGTCGCTAACGCTATCATCAAACAAAGCGACACCGCCGGATGGAAACGACTGCCTCTGTGCCTTGAACATGCTCGAGGATCAAATCACCGTTCCGCCTCACTCCAAAATCACAATTCCTCTCGACGCCGAAAAACGTACAAACATCGAAGGCGTCATCGAGAGTGATCAGCGTTTGCTGCTAGACAGCGAAATTTGCGTCGCAACAGGCATTGGTCGATTGCATGAAGGAACAGGATGCGTTCTGTTAAGCGTCTCATACACACCATCCACATGATGGACGGCTCGGCGGAAATCTCTTCCAGCGGACGATGCTTCTGCCGCCTGTCCGGCTGCGAAGCGCATCAGGACGGCGGACGAAGCGAGGGGCGAGTAGACGAACGCGGCGGAGGAAAAAAGCATGTTGGCGCAGTCTAAAGCGACAGCTGCCCGCTTTGAATCTTTAGGATCTTCGTCGTGCATTGCGTGGCCTGTTAGTCTTAAATTGGCGCTTGTATTTTATTTACGTTTGTGTCCGAAAGCTTCGACGGCACAGTATTCATGGCGACTTAGCACCTTTTCCGAGAGCCGTACTCGTTTTCTCGGAGCTGTAGGCTTAGCGAGTGCCTCTATTGGCGGAACATGGCATCAGAGATTTGCGGTATCTCGAGTGCTAGCAAGTTTAAGAAGCCGTAGTGTACGAATGTTTGCTTGTTTCTTCTCTGTCTAGTTGGCGCGAAGGGTGTGGGAGTCCTTTTATGCCTTTGTCTTTGTCGTACATAGTTTGCGTTTAGTTGGAGATGGTGTTTGAAGAAAACGGCGATTAGCGGTAATGACTGTTGTTTTGTCGGAATTAGATGATGAGGAGCATTTGTTTTCTGCAAAAAGATCTTGTTGGCAAAAGGACTATATCGTCAACAAGATGCAGAAGAAAAAAATCGGCAGATCCCACGCGTTGTGGGAATCGGTTTCATGCGAAGCAGTTAGCAAATACTTCTATGCTGTATTTTATGTCTTTGAGCTAAGCGTTAAGAGGTGGATCGACGTGTTTTTATAAGTGTAGCAGCTGTGTGCACATCATGGGTTTACCAGGCACGCCGACAACCCTGGCGTTTAAAGGGTAACTTATGGTGCCACGTAACGTCATCCCTCACGTTAGAGTACATACGTCAGTATGATCGAAACTAAGTGCACTTTATGGTGCAATATTGTGAATATCATACGTAACCTTCGTTAATGTAGTCCTCCGGGCTCGAGCAATGCTTCAATATAGCTTGCTGAATGATAGGAATACAAATGTAATGTTTATTAGACTGCTATAAAAGCGGAGCCAACACTGGAACCACCGACGTTAATCTGATATGACGCCTGCATAGTAGGAGTACATATGTAGTGTTTATTATATTCTTATAAAATTAGATACCTAGCACCAAAACCACAATCGACGTTGCACCGACATTACGCCTGCATAGGCTGTTTTTCCAATCCAGTTTAAGACCTCGCGTGGCTCTGTGATAGCACACCTGACTGCCACGTGGAATGCTTGGGTTCGATTCCTGCTGAGATACTAATTTTTATTCTTTCCATTTGTCGGATCAACGAAGCCGATGTTGGTTTTTCTTAACGCTCTCGCACTTAAATTACCAATGTCTCCTCTCGCCGTTCTTGGGCAGATATCAACTGTCAGCCGCCTGTGGTGCATACCCGTACACCACGGGTCGTGCTAAACAGGTATGTGCCACACGTGTCTGATAGTAAGGTTTGACGACGTACTCGACGACATTTGAAATTATTTTAGGGGCGAAGCTCCTCAGGGTGGGGGCCTGTCCCTCCTTTGTAGTATGTAGTAGTAGGTAGCCACGCATAGTGGGATGTATCCACTCCATGTGATAAAGATGACGATGACGACTGATGACCATGAAGAATAAGCGCGTTCCAGTATAGTGAAATGTACCCACTACACGTGATAATGATGACGATGACGCTGATGACCATGAAGTATAAGCGTGTTCCATCACGATGACGACTGATGACCATGAAGAAGAAGCGCGTTCCAGTATAGTGAAATGTTCCAAATACACGTGATAACGATGACGATGACGCTGATGACCATGAAGTATAAGCGCGTTCCATACCACACATTCTCTTCCTGCAATAGATGAAAACGATCGTGAACGCGCTCTCGCGCTCGAAAGGCAAAACGGCAACGCCGACAACAAACGTTCCCCTGAGCTTAACGTCATATATGAGGACCGCCGCGTCGGTGTGTCAGGTCTTTGTATGATGATCGAGTGGGCAAAAGTTACGGAGATTGACGGTTTACCAGAATACCTCCGGAGCTTCGCCCGCTCATCATCATTCACTTCGTGGATATGGCGTGATCTTTCTGTCATAACCCGACAGTCATATTCGTAACATTCTCTTACCCTCCCATGACAATTTTGGTCTACACCAAGTTAGGGAGGTGATTATGAGAGCACCAAGACGTAGGCGGCTGATAGACAGATAGATGCGTAGATAGAAACGTAGATAGAAACGCTCAATGTACCAAAGGCTCTCTAAGAAATGCTTCGCATTTAAAAAAGTTGCGCCGCCGCATGAGTTCGTAGTTGAACTCGCGTAGGTAGAGCGCCCTGAGCGAAATGCCTCGCAAACGCCCCAACAAAACGAGAGAAAAAAAATCGGCAGATCCCAAGGCTTGTGGGAATCGGTTTCATGCGAATCAGTCAGCGAGTAGTTCTACGCTGCATTTTTTTTTGCTTTGAGCTAAGCGTTACGAGGTGAATCAACGTGTTTTTTAAGTGTAGTAGTTCTCTGTACATCGTGGGCTCCCCAGGCACGTCGACAACACTGGCGTTGAAAGGATAACTTACCATCTGACATAACGTCAGCGCTCACGTTAGCGCACATACGTCAGTATTATCGAAACGAAGTGCACTTTACGGTGCCATGATGTGAATATCGCACCTAACTTTCGTTATTGTATTCCTCCCGGGTCTAGCAACGGTTGAATTTAGCTTGTTGAATCATAGCAATTCAAATGTAATGCTGATTACACTGCTATAAAAGCGAAGCCAACACTGGAACCACAGAAGTTTTGCTGACATGACACCTGTATCATATGAGTACATATGTAGCGTTTGTTCCTTTGTTATGAAATTTGGTAGCTAGCACTACAACCACAACTGACGTTGCACCGTCATCACGCCTGCATAGGGTGTTTTTCTAAAGGACTTACTAGACCTGGCTTGGCCCTGTGGTAGAATAACTGACTGCCACCCAGAATGCTTGTGTTTGATTCCTGCAGGGATCGTAATTTTTGATATCTGCATTCGTCGGGCCAACGCTGCCGATGTCGGGTTTTCTTAACGCTCTCGAATTTAATTACCAATGTCACATCTCGCCGTTCCTGGCTTGATATAAACTGTCAATCCCCTGTGGCGCATACCCGTACACCTCGCCCGTGGTAAACGTTTATGCGCGACACGTGCCTGGAGGAAAGTGTTCGACAAGTTTTGCACGTTATTCTTGGTATGACCAGACAGTCATATTAGTCAAATCCTCTTACCCTTCCAAGCCAATTTTGGAGTACACTAAGTTAAGGAGGCGATCACGAGAGCACCTAGACGTAGGCGGCTAGATAGATAGATAGATAGATAGATAGATAGATAGATAGATAGATAGATAGATAGATAGATAGATAGATAGATAGATAGATAGATAGATAGATAGATAGATAGATAGATAGATAGATAGATAGATAGATAGATAGATAGATAGATAGAAACGCTCAAAAGGCCAAAGGTTTGCTAATAAATGCTTCGCATTTAAAATCCAGCCAGCTCCACTTCGCGAACACTGTCGAAACAGCGAAGCTTATGGCCGTCATTTTTCAGGCTATATCGTATTTCTATGTTTTTCAAATCTTCCCTTCGCTGGCGCTTAGCTTCGGCCTCTCTTGCGCGAACATCGAGGTTGGCTCGGCGACAACATGTCAGTTCTGGCGTCAGCTCTTGCTGACGCTCACTTCGGGCGGCTTCTTCATCGCGAGAACGAGAAATGTTCGGCTTTCTGAAAGCGCTAACTCCTGAACACAGACACTGACACGCTATTTTACACTCAATTGCGTCTCACCGTCACTCCATCTTGGCGCGTTTCTCGAAGGTTCACCCCTCGACATCCTCCGCCCTCGCCCTCGGAACTCGCAGCATGCTTTCGCCTCTCGCAGAACACTCGCGCCTCTGGCAGCACGCCGCAGCCCTCCCTTTCCTGGCGAGCCTGACTCTCGCCACACTGCAAGGCCAAAGGCCACGTGATCAGTTCTACGCTGACCCCGGACATGAAAGCCTCGACCAAGAACAGGGCCCGTATTCTCAAAAGGCGACAATCGCAAAAGTATCGCCTTTGGTGCGCGCTGATTGGCTATTGAGGAAACCGGAAAAGTTAGGGCGCCGTCTGGTAATTTCGCCGACGTCAATTTTGCGTCATGGTGCTCGACGGTGCTCTCGACATATTTGCAATAAACGAAGGCACCGTTAACCGTCGGTTCGTGGTGAAGTCTAGCATTTCAGTGACGTAGGCGGTATCTTCTAGTATTCAATCCTCGGTGGATATACGCAGCATTTTTTACGCTGAAGTTTTCATCGAGCATTACCTTGGGCACTCGTTCTTTGCCAGCGCTTGTTATTTTCGTGGTTTGAACGTCCCAGGAACATGAACCGTGCATTGCTCGCGTGGCTTATCGCTAGCCGGCAACATGTTGAGATCTTGAGACGATGTCGCTGCGGCGGCACGCTACAGCTGAACTCTCCGAGTAC
Organism: Rhipicephalus sanguineus; assembly: GCF_013339695.2. Classification (NCBI taxonomy): domain Eukaryota; kingdom Metazoa; phylum Arthropoda; class Arachnida; order Ixodida; family Ixodidae; genus Rhipicephalus; species Rhipicephalus sanguineus. The sequence continues at coordinate 89,559,922 of NC_051179.1, forward strand.
GCCGTGTTAAACAATCAACGAAAATACGTTTCACGCAAAGTTGCATTCCTTAAATATTATACTGTGCATTAAATAATCGAACAAAGAAACGTTGAAAGCACTTTCAACACGTCTTATACTTCAAGTAGCCACAGCCAAGCCGGCCAAGCCTGGCCACTGCGTAGAAGCAGCAGCACACGCTCGAAAACGCCTCACTCGTGTTGCTCTGCGCTCGTACGGTGCGCTCACTCCTGTGTTGTGAGACATTTGTACTACCAACGGCCAGTTTCAACAATGACGACACAGGCAAGTGTTTTTTTTTACTTATTGAACGCATCAAATTCTACGTCACCAAACGCGATACTATCGCCTTTTGCGATCGTTTGAGAATACGGGCCCAGCTTCACTGGTAAAAAAGAAAGGTCGCGCCCGTTGCCAGACCCTTATGGCTTTGCGGCGAAATCCACAGCACAAAACAAGCGAAACAGAAAGTTGCGCTTGTTGCCAGACCTATAAATGGCACTCTCGGCTAAATATGGTGCGTTAGACCGCCAAAATCTGGATACGAAAAATAGCTTGGCATTTTCCGTCCGCGATTTCCACGAAGTGCGACGGATGGCACAAATCTGTGACATGGGGTCACGTGATGCGCTGTCTGCCGCGGAAAAGACGAATTTAGTCCGTCGTGTGGAGGAACTTCAGCCAATAATACAGACACTTCATCAGGGGCACCACGATAGCATACACGGAAGAAATCGCGGCCGTCAGCGGTGCGTTTGCCTATACGGATTCCGACGAAATTGCGACGATGATCGCTGCTACTAGACCAATCTCCGACATCAATTCGAGCCTTCGGGCCTGCAAAAGGGAACGGCTCCAGGGTCTTCTGGAACAATACAAGGACTGCTTTGTGCCGTCTTCAAGGGTTCGACAAACGCCACTTGCCAAGCATCATATCTTAACGGAAGCAAGCGTTCGGCTATTCTGTCAGAGCCCTTACCAGGTTTCGACGCGAGAACGAGAAGCTATAAAGCGACAAGTCGACGAAATGCTGCGGGTTGACGTCATACAGCCTTCAAATAGCCTATGATCATCACCCGTAGACCTGGTCAAGAAGGATGGAACTCTGCGTTTATGTGTTGATTACCGTCGCCTGAAGAACATCACGAAACAGGATGTATATCCGCTCCCATGGATAGACGACGCCTTGGATCGACTGTGTAACGTAAAGTACTTTTCTTCGATAGACCTCAAGAGGGGCTGCTGAGGCCCACAAAAGTGGGCCCCAGTCTAGAACAAGTTTACTAACACATGTTCATTTGTAAAAGCGGCGACCGGTTGCTATTGCTGTCTTTGCAAACAACATCCTTCTTGTAGAACATTAGAGTGTTATTTCATATATTTCTTGTTTCACTCCTGCTCATCGAGTCGTATCTCTGTATAGAGAGTGCTGCCCTGTTCAGATACCGTCCTATAGCCTTCTGTGTTTTACCTCAACCTGAAGGTACCCGCCGCGGTGGGATTATGGTGTTAGACTGCTGGCCCGAACGTCCCGGGATCGAATCCCGGCCATGGCGGCTGCATTTCCATGGAGGCGAAATGCTAGAGGCCCGTGTACTTAGATTTCGGTGCACGTTAAAGAATTCTAGATGGCCGAAATTTCCGGAGCCCTTCACAACGGCATCCCGCGTAATCATATCGTAGTTTCAGGACGTAAACCTCCAACAGTTATTATTATATGAACTTTTCGTTTGATGATGTCATCAACACAACATCACGTCCTGGCAGAAGCCCATTCCTTAGAAAAACACTCAATTGTAACTAAACCTCATATACTTTCATGACTTCAAAGAGACAGCGATTGCCGGCCAGGTTAGCGCCGCTAACTGCGCCTGTAGCAACACCGTCATCACCACCCCCACCGCCATTACCAAATTGCGCCTACCACAGCGCTTTCGCAATGGGCCATAAGTGTGCACGCTTGCAGCAGGCCAAGTAATGAACAACGGTTGTTTGACACTAAAGCTATGTTGCCATCGTGTATAATTATCTGACCTAAATATCACCTTCCGTTCTTGCTTTCTTCATTTTTTCCTAATTCGTGACCAGTCATCGTGTGTCCGACCATACAGGCAATTCCAATTCATGTATTATAGCTAGGGCTCTGTGTTTTCGGATAAATCCGAAAATATCCGATAAACAGTCGCCGGTAAAATTTGTGACAATTCAGATTGTTCCGATAAACTCCGATTTTAAAAGGGGGTTTTCAACGTTCAAAGGCATCTTCAAAGCCGACAATCATCAATCAAAAGGAGCGCAGCTCCATCAGTGGCAGCAACCTCGTAAAATATGCTTGCGTCCAGTGCTGGGCAGTATCGAAGATACATGTATCTTAGATACTATCTTAGATACTCTAAGGGTATCTTGTACCTGTATCGCGATACGTCTCGAAAAACGAGTATCTACATCTGTATTTCCGATACATTCGATAATGTATCGTGTATCTTAAGATACAAGATACTTCTATCGCAACACAACCGTGAGAAACAATAGTCGCTGGCCAAGCTCCGCTTCTCAAGCTGGTACTGGTGCCACTAGGCCATTTGAATAAATGTAAGGGCAGTGACGCAATGTTATTTTTCCGCCAGAGTCCTCCAGTGAGGGCACAATATGAGGAAGCCAAGCGCGCGGTCGTGTACGCCGAGCCCACGTACCTTTGTTTTCTCGATTTTTTTTCTTTTTAGTTGCGCAAATGCCGCGACACTTGCTCTTAGTCACTGTCCTGCGCCGCGTACTCCAATGCGTGCGGCGTCTATCGCGCAAAGTCTGATATTGCTACAGTGTCGTTATTGAAGACTCCCTTGCGTCTTGCTTCGTAACGAAATGTGATGCGTGCAAGAATGGGGTTGCTTTGCGTCTCGTGGATTTTACATATCAGCGATTTGAAGAATCTCGTGGATGTAAGTTTGACTTGCATGCAATGAATAAACTTATATGCAAATAAGATGCTACCAACTTTAGCGCTACTGGTACCGATTCTATATCTAATAGAGCAAGCGTTTCCCTAAGAGAAAATATCTTGGCGTACCGTATTTTTTCCTTCCTGTTACATATATTCAAAGAATTTATGAAATCAAACTTTGATTATTAGCACAAGCGCTGTCTTAGCTGTCATTTTGCATCCCATAGATTACCTAGGTCTCTGTACTGTTTCTCCGGTCTGGTCACTGCAGTGTGTCTTTTCGAACGCGCTCCCAAAATAAGATCTCTGCTTTATTATTCTGTCTGCTTTATTTCTACTACTGCTTACACACTTACACGTTGCCAAGTCGATTTTAAAAACAAATATATAATTATGTGGTTGTGCCTTGAGTATACAGTAGAAAACATTCTGCTTACCGCTTAGGAAAACAGCGAAATTGAGTTTGCATTATAATAATGGAAATGATTAGGAGCCATGTTAAAAATGTTAGGAAGGGGATTTAAGAAGCGTTGTTTTACTGAATGCTCCGTTTTACTGACGAGCGTCCCAACGAGCCGTTTAAGGCAATTTTTCATAGGCACTGAAGTTTCTATTGTCTCAACAGGTAAGTTGACGATACTTCATGCTCATAGCTATTAAGGGTGCCCTCAATATTGTGCTCCTGTACTCATTCAATGTGAATGTTTGATACAGAACCACCTCTCTATTTTACTTACATAAGTTTCCTGCTTTAGGCCTTCTTAAATATTTTTTGTATTACTAATCGCCACGTAATGGGAGCTATAAGCGGCAATAGCGCGAATAGCGGCGGTGTCCTGCGACGCTTTGTGCAACTATACAATACGTCTGAGACGTTTCTGTGTTGCACATGTTCTCTCGTTGAAGAAAAATTGATAAAAAATTGCACTTTAGTGAGTATATCAATACAGAATCGTTTACGTCAGCAGATAAGTAAAATATGAAAATTCATTGCAGTTTAAGTCATCTACGTATACGCCAGGGGTCTAACTCAGCTTATAGCCAGCGGGCCGCAGTCGCGAAATTTAGTTGCAAGGTCTGGGACAGTGAAGATGGTGGGAGCGGGGGTCGGAGAGAGTTTGAACAAAATGAAGTTGCCATTTGACAGGAAGCCTTTCCCATATCTTATATGTAGGCCATTTCTGAAGGGGAATTGCAGTCAGGATGCGAGAAACATCGACACCGATGTACACGAGTGAAATCCGGACGCGGATTCTGAAATATAGAGCTTTTGTTGCACGGTTATATTTCAGCACATGATGATCACATGTTGCTCACGAAAGGAATGCTTCAGACCAGTCATGTCTGTGTAGCTCACGAACATACTTATTAAGAAAATAAAAACAAATGGGACGAAGACGATCATCTGTGCGGGCCGGGCCGCTAGCAAAAGGTCTGCAACCCCTAGAATACGCAATGCCCCTCACCCCCCCCCCCCCCCCCCAGGAAAAAAACACTGTTCTACACCAGTCCGGATATACGTTACTGCGCAAACTGTCTTTTAGGGAAAGTTAAGAGTCCACACCGTTATTTGTGCGGTCGTGCGAAGCCTTGTTATTGAAGTTATTGTGATTATGTGGCACCCCGCTAGCTGGTCGGCAAGCTGAGCAGCGACTCCCATCAGTTGCAAAAATGACAAGCAAGAACTGCTGTCAGCGAAGTGTATAAAGAGTTGTACTGTGGAGAAGCTAAAACAAACCCCAATACGTTGTTTTGGAGAAGGAAACTAATGTACTTTGAGCAAGAAGGGCAAAACTTTTGAGGTACTAACAGACATTTCCTTCAAATGAAACAAAATAGGTCACAGTTAAGAAATTTTCAAGCAGACATTTTCGTGCACAGGCGTTTGCTGCTACATAATATGGATCTATAACAACAAATTTGAGGATGTATCGAAGTATCTTAAGATACAATTGCCGAGTATCGTATCGCATACAATTATTGCGGCAGTATCTTGTATCTGTATCTCCAATACTTCTTGCCTGAGTATCTTGTATCGTATCGCGATACAATTTTAAAGTATCTTTGCCCAGCCCTGCTTGCGTCCATTACATCAAGCTTGAAGGTTGCAATACGAACAAACGTAGGTGTTTCGTATTCAAGTATTTGTGCTTGTATGTATATACCAGCCATCTAAAATATACTCAGTGTGTTCATGTGTTTTCGTGTTCAGATATTACTTCATTCTAAGATTTCGGAGTATTGAGAATAGCAATAATAATAGGTCCTTTATTTTTCAACAAGAATATGAGGGAGGCTGGTAGGAAACGCTGAGAAGCAGCTTAATTATGAAAAGCAGCTCCCCCCAAAATTGACTAAAGTCAATTTCGGGGTGAGCAGGAGAGCTATAGCTCCTGCTCAGTACACTTTATTGAGTTTACAGCTGTGCGGGGTAAATTAACAGGAAGTGAGAAGAAGATCAAAGGCTAGAAAATCAGGATTATCAGCAACAATGCAACGCATTTCATTAATAAGAAGGCATTGCAACAACTTATAATGCATCAAAATAAACACCGAATATCAGAGAATTGGAGATTTGCGAGGACTAAACACCGATAAACGCCGAATTCCTCCTAAAAATTTAATCCGAAAAACACCTCCGAATTAAAAAAAAAATAAATAAACTCCAAAAACACGAAGCCCTAATTACAGTACGTAAATAAGGAATTCAGCCGCAGAGTAAACCAAAAATTTAAGGAAGACGAATTACCAGTTTTTCCACTTGGCAGTGTGCTATATTAATTTATCTATGCGTTTATTTTAGGCACTTGAAACATATCTGCTGCGCATTTGTTTATTTTTAGGTAGAGTGTTCATAATGACTGTGACAATCAGTGGAGAGACAGACAAAACCTTAACAAATGCAGCACAAGAGTGCTTATTGCAAAGGAAAAAAGCGACGTGTTGTGTTGGACATCTGTAGGAAGCGTTAATGCCTGTCCTTGGGCTGATGTGAAGAAATGACGAGTCAGAACTTGAGTGTTGATTGGATAATTTCAAGACCAACATATCATAAGTCTTTATTATCATTGGCTTGCTTCTCATATATTATCACTATTATGCTCTCTAGTTTTACAAGCTCACTGACATAACAGGGAACCTTTCGCACAACGTAGTGTTCCTAAAGCTCACACAAGAGCCATTATTACACGTGCCTAAAAGGCAGGTAAAGTTTGTGTAGTACGGCATTTTTGTCACGTCCGCATGAGTTGCGTTCTGAAAGGAAATGAAAGTAGAGTTGAATATAAACAAGACATCAATCTGAAAGAGTTAACATGACTCGCAGATAGCCGTGACAAAGATTTGCATGTACTTTACATAACAACATCGTATTGTGTGCTTTCAAGGCGAAAGCCTTGGATGCCTCATCAAACGCGAAAATTTACTGCCGGCATCGGCGTCAGCACCAGTGATGCAAAAAATTATCATCACGTGATGACGTCACCATACGACGTCATCACACGACACAGATCACCAAAATGGGTGACGTCGTCACTGTGTCACTATGACGTCATCGTGACCCCACATGATGACGTCATCGCATGACATAGTCGCCTGCTCAAAGGTGGGCCATGTGAGGTCACCAGCTGCACCCCGTTAGATGCAGAAAGCTGTTGAAGGGAGGCGGCGGACAAACAATACATCGACCAAGATAAAAAAGACCCTCTACTCTGACTGCTCAATCTGTAACCAACTTGAAACAATTTACCACGTCTTTCTGCACTGTTGGCAGGGTTTGTACTTTTGGGACGTGTTGCGGAGGACAACAAAAAAAAAGAAAAATTGGGGAGGGGCGAAGCATGTAGGGAAGGGTGTTTCAGCTCCCCAAAGTGAAGCCTGTGGGGGGCAAAGCATGCAGTGTGCAGCGCTGTTTCCCACAGCAAAATCACTGCTAATGGGCAATGAGAGACAGAAGGAAGATTAGAAACAGAGACCCGCAGTCCGCTTTTAGTCAACTTGCACGCTGCGAATCTTTATTGTTCAACTACGCACAAGCGAAATCTCCCACCGGCACTACACTGCAGTTCAAGATCCAGTGCCTACATATACGGGGTGGTCGGTGAACGGTTGTGAGGCTGAGTAGTCGGTCTTTTTATTTTTCGATCAAGAAACTCGCTAGCAGACTCTGCCTGCGTCGGTGTTGCCTCTCGCGGGCGAGGGCGCGTTCTCGTTGCTTGAGAGCTGGTAGTTCAGCGTTCATCGCAGAAAGAGCGTTTCCATAGTGAACGCGTGCCGTTCGCGCTCTCTCGCCACACGGCGAGCGCTGAGGCGGTGGCACCCTCTCTTGCGCTCAAGCAAATGCCGAGACCACCGAGACCCTAAGGTGCTTCGTCCCTGAGGAAGGGGATGGCTTCCGATTTCGAGTCGTCTTAGGCGAATGCATAAGGCACCCTGTGAGTTTTTACACTATGGGTCATAAGTATAATTGAATAATCTTCTAGCTGAAATTGTGCTACTCCAACTAGGTGCAAGCGAGAGAAATGCTAAAGGAATTTGCGAACGGTCGAAATATTTGATAGAAGTGCCACAGGCTCGAATAATTTATTTATATTGCCCTGTGTGTGGCTCCCTATTCGTCCGTCGTCCGCTTTGCGCCTACTATTTCGAAATATTCCATAAGGTTCGAGGGTTTCTCTATATGAAGGCTTTAATGATGCACTGCAGAGGCATTGCCAAAATTTGATTCTGTTGGAAGAGGGTCCGAACGTGCTATGTTGACACGCGCAATTGCTTCCTTTTATTTCAAGGGGACCGCCTTTTTCACTATCTTGTGACGCGCTCTATTGATTCTAGTTGCGCTGTTTCGCGAATGACGCCGGCTGTTCTACAAACATTGCATGCACGACGCGTACGATTGGGTATCTTCGAGACTGTACGTTGACATGAGTGGCAGCACTAGAATTTACTGTGACGCATGTATAAAAGGCGACGCATTTCGCCGCCGTTAACGTCACCGATGGCCGACGACTGTTATCACCGCTTCCAGTGTACAGCGTGTATAGCTTGTACTTAGTCTTTACGTATCCTGGGCACAAGTTCGCCCATTAAAGAGTTTCCTTTAATCGCCCTAATTCCGTCTTCTTCACCGTTACGACCACGTGACAATATGTGTATATATTGTGGGAGTGCATGCGCATCCCGTTATTTCAATCGGGCGCACCTCGGCTTCACAAAACGTTTGCATGCGCAGCGGTGAGAGGGGTTGCGTGAAAGAGGGCACTGTGCCGCTGCCGCACTGTGTCTTCGCGCCCTGCTCCCTGACTTGAGCCGAGACACCCCGTTTCCCTCCTTAACCTTTTCTGGCGAATCTCCTCTCCAGAGCCCAATGAACGCGCGTCGGTTTCTTGGGGGCTCGTTGTCTTTCCACTTAAGGAGCCATGAGATACACAACTCAATAGAGTCGGGAACCATCCAGCCATCGTCACCCCCTGCGCACCCCTTACCTTTTTTGTGCAACTTACCGCTTCAGGTCCGGAGTGCAAAGCCACGAGAGGGGAGTACGAGCCATTATCGCTGCTGTCTCTCGTGTGCTTTCTATTTTGTTGTTTGTTTTACGTTGGTCGTGCGGAACTTTGCCGCTTCGTTTTGTATCTATATTACTGTTGCGTATCGTGGCGCTTTGACACAATAAGCTGTGTCAATCAAAGAACTCATCCCTGTTCCCACTGGCCTGAAACCCGCCGCGGTTTCAGCCCTAACAGTTCTGACTGTTAGGGCTGACGCGTAGTGTTAACGAGTGGCAGCCACTCCACTAACGCGTCATGCGACCCAAGGACCGGACTTTTTCGCATTCACGGATTTGTGTGTTAAATAGTAGCCCCTATGTTTGGCGCCCCACGTTGGGCGCCAGAAATGTGGTGTTTTGCTCGCCTTTTGTTGTTATTTGGCCTTTGCCTTATATATGTGATATCTTAACCGACCCCGGCGCACACGGCCCTGTTACTCTCAGCCGCACGCGCCGAACACAACCGCCAGGTTCGAGCACTGAGCTCTACGGAGAGTGCCATATCCGCGTTTTTCTCACACTGTGCACCGTTCGCACTGCCGCGCACAAGAGATGGGCCCATCACCGCGAAGGGCCGGTGAGCCCTCGCACGCAGCGAGGGAGACCAGAGGCGACACTTTCCAATCGGTCATTTATTTAAGGGCTTTTAGTACAAAGAGATCAAGGGCTTTACAAAAGAACCAATCGTAAGTGAAAGTTATACAGAGTATCAATTAGGTATAAGTTACAAAATATATCGATTAGCCACCACGAATGGCACACTTTTAAAACAAACAAAGAACCAAGTTTGGAGGGCCGAGCTGCACGTCGGCCAACGCTCCCGCGATATCGCACCCCAGAGCAGAAGGAACAGAACAGACATAGGGACAGTTGAGAGAAACACGGTGCACGATGGCGAGGTGCTGCCTCGGGACTTCGAGACCGCGGAAGGGAGCGTGCGCCCGCCGGGGCCGGGTCCCCGACGAGGCGACGTAACCATCGGCCGGCGATGAAGAACAACGAACGAAGTATTGCTGCCAGCCAGAGACGCCAAAACGCATACGCACCCTCCGGGGTCTCGAAGTGGTCTCCCGTCTCGCGCCCCCGCTTGTCGGGCGAGCGCGAACAAGGCCCGAATCCCGCGAAAATGACGAAAATGGGACACCTGGTTAAAGCTTGGAGGGGTGGCGTGGCAGCGAGGTGAGGGCGATTCACGGCCAACTGCCACCCGTCCAGTCGGAAGGAGAGTGAAGCGCAAATCTTCCAAGGAAAAATGGCGTCAAGCAACTGGTAAGGACGCCTGAATTCCAACAATGTTGATATGTGTTTTGATGCGTGCGCGACACACACAAACTGGGCCATCTCCAGAAAGTGGGCGGATCCGCCTACCACGGCGTAAGCACTGTTGCCATTCCCCTTTCAACATCTGACGAAGTAAAACGGCCTCATGTGCTAGCGCGTGACCTAATAGCCCGTTGTGTGAACTCCGCAGTTGCAAAAAAAGAAGTAGCGCACCTTTTAAACGGGTGAAGTCGCTCATACTATGAAAGAGCAGCCTAGCTGTTGACCACACTAGGCCAGCATTCCCAGGATTTGGGGATATCTGTACGTATATCGGCACATAGAGTCTACAACGCCGAGTTCCAGGTCGGAATACTTCTCTACGCTTTTGAACAGCCATTAGGTTGCAGAGGGTATTTTGAAGGGCCAGTTGGTGCACGTTACTGCGATGAAAACAGCGCGAAAACGGGACGGATGGTAAGAAGCAGACAACATAAGCTCTTCTTACCCTCCGTCCCGTTTTCGCGCTGTTTGCATCGCAGCCATTACGTATTCGGCGGCACGAAGAGTCGAACACAGTGCCTCCCGCATCGAAGGTGGACGCTCCAACCACTTAAGCATCACTGTGGTACCTTCTGCCCTACCCTCCCTTGTCCAAGCGCGCTCCCACCAAGAAAACCTACCGCCTCCGCACATCCCTTCTCTTTCGGCCACTGATGCGCTTGATAGCGCTTTCTCTTGATAACGCTTGGTAACGCTTTCACCGTCACGCGAGCATGGCACAATAGCTCTTATTGCAGACGGGCACATTACAGACCGCCACGCCGGCGGCAAATTTTCGCTTGAAGTGTCCCTGTAATTGACAAAAACAAAGCAAAGCAGAAATTTCACCCTGCTTGCAATGCGCTTTGGTTTCATATATAAAGCCGTCGTTATTCGACAGGCTCGTACTCTTTCGCATAGTTCTTGGACAAACCTAGCACGGACGTGTACTCTTTTTAGTGTGTTTTATAGATCACTGCGGTGAAACGCAGTGATCTATAAGAAATTTTCACGATTACTTTGATTCCAAAAGCAAGAACATTTTGTATAATACTGTCTTTGCTGTGATATTTGTATACAAGAGAACAAAATTTTTGCCCGTGGGCAATGGCACATGACTGATCAGTAGTTTGAACATTGTTGTCAAACTCAGGCTGGTTCCGTATGATGAGACAAAGAAAAATACTACTGTTTAGTGGTAGAATAAATGTATGCGATTATTCTAGCTATTTGCTGAAAAGCAACATTTCTATTAAGACGAAAGTCTTAGGCGACTGCTGGAAGTGCCCTCGAAGAGCCGATGACCATGACCTGGAGAGTGCTCTGACGAAAGAATTTCATATGGATGCAAAGAAAAATCAGGGTTCGAATGGTAATTCAAACCAGGCAGTCGGGTATTCTACAACCGAGCCCTGCCAGCGCTTGAAACTGCCTCGTGTAAAAAGCCGTCGCGCCGAGAATGGATTCACGTTAACAGGTGTTTTATTGCGTGGCAGAGCGTAGAATTCCGATTTGCGGATGTGGAGTCTGGCAAATGAAACAAAAGAAGCAAAATAGAGCGAAAGTCTCTGCACCTTTGAAGAAATCATGCAAAGAAAAACTCGCATGAAGTGTTCAAAAGGTCCATTTACTTCCAAACATATGTACTTAATTCCTCATTGCGGCTGATTTGTCCTGCATGAGTGCAGCCAGGCTTTTTGCCTCATGGTGTTACGAGAATAATGCCTGCCGAACTTTTCCTTTACTTGCGTTGCTGAGGCGTCCTCTTGAGATGTTAGAAAGACAGCTTAATTCCCACGTCGTAATTTCTAGTACGCTGAACCTAAGGCAAACTTTGAACAGTGAGGCTGTTCTTAGTCGAGGCTTTCCCATCCGTCGTTGGCGTAGCGTTGGTCACGTGGTGTTGTGGTGTGCCGAGAGTGAGATTTGGTAGGAAGGGAAGTGCTGCACCACGCTAAAATGGGAGAGCGCGAAGCTCGGCGGAAATTCGAATCAATGAGGCACGTGCTAAGATGGGCGAGAGTGAGGCTCGGCTGAAAGGGTGAACCAATGAGAGGCGCAGAAAGATAGATGAGGGTGAGTCTTACGAAGGCGGGCATCAGCTTCGCTGTTTGGACAGGGCTCGCGAAGTGGAGCTGGCCTCATTTTACAGCGAAATCTGCTGTGAGATCACTTCAGCGGCCGTTTTTGGCGCCGTAGTTGTCCGCCGCCGGTGCCCGTAACCACTATCGCTCGAAATAAGAAAAAAAAAACGAAATCAGAAAAAAAATTCAGGATGGAACGAGGTTCGAACCTGGGCCCTCTGCGTGGGAGCCCAGTATTCAACCTCTGAGCGATGCTGGTGCTTGAAACTGCTTCGCAAAAAGTTCCCATACAGGCTTCATGTCGGGAAGGAACCACGTTAACATATGCAATATAGCGTGGTAGAAGAGTAAAATAAGCACCAAGCGTCGCACAACGCGAATTCTGTAACCAGGCGTCACACAACGCGAATTGCGCAACGAGTAGGTTGTTGAATGCTTCCAGCCCATACAAAGGGCTCCGCCATAATTCTTCATCGTCATCAGGCCCAGCATCAACAAAGTGCGCATAATGCCTTACATGCGTTTAGCAGGTACCACGGCTGTCCGTAGAATGACGAAAAATGGTACAGTGCCTGTTTCCCTACTTCTCAAAAATTACAATGATTTATAGCGTAGTGGGTTCCTCGTAAGTGCACTTGTATTGGTTGCCAAGGAAGCTCATAAGCGCATGATCCATTTCCTCGGGGTCTCAGTAAAATTCTTCGCCCCCCCCCCTCTCTCCCACGTCAACGTATGTTATACAGTATGACAGGAGAGGGAAATAGCGACCGGGCGTCACCCAATGCAAATTACGTAACTGGTGGGCCGTTTAAAGCTTCTAACCCCTTATAAAGGGCTGAGCCATAATTCTTCATCGTCATCAGTCGTCGCGTCATCAAAGTGCACATAATGCCTTACAGACGTGTAGCTGGTGCCTCGCTTCTCCGCAGAATGACGAATAATGGCTTAGTAGGTGCTTCCCAACTTCACAAAAATTGCGATTTATGGCGTAGTGCGTACCTTGCTAGTGTACTTGTACTAGTAGCCCCAAGGGAGCATACAACGGGCTCTAGAAACAGCGCTCTTCCAGCTTTCGCTGTGACTGTGCTGCTGTTTCAGCGCAGGCCTGGCGTTTTAACGCGGTAGCGTTAGAGAGCTCGTGTCGCAGAAATTCCGCTGTCGGCGTCGGCACCGTTGGTTGTGAGCGAAAAATCATCCGTGAGCGAAAAATCGAGAAAGTAGCAAATAAAATAAACGATAAAATCTTCGGTCCCAATGAGGATCGAACCCAGGCCGTTCGCGTGGCAAGCAGGTGTCTTACCACAAAGCCACGATGTTGCTTGCAGCTGCTTCGGACAAGAACACTGCATAAATGCCATGTAGTAGAAGGAGTCTCCTTAACGCATTTTGTTCGGCAGGTGTCGCGACGAAAACGAGCCCATACGGTAGGCGTATTCGCGAGGCCATCAAACTACGTCGAAAAACGCCGGGATAGTGCAGCCATCGTCGCTAAATACACACACGAACTTTCAAACAGCTCTAAAAATGACAACTATGTCCATCTAGAGGAAAACATATCAAGCCAACGCAGCAAACGCTAGATAATGTGCTGCCATCTGTGAGGCATTGTGAGAAATATGTCTCGGCTTTTCATGGCATCCGAGAGGGCCGGCGCGCGGCGTATATCTTGGAGGCCATGCGACTCTTGCTTTAGATCGAAAGCCTGTAAAATTCGCGCGCGTGTGTGCGTGTGTGAGTGTAGCAATACACATTAATAAGTACGCACTTAGTGGTTGAAGTGCGCACTAGGGGCCGGATTTCGATATCGCGTTCAACTCTTAAAGGCGAAGCTTAAGGGTCCCCCAATTTTTTTTTTAACAGTGAAGCTGTTCAAGCTTTTCGTTGCGCCGGGTAGTGCGAACGCAAATTATCATCATGAACCGGCACGCGCTCTCTTGGTCCTCTTCGCTCTCTTCGTCCTCTTCTACTTCGCTCTCACAACACGTTCACCGATTTGTCCGCTGTAGGATGAAATAACATTGATAAGCGAGAGAAGAAGTACACAGAGAGAGAGAGAGAGAGAGATACTTTAAACGGAGCTGTTTAAGCCGTATGGTAGGCCGTGGGATGTAAACAAAAACTGCGCCTGGCTGTCACATCGCTTGCATTGCCGCAATAAGCTTAGCGAAGCTAATTTAGCAAACCCATGTTAAGATCAAGGCAATCAAGGTAAGTTGTGCTAATCAAGCCAAGACACACTAAGAGCTAGCTAATTTGACCAAGTCTACTTAAGCCAAGCCTCATTAAACCAGGAATAATTTAGCAGACTATATAAGATAGTATTAATTAGGTCAAAACTAATTAGAACAAGACTAATTATCCGTCACTGATTAAGCCGAGCCTAATTTTGTGAAGACTATTTAAGCCAAGGCGTATTATGGCAAGACTGTATAAGCCGGGACTAATTAGGCCAATGTTAATTAAGTCAGGCTTATCTAAATGAAGACTATATAATCCAAGACTAATTAAGCCAAAGCCTAGCATAACTTAATTAAGACAAAGCCTAGCGTAATCCGGAAGATGGCTCAATCACAAGCTCCACTGCTGACTCCAGCCTTGCCCCGCTAGTGCAAGCTGCCCTTATTTTTTTCTTCCCTTCAAAATTTCAGTGATGCAATACACTGAGAGGCAAAGTGGCCTTCTGATGGCCTCATTACATAGCCGCGGGCGTCAAATATAAAATGCGCCAAATATCCTCCACTCAAGCAGCATTTTAATGACTGAATGAGCATTTTGTAAATTCTTTCAGCGGGCTTTTATTTAAGAAAGGCTTTTTAAAGTCGGTTTTATTCATACGACGCCCCAATGTTTTACAATAGCTGCCACACAGCTGAAGATTTAGTCCTCTGGCAAGCATCTCGATTCCTTCAAATTAAGGGAAATTTCGTGGGCTTCCAAATCACCTTCAAGTTTACATTACTCTATGAAGTTTCTTTTGGGAAGAAATGGATAACAGATACAGAGGTTTATTTACAGAAAGGCAGAGCTGTCGGCGTAGCGATAGTATGCTCTAGCCTGCTACTCTACACGGGGGAGGGGAACGAGGATAAAAAAGAGTAATGAATGACGATGGCAAATTAGGGAAGTGAGTATACACAGACCTGTCAAGACGGAGTAATGCTATAGCCGTGCATCCAGTGGAGTGGCTTGCCGGAAGGCTGCAAGCGCTGTTACGACCACAGTTTCACGGTTGGCGTAAGGCCAAGTGCTAACACAACCTTATCATTAAAGACGTATTATTGTAGAAAACAGAGTGAAGATGAAGCTCGATGGCGAAGAAGAAGAGATGGGCAGGCTCTAAATTTTAATTCTCGTTCTGACAACAATAAACCGAAGACGTATCGGTTCTGCGGTATCACTGGCCCTTCCGAAACAATTATGAAATCGTTCAATATAGGATATCAGTTTCTGTATGTCTTCGAGTGTTTCTGGCACATGACATGGTCGCAATTGGGACCGGTGGCAGTGCTGCCGATGATATGTGCATAACGTCCTGAGAGGGCCACACCAAGATGAATGCGGTGGATCATGCTTTCAATGGGGAAATATTTATACTATAGTGTAAAAACATGCAATCAATTAACGGTAACTTACGACTACGCACAGCGTATCGTTAGGCAACAATCCAGGAGGTCCTAATACACACGACGTGTTGCACCCCACTGCTACCTGCGAAGGAATATCGACAGTAAAAAAAAGTACACAGGCTGGTGTTCGAATAATAACCAGAGTCATTGTCCACTACTTGCATTATGTATAGAGAAGATCACCTCAATAAATAATGGAGAGACCCCAAAGCGCCTTTTAAAATTTATGAAAGCTCGAAAATGTTTGTTCAAGTATACCAGAACATAGTGCTGAGACAAAACCGAGTACAGATGACGTTATTTGGGACAAATTTCTACTTGATTCGTTTACTCCTAGCTGTGTATAGCTTAGTTTTATGTGGAATATTTGCAGGAGCCCAGGGAAGCGTAGTTATATTTGGCGCTTTGTCAAACTGTCAAGGTGCATTCTTGTATTCGTGATGCAACAAGTGGGAACAAAATGTCTTCAAGCGCGCTTTGCGTTCTCCCAAGAAGTTTTAGAAAATGTAAGTTTTAAGTCGGTGACGTAAAATTACAAGTTTTAAACACTTACGCCGACGCCAACACTAGCGCTATCTGGTTATTGTGCTATAGTGTACTAGAACAGTGGAGTGCTCGGAACGAGCTTCGAAAAGTGAAGCCCAAACAGGGTCAAGCCACTTGTGGCTCTGCGATCGGTAGTCTGCAATGTGTCCTCGTTTAAGAGTTGCGCGCAGTTCCACAAAAGTGAATGCAGTGGTAGATTGCCCGATTCCCACTCAAAAGGCCCGGGTTCGAATCGCAGCTGTAGATGGTGGTTTTTTATTATTAGTGCCGCTTGTTATAGCTGAACCGGCTTTATTTTGTTCGTAATACTAGCTTCAGTTGCGACGTATTGCTACCAAAAGTAACGTGAAATGTGAAGTGAAATAGAAGAAATTTGACAGTGAGCGTTATTTGGAGTGCCACCGCGTGGCATTCAATAAAACGTGAAGTATGGCCTCCGAGATTGTTGCGAATACGAGACTCCAGAGGAGACTTCACATCTTACGTTACTTTTTGTAGCAATACGTGGCAAGTGAAGCTGGTTTTAAGAAACAAGGGAAAACCAACAGAGCTATAAAAAGTTACAATAAAAAAAATTGCATTGGCTTAGCTCGGCTATGCGAGGATATACGTAGCGTTAGCAAAGGTTCAGCTGAATATTCTGAGCTTTCCAGATGTCTAGGATTAGCTTGATTGTCATGCTTACTGCTGCTCCAATGATACACATCGGCCACATCGTTCAGATCCGGTAGACCTGGCGGCATGGCCGGGTAACGATACCCATTGGTAACGCTAAAGAGCGGAATATTCTGCTTAACGAGAAAGTTCTTGCACGTTGTACAAACCCGCGCCACGGTTTCACCCCCTCAGGCGCCGCCACTAAAACTCAACGTTTCACGCATGGCATTACTTAGCCGCATCAAGTCTTCATGTGCCATAGTCTTTCACACACGTCGCACACGTATCCACAACGGATTGTTTACGAAGTCCGTCTCGAAGGTCCGAGTCGCACTGGCGCTTTCGCCTAAGTTTCACAGTATAGGCAGTCGATCGGCGAGCCCTGACGCATCGACGGCGTCTTGTTGTTGCTGCTGCAGAGGTGGTCGGGCACGGTCGCTCAGCATTCCTGGCGACGCCGCTTGCTAGACGTTCCTCCCTTTCCTCCAGTGTCTCCGCAGCACGTTTAGCCTCTCTGTTCATTCTTCGTACGCTGAACCGCTAATGCAGGCAAACTATCGGGATCGATGACATAAGCTTCTCGGCTCTTCTGCGCCGTTGAGCAGCATTTGCGCTCTCCTTCTTCATGGCGTTACCACCTTGCAAACGCCAGTCAGAGGCGCTATCAAGCGGCACCAGCGCATTGTCAGACGGCGACGGCACAGCGAAGGCGAATAGCTGCGCGCGCCATGGCTACGACGTCAACCCTCTCGAATGCGCAGAGCAGCAGCGGCGGAGTCGCGCGCGCCGGCGCCAATCTGTCTGCCCGATACGACGCCACTCATCCCGCTCTCCGCCACCAGCCGTGGCGAGCCGCGCGCGGCGATGGCGGAGGAGCGCGTGAGATGCCGGCTCCGCACTCATCCTCGCGCAGAGCGCAGCACGGTCATGATGACCCACGCGAAACCTGCTCCGGCTAGGCAAGTGTAGCTAACGCTACAAAAATGGGGATGGGCGAAGCATGTAGGGAAGGGTGTTTCAGCTGCACTAACGGGAAACCTGTGGAGGGGCGAAACATGCAGTGTGCGCCGATGTTTCCCATAGCAGAATCACTGCTAATGGCTATGAGAGACAGAAGCAAGATTAGACACACAGACCCGCAGTCCGCGTCTAGTTAACGTGCACGCTGCGAATCTTTATTGTTCAACTAGGCACAAGAGAAATCTCTCACCGGCACTACATTGCAGGTGAAGATCCAGTGCCTATATATACGGGGTGGCCGGTTAACGGTTGTGCAGCTAGGGCAGTCGGTTTTTAAAGACGATAGTCTTTCTTGGGGAACTTAAACGCAGAAATTTTTTGTCTGTCTGTCTGTCTGTCTTTCTGTCTGTCTGTCACACTATTCAGCCACCCGGCCAAAGTTTAAGTACTTGCTGAACGCCGAGCCATCTTGAACTAGTAGCTGCGTTCAAATTTGTGAACATTGTCGATCGAAAAGCAAATATTACGCATATCAGAGGCGCAACATCAGTGCGTAAGTATTCGGTGGTGTGTTCCTTTACTAGAGAATACATGGGTACGTAATTCTAAAGACCCTATTGTTTCTTAGGCTGTGCCGAAATTGCTTGTTTTCCTTAGGCTGCGCTCCTTAGGCTCCTTAGGCTGTTTTTCTTAGGCTCCGCAGAAACGGCCGAAAGAAAAAAAGAAACGGCCGGCAGTTGACTATCGTATTTCGGCGACATTTGCAGCGAAGCACGCAGATACGCGGCCAAGTTTTTCAATCAAGGAACTCGATCGTTAGCAGACGCTGCCTACGTCGGCGTTGTCTCCTCGCGGGCGAGAGCGCGTTCTCGTTCCTCGCAAGCTGGTGCCTCAGCGTTATTCGCAGAAGCAGCGTTTCCATAGTCAACGGACGCCGTTCGCTCTCTCTCGCCACACGGCGAGCGCTGAGGCAGTGGGGCCCTCTCTAGCGCTGAAGCAAATGGAGCAGACGACTATGGCGCGATGCATGCCGACACGCCAAGATCTTAAGTGCTTCGCCCCTAAAATAAAACCCCGCCATCCGCAGCTGCGATTCGAACCCGGGCCTTATGAGGGGGAAGCTTGCGTTCTACCACCGTAGCACTTTGGCGGAGCCGCGCTACTCTTAGACGACGCATTGCAGGCTACCGATCGGAGCGCCACAAGCAGCTTGACCCTGTTTGGGCTTCACTTTTTGTACCTTGGTGCTGCGGCTGTTCAAGCACTCCCCTCTTCTTGTACACTCTGGTTGTGCCAACATTTCCATGTCAGGTCATACAGTGTTGTGATGCTAACGCTTCGTCTGCGCAGTCATTCATAAGTTTCTACTTCGTTCATTTTTAATATAAATAAATGCGCATTCGGAAGATTTTTACTACACTTTTCCAAGTTCTTTGCGCTTTTTGTGCCACTGAGCAACTCCCGTAGATTTCGCACTTCATCCGATTGGGATATCGCGCGACGATCACATTGTCATCGAAACCTGAGCCCAGCCGAAAAAGGAGCAATGTGTTCAAAAGGTGGTGCTTGTCGACCACCTGATATTGCTGAACTCAATAAAACTGCGTTGGGGGCCTAGTTGGTGCGACATTAAAGCTGATGTAATACTGCGCGGGGATGGAACACAAGTAGAAGAAGTAGACAGGACGAGCGCCGTCCTGTCTACTACCCTCGTCCATTCTGCTTCTACTTGTGTTCCGTCCCTTGCGCACTTTTATTTCGGTGTCACTGATATTGCTGGAATACCCCCTAAGACGATCCCTTAAGCAGCGGCCAGATTCTCCCGCGTATGAAAAGGTCGCATGGCGAAGAAATGTCGTAAACAACGTTGTCTACACCAGCTACTGTCGCGCCTAATATGAGTTGCGACATGCAGCCCATGGTCAAAGCTGCGCGAACAGTGCAGGGAGGTGGTGACATAGAAAACAAGCAGTGATGTAAACTCTCTTTCAACTACTACTATTTCCAAAACCAATTTCGTGTTTGCCTGTGTTACAGTGTAGGCTTGGGGCCCCTTCAAGCATGGCCACCCTGTTGCAACTGCTATTGAGCGCCACTGTAAGTGTCGTGTAATATGCGTCTAAACACACGCTTGTTCCTTTGCAATTTCTATGTTGATTTGCTTAGACATAGGGCGAAGCTTTCCAGAGGCTGAAAATACGCGTCTTAGGCCCGCTTGGCTTACAGTCGTCTTGAGCATATGGATTACGCCGCGGCGTAAGACATCAATGAGGTTTTCTGTCTTTTCCTTTTCGCACAGTTCTTGGGGGCTCTCTTGGAAAACTCGCACAGTGGCCTGCTGGAAAGCTCGCATGGTATCCCATTTTCACGTTGTTTCTTCAGTGACGTAACATGTCCCAACTGGCCCTTCTGATAGATGCAGTTTTGATTTTCAGCTTTGTGCGTGTCGTACGAATACCTGGTTTTTGTACTGAATCCATAGATGATATTAGGCCTGAAGTATTATGCTATGCTTCAGTCGCTCGTGCGAAAACGCAGATCAGATCAGCATCTAGTCGGCTCAAGTGCTTATCGTGAACGAGGTGACAGCTTATATACATAGGCATAAGGGACAATTTGTAGTAAGGCAAAACTACATTAACAACACTAAGTACTTACCAGGCCCCAACTAGAATTTACTGCGTCATGTAGGCAGACATCCTCTGAAATAAAGAGAGAAAATGCAAGAAACGAGAATGGGCTGATAAATTGAAACATAGATGAAGTACAGTTAGAATTCGATCTAAGGATATTACGAAGTTCCCAATCTAACAAAGAAATTTCGATTCCCCGGCAAATACCCATATGGCTCAGCGTTATCATCAATCCGAATTAACGAACTAACTTGACCAACAAACCAGATTTAAAGGGATACTAAAGAGAAACAATGAATCAGTTTAGATTGATAAATTGTACTCTGAAAACTCTAATGTCGCTAATTTAGTCATCATAGGTTTGTTATTGTAGGAGAAATTGATGTTCAAAGTCTCATTTTTAAATTTCAAAGTGTACTTATCGTATGGCGGCTCCATTGGCCCAACGAAATTTCCTCAAATTTGGTACGTTAGGTCTATGGCCCCCTCAGAGGATAATGTGCTTCATTTTTACCAATTAGGAACTACGTAGGTCCTAGAAGGCGCCGGAAAAATATGTGAAGTCACGGCGATTGGTGCGGAAACTTCAAGGTGGCGTCGCTACCCACATTTTCTTTTTGCGCGTTTTCTCACTTACTAAGCATCTTCTCGCAGCTAATGTGGTGTTTTTGGTATCGTGAAAGAGTAGTTTACTAATACGAGAGAAATCGTTGTGTTCTTTAGTGTCACTTTAACACTTTCGTGACCACGCCTATTACCATCGATAATATGATAACGATGACTTAAGGTTGGAATTTTGGCGCTCCCTCAGCGCTTCTGGACTGCTAACGCCATTTAGCGGGTAAAAGAGGCAGTATTTTATCAGTTTCCTTTTTGAGTTTGACTCGTGGTTTCGGTTATGGCGTCGTCGACGTCGCTCGCGGGTGCTTCACGCAGACGGCACATTTCAACGGATCCCGGTGAACCTGAGCGTCAACCTCTGGATGGTAGTAGCAGCGCAGACAGGGAAGACGACTTTGATTCGTCAGACCTCAGTACGGACGGTGATAGTGCGTCAAACCACCCCATAGCATCAGAGTGGCCAGCACCAATCACAATAACTTGAAAAATACCAGAACTGCAAACTATTCTGCTAAGAAAGGAAAGTTGAGCAGAAATAAAAATATTTTCTGCGAAACACATGCAGCCAAACTGTTTCACTGCGTTGAGAAACTGCTCCACCCGGTGGCATCATAGGGTCTAGTGCTTATACTTTTGTATATATGTCAACAACTTTTGCACTTACAGAGCTTGTTGTTTGCTGTATTATTTTATAAGGGCTTTGTCTTCGAAACGTATATTTCGATTTCTTTTAGAGCGCAGCTCTTGGGCGCCCGTTCCTGCGTTGAGGGGCGTCACCGTTGGCGTTGTCATCGGCATAAACGATAGAGCGAAGGAGGACGAAAGAGAGCAACGATGGCACAAGAGAGCGAACGCGGAGTCTGTCGATATTACGACCCACTGGCCTCTAACCTCACTTTCTTCCTCTGTCACGCGTGCTGGCCCCTGGGTCGGAGCTCGTGCGCATACACGGCTGGTACGTGTACTGCGGCTGGCTTCACTTGTCGTAACGGGGCTGCCGGCGCTTCGCTTGGTTCGCGACGCCTGCAATGCACACAGCGGTTTGCGTAGCACTCGAGCGCAGGCAGTTACTGTGGCAATACGTAAAAAATATTACATTGCTACAACTGCGGATAGCCAAAACTTCAAACACAGTTGGCGTTGCCCCAACACAAAGCTGCGCTTGGAATTTGCATTAAGGAGCATCGCAATCTTCGGTGATTTTTTTTTTGTTTACGCTGTGCAGAATAGCATTGATGTTTTTATGATTTTTTTTCTTTTTGTTACATTTTTTTTGTTTTGATAATTTCTGATACTATGTAAAATATGTTTGTTCGCTGAAATGAATACTGTTGGAAAGACCAATTCCTCCTCTATCATTTGATACCCTACACTTTAGCAGCAATCACCTTCTGTGGCAGGGAAAAAAATTGCCTGGACTACCCAAAAGCAATTGGTCATGAAAGTGTTAAAGCAGTTTGTACTGAAATAACTGAGTAAGAAAGTGGTGTTCCTTTAACTTTTGACAGACACGGGTTTTTCTTCAAGCGTGTGCTCTAATGATATCGCATTAAGAACGTATACGCGCCCTACTCACAGCCCTAGCTCTAGTTTGATGCGGCTGCACGCCGAGCCCATGCACGGAACACTGGACTCGGCAGGCGGTAGCGCTCTTACGTACAGGATCGCGCTTCGGGCGGCGGTGCTTTGATTCGTTATTTCATGGTTTATGCGACAAATTGCATTAATCGTCTGCGTGCGACTTTCTGGCTCGGCCTGTTCACACGATTACTGCATTCGTGCTCCACGTGTCTATATATCGGTCGCCCGTCATTGCTTCACGTAACCGTCTACCTGACCTGCACCGCCCGGACATGGTGCCCCCTTTGTCGGGGCGATATGAGAGGCTCCGTATCAGGACCGCCATTTAGCCGCCCTCGCGGACATTTAACACGTACAGGAGTATAGTGGCAGTAATAACAATGGCCTGACAGCATTTGGTTGTCGCTACGTTGCAATATTTGACTTCGAAGAGCCGGAAAAATTCCTTTCTCAATTTTACAAACTTCCCGATTTAAGGAAAGAATTTTAGCGTCGTCACCACGTTTTTTAGATCGAGTTTCAACTGTTTAGGAAGCACAGCAACGCGGAAACCGCTACTGCTCTCGACCACCGGTCGATAACTATTGTAAAAAGTCATGGCCACAAAACGGTGGTTGCTTTCTGGATACACGGAAAATTATCGGTGTCAGCCTAAGTGTCCTTCAAAACTAATATTATATCCATTAGGGCTGTACATCTGGTTGATAAACTACAATCTTTCGAAACATCTATAGTACTTAAATACTCCTTACACTGAGGGACAACTGAAAGGTGGCGACTAAGAGAACATCAGAAAGTTAAGTCAGGTCGTCACATTGTTGGATGTATTTGCACATAAAAATCTAGAAACACCAGAAGTAGACAAAAAAGGGTACATCAGGCAGTATTGAAAAAAATCAGGCATGGACCTAGTCGTGCTTTCTCAGCGCGCGTGGACTTCATTGTCGTTTTCGGGCCGCAGCTTGAATGCTGCATTTGCCTTCCTCCGGAAAGACGATCGTACCGATGCTGTATTGCAAGAAGTTGGGTAGTAGAAGAGTGGTGCACGTCAATCAGATTAATTGGGCTTAATGGGTGCAATATGCAGCAGGCACGTAGGCAAGGCGAGGCCGGAGGGGCCCAGGCCTCCCATCCCCGAAGTTCGTCTAGCCTTTTATATTCCCAGGCAACTTTTTTTCTTTTTGCCATAGAATGACTTTCTTTCGAACAATTAGGCCTTGCGCCCCCCCCCCCCCCCCCAAAAAAAAAAAAAAAATTCTGGCTACGTGCCTGATATGCACGAATGTATAGCTTATACTGCCGAATTCTTGGAAGATGACCAGTGATGACCAAGTATTTGACGGCGCCAAGGCATCGTGCAACCTTATAGGCATGAAAACATCTCCGCAGTATTTTTTTCAGGAAGTCCCAGTTGGAGAGGGCTCCAGACCCAAAATTGCTCGCCTGATGGCCTATCAACGCAGATTGCAATGTTGTGCGTCGTAGTTCTGTCGGCGCATGCTAGCTGTCTCGCTTCTTCAGCACATTGAGTAAAAGCTTCAACACCCATGTCTGTATCGGTGCAGGTATTCGGTTACATTGCACCAAGAATTATCAACAATTCGCAGGCCTGGAGAAGAATAAATGGCGCGTTCACGCCGTTAGGCATGAAATGCTTTTAGCTCCTATTGTCAGGGGCATTCAAATGACCTTAAGCCAAGTGAGCGTCGTTATACGGGCACTAATACGAGACATCCGGACGTCGTCGAGAGAAAAAAACGGGACCATCCGGGCATCTAGCTCAAAGCATAAAACAGCGCGGTCTTTTTGTTTAGTACCTCATTACCTCCGCCAGTTACTTACGAACCGCTACGGTGGGCAGGTGGCTCTGATGCTCGACTGCTGACTCGAATATCGCGAGATATCATCCCGGCTGCAGCAGCCGCGTTTAGATGGAACAAAAGGCTAGAGGCCCGTGTGCTTAGACTACAGTGAA
The DNA here is from genome assembly GCF_013339695.2 of Rhipicephalus sanguineus. NCBI lineage: Eukaryota > Metazoa > Arthropoda > Arachnida > Ixodida > Ixodidae > Rhipicephalus > Rhipicephalus sanguineus. The sequence continues at coordinate 89,584,393 of NC_051179.1, forward strand.
CGTTAAAGAACCCGAGGTGGTCGAAATTTCTAAATGCCTCTACTACGGCGTCTCTCATAATCATATAGTGGTTTTGGGACGTAAAACTTCAACAATTAATATAGCACTAGGTGCTGCCCAGACGAGGTAAAAAAATTGCTTCTGAGTTCTTAATGTTTGTTCAGAATATCACTGAAGCTGTAAATTCAAGCGCTCTAACGTTTTAGTTGCTCTTTCCAGTAGTCACCTTCCAAAGGCAGATACGCGGCATCATACAATTCATTTCATTTTTTCGCGCTGATGCCGGGTGTCTGTGATCAGATAAGTAAGCTGCGCCGCCTCCGAGAGATGCCGCCACGCTGAATGACTACGTCACGTAGATACCGTTCGGCCAGGACGGTTCTCGCGTGAAGTTAATTTCAAAACAGGTTCATTCAAGCTCGGTAAGCTTCCAGCCTTGCGTCGCTTCATGGCCGCGTACGCTAGGCAAAACCCAAAAGCTTATTCCACACAGGGACAGGAAACAATGACGCGTACACGGATCGATGCAAAGTATGGTGTGGCGTGCCCTTGCGAACGTGGACTATAAGCACGTTAAGATCGTCGCTAATATCTCCAACCAAACTGCTTTGCCAGTAGCCATTTCATGCTTACATGTACTCTCGATGTCGGGAGAGCCAGTCAGTATGTCCTTCTGGACTATATTATGAGTTAACGCGACGCACGATAGGCTGTCGTTCCAGTTTTTATAAATCACATCTATGTAGTACAGTCTCAATGAAAAAAAAAAAGGGCACAAGTGACTGGGGGCCTGAGCGGAAAGATTGCGACACGCGGCGCTATTTTTTCCGAGCTCGCCGATATCTTAGAGTGCCAAGCACATTCCATGTTTCATAGCAGGGGTGACCGTTGGAAAGCACTCCAACAAAACGCTTTTTCGGGGCAACAGTGATAAAGATACGGTTTCTCGCAACTCCAGTGAAAAAAAGATAAAAAAATACACCATCTCCCATTCAAGGGAACCATGAGGGGATGCGAAGCAGCATTGTGGGCGCACACCAAGTTTCCGTTACGTTCACTCGGCGTTTCCGTTAGTGTGTGAGGTTTGTATTTATTGTTTGTATTGTCATCACGTTGTGTTTGCGTGTTGCTTTCCGTTAGCGCCGAGTGAACGAGTGGCGCCGACGTTGACGTTACAACTCATCTGAACGAGAGCGAAGCGAGAATGACGGAGGCCGACCGAGCGCACGCGCTTATATACGCATGAAATGGGGGAGGGAGAGGAGAGAGTGGGTTGCAGGCTGTATTTGACTGCGGCGCGGCTGCATCACGGGGAAGGAGAGGCTGCGCCGCGGCTGCAGCGCGGAGGAAGAGAGGAGAGAAGGCGACCGAACACCTACGTAAAGGAGGAGAGTGGGAGAGAGAGTAGGCGCATGCGCAGTGGAGCGCGGGCGCCACCACCACCGCCGGACACAGCTCCGAGCAAAAGCTGCTTCGCATCTAAAAAAGAAATTGTGTGCATAGCCGCATCTGCCGATAAGCAATGAACAAGAGCTTGTTTAAGATATGGGCTTTCGGATGGGCCAACAGCAAGGTCGGGCTGCTTTCCGCCGGACAGCCAGCCACCCCTGCTTTGGAAAAATGGAACGTGCTTGGCAGTCTCGCTATCGGCGTGCTCGTGAGCAATGGCGCCGCGTGTCGCGATTCTGCGGCTGCGGCCGCAGGTCACTTGAGCTAATCTGTTTCCGTTGAGACTGTTCATACTCAGCGTTTCTGGAATAGTCTTGTTTAGGTGTCCTCTTAGGCCGTTAGCTTGCAAGTGGTAAGAAATAGTTTTTGAGGAGGCCTGCCGCTCACCTTAAGCATTGTCTGTAGGAATGTAGGCTTGAAGGCGGTACCTCTGTCTATAATTAATACTGTCAGAAGACTCTGCTTAAGAACTATGCTTTCAATGCAGAATCGAGCTGCCTCTAGTGCGGCGCCGCTTGATGAAGCCTTCGCTTGTGCATAGCGAGCCACATAATTGGTGGCGACTTTTACCTGCTTGCCTCCAAAATTATGTCCTAAATGGTTCAAGAAGATCCAATCCGATTTGCGGAAAAGGTACCGTGGGCACTTCATGACACCACTTGAAACAAACAAGCACATGTGTTACTGTGAACGTTATTTAATTCCGGCATTGGCCAGCTTTGATTGATCCAGAGAGCTGCTACGGCTCTCTTTGATTGGCTTAAAGTGCCACCAGTACGAAATTTCAAACATATGGTAGAATTTCACCGTGTCCAGAGTAGCAACCCTGGTCGAAAAGGTGGCAATTTTCATCGCTGACAATTGAGGCACGTGAGCACATGATGTTTCACAATGGGCGGAAACCTTGGACAGTAATATTTCTGTTTGATTCTGGTGATTGTTCACGTGTATCCGAGGTGAACCGACGTCGCCTTATCATGGCAAGCTATGAGTAACGGATGTATGGCGGGACGACAAGTAGGCGGGTGCGTCCTCTGGAAAGAAAGTTCTCATATAGGAGATTATTGCCCAAGCATAATGACGGCAGACTTATTACAATTGTCCTAGGAGCGCTTGCAGTCCGGTCCTTGAAAAAAAAAACGCCAGGCCTGCGCGGAAAGCGCAGCACAGTCACAGCGAAAGCTGGAAGAGCGGCTTTTCTAGAGCGCGTTATAAACTCCCCTGTGGCTACTAATACAGGTACATTAGCAACGTACCCACTACGCCACAAAGCGTAATTTTTGGGAAGTTTGGAAGCACCCAGCACGACATTATTCGTTGTTCTGCGGAGAAGCGAGGTACCATATGTAAGCGATTATGTGCAGTTTGTTGATGCGGGGGTTGATGACGATGAATAATTATGGTTGCGCCCTTTGTAATGGGTTGGAAGCTTTAAACGACCCACTAGTTACGTAATGCATATTGTGTGACGCCCGGTCGTTATTTAACTGTCCCACCACGCTTTATAACACACTTTAACCGGAGAAACGTAGAGCGAGAGAGAGAGAGAGAGAATTGACTTTATTGAGACCCTGAGGAAATGGATCATGGGAGCCTTATGGGCTTCCTTGGCAACCAACAGAAGTGCACTTGGGAGGAACCCACTACGCTATAAATCATTGTAATTTTTGAGAAGTAGGGCAGTAGGCACTGTGCCATTTTTCGTCATTTTACAGACAGCCGTGGTACCTGCTAAACGCATGTAAGGCATTATGCGCACTTTGTTGATGATGTGCGTGATGACGATGAAGAATTATGGCAGAGCTGTTTGTAATGGTTTGGAAGCATTCAACAACCTACTCGTTGCGCAATTCGCATTGTATGACGCCTGGTTACATAATTCGCGTTGTGCGACGCTTGGTGCTTATTTTACTCTTCTACCACGCTATATTGCATATGCTAATGTGGTTCCTTCCCGACATGAAGCCTGTATAGGACCTTTTTGCAAAGCAGCTTCAAGCACCGGCATGGCTCAGAGGTTGAATACTGCGCTCCCAGGCAGAGGGCCCAGGTTCGAACCTCGTTCCATCCTGGAATTTTTTTCTTATTCAGTTTTTTTTCTTATTTCGAGCGATACTGGTTACGGACACCGGCGGCGGCGGCGGCGGCGGACAACTACGGCACCAAAAACGGCCGGTGAAATGATCTCATAACAGCTTTCGCTGTAAAAATTCGATAAGGGAAAGCAACTCGCCGTCTCGCCTCTGCTGACAGGCCGTGTCAACTACTCCTGCAAAAGGCACGTAACCGCCTTCAGTAACACTTTCTGCTTTTATGGTGGCCTTGACAGACAATCCGCATCGAAGTGCTGTCTTCCCGACATATACCACCGTCACATCAAGTTCTTGAGGGCGTAAGCTACACAGTGCTAGCCGACCCCAGGGGTCCTTGTAATTTTTCAGCCAGTAAAAAGAGATGGTCGCGGACAACGCGGCAGGAACAACCACAGAGACAGAGAAGAAACTTCATAACTGCCTAGCAGATGTCTGTAGGCGCTGCCGGATATTGTCGAACGCTGCTTAATCTTCGCCGCTTCATACGAAGGCAGCGTCTTCTCTTGTTGGGCGTGTTAACGGTGAAGCTATAAGATAGATATCGGGAATAAAGCTAGTGATAGTATGCAAAGAGGCTAACAAAAGTCTGAGTGACTCGTTACCCGTCGACGCTGGAAATTTTGTTTCGGCAAGGGTCAGGAAATACCGGTACTAGGTGAGCGCACAAAAGGGCATGGACAAAAGAAGACACGTACACACACTGGCGCTACTAACAACCAACGCGTATGTTTCTTCTTTTGTTCGTGTCCTTTTGTGCGCTCACCTCGTACCAGTATGACCAAGCGACAAGCCTGCATCGCCAACCCAAGGAATTACGCCTTCGTGGCTCACAACATGACCCCAGAACAGGAGTTCTTCTAAACCGAAATGCCATTTCTCAAATTTCAGTGTTAAGTTGGTGGACCGCATTGCTTGAAATACGGATAACAGCCTTCATACGTGTTCCTGAAATGTTTCCGAGAACACATTGGCGTCGTCGAGATATACGTAAGGCGTCTGCCACTTCAGGTGTTAAATAACCGTATCTATCAGTCGCCGAAGTGTTGCTGTGGCTGGGCGCAACCGAAAGGGCAAGACCTTGAATTCGGAATAACAAATGACTTGCTTCTATGCTTGAGGAGATCAAGGAAGTCTTCTTTGAGTACTAAGAGCATGTCGTGCATTGAGAGGTGCATCCAAAGCCGAGCATGGTGTCTGGTCGGTGTCCATTATCCAAGCGAAGCTTCTTATAACTCAGAAATTGCGGCAGCGTCGTACGCGAAAAACCAGGCAACGCCGAGCGTACAGAAATGCGGCACTCAAAGTTACGCCGGTCACATACGCATAGGTGTGTGCCGCTTTCAAATAACTGACATTTTCGTGATCGTGGACTTGTCGGTGATCAGCCCTTTATGATACGGAAATCTGGTATTTTATCGAGGTAACTTGCCATTTCATGTTGGCATTTATATTTCTGCTTGGATATGAGCGCATAACCGTCTTTGTTGCCTGTATAAACTGATGTGTTGGGCTACGAAGCACGTAGATGAAGGTCCAATTGCCGGTATGGAGGAAGGGAACTGGAGGGAGCTTTGTGCAATGCGATAGAAAGAAAGAGAGAAACAAAGAACCAACGAACGAACGAAGGAAAGAAAGAAAGAACGAAATAAGGAAAGAAAGGAAGGAAGGTACAGCAAAAGAAAGGAAGAAAGAACGAACGAAAGAAAGGAAGAAGGAACGAAAGAAAGAAAAAGAAAAGAAAGAAACTAGTATGTCTCGCACGTACACGCGAAGCTATGCTTGCCCCCATTTTCCCAATAGGCTAAGGGCTCCTTGAATTTTTGTTTCTGTTTACGGTGTTAAGCGGTCATGCGCCATGTGTTCGAACAGCTTTCCTACACACTAGGTGAAGGAGATCGATCGTATGTTCTAAGTGCCAATAGCTTTGTTTGGATTGGACATCGTGGTATTCCCCGCGTGTTTCCATACTGCCGGTAGTTCTCCTGTCTCCTAGCAGTCGTTGACCATCCGGTCTTAGCCGGCGCTCGTATTTCAAGTCAACTTCGACAGGGCTATGTAGAGTTCGGCGTGCGTGAAGGGCCGGTCGAGCTCTGGGTTTGGTGTTCAAGCGTATCCGTTGCTCTGAGTTGTCGCGACATGAATCGCAAACAATTGGGGCAGCTGCGCACTAGCTGTGCGAAGACTCAGGAAACAGCGGACCAGGGAGATTTCCCTTACTCTTTTCCCTACTTGCCACCCTTCTGGTCGCCCTCACTTCACTTTTCAACCCCTTGCCACACTATACTATGTAAGACTATACAGTGAAACCTCGGTGATGCGATAACAGCTCATACGAATTTCGGGGTGATACGAATTTATCGCCGGTCCCGGCCAAGGTCCATTGGCCTGCACTGTAGTGGAGTACGGTTGTTGCGAACCGATTTTCACCCAGCGACGTTTCATACGAACGTACGCTACCGCCCAGGTACGAAAAGGTGCTGTCCGTGCTGTTGCGGAAGAAGCGCCAAGCACGTGCGAGCGCGGGAACGCAAGCGTGGGCATGCGCGCCGCACCGCCAAATCATCAGAATCAAGGTGTAAGAAAAACACTTCTTACGGTCAGAATAAACCTTCACATGCGCGTGAGGGCCTCCGAGATTGTGTGCGCGAATCTTTGAGGCTCTTATGTCTCCGTGTGCCTTCGCGTTTACATTACAGGGGACATTAGCGCCGTGATTTTTTTTTCTAACGCGTCGACGCGGGCTGCTGTCGTACTGTGTTTACACGTGCCTGCCTCGTGCATCAGACATCCCATGAAAGGTGGACGAGGACAGAAAGAAGGCGAGAACGGTCTTGGCGAAGGAGTCAGACCTCACAACGTCAACATGCGCGACCGTTGAGATCGCACTTGTGCGGGTACGGCCGTAAATCTCCCGAAACCATCCCCAACACCTCCGCGATAACAAAATCATAACACAGGACCGCGGTTCTGTAATTTTTTCGCCTTGATCCATTGCGTCAAAGCGCTTCTTTCGCTTCAGTACTCCGGTGTCATGCAAAAAAGCATACGAAATTTTGGAAGCGGCTATAGCTGTCGCGGGTCACAACTGTCGCGCACCTGGTTCATTATTAAAATACGCGCCTACAGGCCCTATATTTATGAGTGCTGGTACGATTGCCGACATCGAAACACTTGACTTGCAATCATTCAGGGCCCTGAAAAACAATAAATGAAAATGTACGCCAGGTTTCTTTTGTCGCATGCTAGTTTTCCATGCTTTCTGGTGATACGAATTTCGGATGATAGAATAAATTTGGTGGTCCCGTGAGATTCGTATCACCAAGGTTTCACTTACTATGCTTTCCCCTCTGCCCTCCTCCTTTACCTCCTCCTCACCCTCACATCACACCTCCTATCCTCACTTCCCTTTTCCACCTCTTATTATACTACACTATTCAAGCTATGCTATGCTTTACTCCCTCCATCCTCCTTTTCCTGCTCATCACCCTCACATCACTCTTCTTCACCCTCACTTCTCTATCCCACCCTCTTGCTGCAGTATACTATACAAGGCTATGGTATGCTTCACCCTCTCCTCATTTTCATCCTCCCCACCTTCACATCACTACTTCTAACCCTCGCTTCCCTTTCCCACCCATTGCTATACTATACTATACACGGCTATGGTATACTTCACCTTCTCCCCTCCTCCATAAATTCCTCCTCACCCACACTTCCCTTTTCCACACTCTCATTACATCATACTCTACAGGGGTATGCCATGCTTTACCCTCTCCGCTTCTCCTCACCAGCACGTCACTTCTCCTCATACTTCCCTTTTCCCCTTTTCTGTACTATAATATTGCCGCATCCTGTCTGCACAGCGACAACAAAGAAGAGCTCGCGCAGCAAGAGAGGAAGACGAGGTTCACGCCCGATCCCTTTTTTCTAGTGCCTCGCATAATTAAAGTGAGCTGTGCTACGAGTATATCCGACTTCTGCAGTTTCTGCGTCGTGACAATATAGAGTGCTATACTATGCTTTACTCTCTCCTCTCCGGCATTTCCCTCCTGCCCATCCCCACTTCCAATTCTCACCCACTTGCCAAAGCTATCCTATGCTTTATCCTCACCCCTCCTCCCCTCTTTCCTCCTCAACATCACATCACTACTTCTTGAATCACGTCCCTCTCCCACCATCATTTTCTGCTCCTCTCCTCACACACCTATCATCACCCTCACTGGTTTTGGGCAATATTATCCTTGTTTTAGGCCTGCTTTTACAACTTGACTTTGAGCGTCAGCAAGAGATTACGAAAGACCTACGAACGCCGAAAAGCCGAGCCCCAAGCAGCTCGGTTAATAATAAATGAATGGATTTTCAGTTAAATGTGTCTGTGTGTAGCTGCTCTCGAATAGTTATGGTGCTTCGTCTAGTAAGTTTCGGCAAATAGCTCAACAATACCATTAAACGCTGAAGCTGTTTATTTTTGAAGACGTATGCCTAAATTGATGAGTAGATTTACTATTATACAATTCCATATCGTTATCTGGATAACGAACCATTCAGCTTAATATTTTGGGGATATGTCTTCTTAACAAGTTTATAAGATAAGACGCGCTGTGCTTCAGCATTAGAAACTAGTACGCAGCGGCAGCATAAATGGCGGGCAGTGTTTGCCTACATTCAGGCAACGACGTCACACTGCCTTTGCGGTCAGGCCCCGATTTGGTTGCCTGAATGCGCAGAGCACATGTGCGGGGGAAGCTCATGTGCGCTCATGGACCAGGACGAAAGAAAACATTGGAAACAATTCTTATTCTTTCGGCTTGCTTGCTGTTTCTTCTGCAAATAATAAGCAATTACCGCAGCTTACACTAAGTCGCTCTAGGCTGGGTCACAGCGGAGCTGCTGGGCACGTTTCAGCTTCTCTTGTTAACCATCTGTACAGCATGCTTGGGCGGTAATTGAGCGGGTGTCGGTTCATGATGATGATAATTTTCTATCTACAATACAAGGCAAACCTCAGCCACATCAGCTTTGCTGTTAAAAGTAGAGAGTAAATGCGTCAAAATAGAAGCTCAAGGCCGCCAGAAAGCAGCCTAAGCGCCATTCTGTAATTTGCATCGCCGCAAGAGGTCAAAAAGAAGCCTAATTGTCGCAGTGTAGCCACAAATGACAACCCAGACTTCATCACGCAATGTCACCGGAGCTGTGCCGGCTCTGAAGCCTTCTGAAGACAGGGCGGACCTGACATCCTATGAACAAGTGTTCCTGACTTGGTGCACGGCAACGGTGACGGAGATGCTTCTCTGTGTTCGGTCGTCATAGTGGAGTGAAAATAGCGAGCCTATTCCAACATGTATGACTGGCTATCCACAACGCTTGAGTGCAAGAGATATCATACATCTCCTAATTCAGAAGAAAAACCTGTCCCCAAGCGACTTTTCAACACTGGCTATATTTCTGCATGTTCGGAAAGGGTTCGAAATCCTTGCTCCAATGTGCGATAATTTGTAATCTCCTCGCTACGCCAATAACAGGGCATCTTCACCACTTTGTTCATACATTGGGGGTAGTACTAACTCTAAGAAGATCACTAGAGGCCAGCTGCAGGACAGTAATTGTCCCCAGTGTTATCAACCTGGTCATGGCTGGTTTCCTTGATGCCCTAAATAAAGCCAGAAGTCGAGGCATCAATACGCTCTACGATATTGTGCTTGACTCTCTGGGTATCAACACAAGTGATTGGAAATCATAGGAAAAATGATTATACTCTCCAACGCATGCTCAGGTCGCATAAATAAGATTACAATTATCAGCAGAAATGTCTCGCTTTATGCTATTTGTTGGCATTTAGCGGCGAGAGAGACACGGGTGAAGATATCACTTACAATGCATGCAGTAAATAAGTAAAGCATATGCGATTCCTTTGGGTCACACTACACTGCAGGATGAATTGGCAACGCGTCGTATACACAGCATTTACAGCGCATTTACCGCGTCTGAATATCCTTTGAGGAATAGCAGTTACGAGGTGTGAAAGTTATCGAACATCGATGACAAAATTGCATATGGCAGCAATTGTCAACCAATGTACGGAGACGCAAGGCTTCATGGCGCTAAGTGCTCGTCGTCGCCTTGAGCTGGAATTCCCTAAACGAAAGCAGCGGCTTCGACTCGACTCACTGTGCTTATACGAGAAGTGTAACTGCCAGCTGGCGATCGCCTGAATGCAAAGCTAGCGCTGTACTCCTTTAGCGGCATCATAAAACTTGGCGCTTGAAAACACTCCCTGGGTCCGTTATGCATTCGCCGAAGACGACTCCAAGGCGAAAGCTATGTTCTTTTGCTTCTCAGTCGGTGTACTGATCCTCCCCCGCGCCCCTCCAAAAGCTTTCTGCACCTAACATTGCTTTGCGCTACCTCCAGAATCGGAAGCTTTACAAGCTTTCTGCACCTCACCTAGTTTTGCACTGCCCCTGTGATGGGCCAATCTTTAACCCAGCGAAGATGAGACGCGATGGCGTCACGTTATGTGGTGTCTTGATGGCGTCACAAATTGTGGCCATCTCTGACGTCAATGGTCACGTTATCACGTGATGATGATTTTTTTCATCACTCGTGTTGACGCCGTCGCTGCGGGACACCGAGGCCGCCGACGCCGTCAATCAATTTTCGCGTTTTATGAGGCATCTAGGGCTTTTGATTCTGAGAGAAAGGCATCACTTCTGTATGATAGTTTTCATCGAAGGGTCGGTCAATATGGAGAATGGAGCAATGACTTGAGCGTTTGTATTTTCGAGCCTGAAGGTGTTCTGGGCTGCGAGGCTCGTCTGCGCCGTCTCATCGACAGTATGCGAAAGCGTGGTACTTGAGGCAACCCTAAGGAAACACCAGGGTTTCCCGCTCACTTTAATTGAAATGCCAGCTAAAATAATCCAAGCGCCACGAAATAATCTGAGCGCAAAAGTATTTCATCCATGTGCCAAACATTTAATCCTAGCGCCAACATATTTAATCCATGCCCCAGCACGCAATGGGCTGCGTGCCACTGAGTTTAATCAAAGTACCACCATGTTTATTCTAATCGCCAATAATTTTAATTCAAGTGCCAGTCAGTTTAATCTATACAAAAGAAACAGTAATACGGGGAGTGAGAATGGTAATACAATTAACATACAGTTGCTGCACTATGCACCAGTAATATTTATAGTCACCGCTGTTATTTATGGAAAAAAAATACTGCCATACTTTGCTTAAGCCGTGTTTGGAGCACTTATACTTTGCTAAGCACTAAATTTGCACAGCAATATTCGCCACGGGCGAGATCATTAAAATGGGAACGAAAGAAAATGCATGTGTGTGCTACTCATTACGAACATGTTGAAGAATATTTGGTAGTTCAATGAAATTCAGTGTTCCTCACTAGAGCTCATAATTGCATTTTGGCTTTGGCACACAACAGTGCAGCTCCAGGACAGGTCATGTAATGCGAAAAACAGATAGCCTATGCTCAGTTAGAGCTACGGAATGGATACCATTAGACGGAAAACCTAGCCGACGGCGGCAGTATATTTGCAAAATAGATTGCAAAAGCAATACATTCTGCAAATATAGTTGCAAAAGAGGACAATATTTTTTTGCATACTCGAAATTATTTGAGAAATGCAACATCAGCATAGGTGATCGTAAGTAATTATCAGAATAACATTGTCTCCTAGGGCATAGAAACTGACGTTCAGAAGTCATGTTCACGCAGTGCTGCAGGCACATAAGAAAAATTGTGCCGGTCAAAGGCCGCACAGTCCACGCGCTGTACCTGCTGCACGGAGTGCCGAGCTGCGTCAAGCAGCTAAGAATGACTGTGCTCATTTTTTGTCATACCTTTTGGTGTTGCCAGCACTAAATAAGGCCGTTCGCTTAGGTAAGCCTTCACGTGTGACTTCCATCTTGAAAGCATTTCTTCTACTGGGTTGAAGACGGGACTGTACGCTGGCAGGCGCTGGATAGAGTACACTGAGTTAGCCAAAGTTGCCTGCTCTGTCCGAGCGTGGGCAAGTGCGCCATCAAAAATGAACACAGTTTCTGTGTTTGGCTCTTCGCGTTCCACACGGGCTGAAACATCGCTGAGGACTTCGTTAAAACAACCTAATGAACTGTGTCCACTGCAGCCAAGTGAATAACGCCATTTGCGGACATAAACGCTACAATGTTCAAGTTCGCTCCTTGTGTCACTGTGGTCGCATGGACAGCCGGTTGCCCTTTGGCTACCCTTCAGAGGTTCCTGGAACACCAGATATTGTAATTTGTCCCGTTCAAATAGAACTGGCACACAGCCGGTCCAGCGGTCTGCAGCCACTGAGCGTATAGCCTATGGCTGTGCTTGAATTCGTCACGGTTGCGCTCCGCGAGCCTCTGAGTCACCAACTTCACTGAGTAGCTGTGGGCGTCCAGCAAGCGATGAACTGTGCTTGTACTGATTGTTACTCCAGGCATTTCCTCCTCAAGGGCCTTCTTTATCTAACGTGGAGTAAATGAACAGTTTTCGTCTACAGTTCGTCTTAGGGTACTCACGACGTTATCTCCAAACATCTATCTTTGAAGTTTCTTTGTCGGTAGCTGCTATATATCTTGCTGCTTTATGTTGATGCCCAGGGCACCTGCCAGTTGCCTTAGATCGCCACCATGCCTGTAGACGTCCACAATCCTCGCCCTGTTGAGCACCGACACCCTACCGTTTTTTTGACGAGGTTCATCTCGATTTGTGAAATGTGGTCCTCGCTTGCGTCCGGTCATGACTTTAAGCAAAGCTCGCTTCTCATGTAGAAATGTTCCCCTCTGAAAGCACGCGTGTTACAAGTGACCACGCTTGAGCAACACAGCGTCGTCGGTTACATGAATACGTGCATCTCCTTCGATGCTTTTACAGAAAACTGAATTTCACATAAAACCAAATAAATGCATGGTTAGTTCTTTCAAATTGTTATTATTTCATTTCAAGAATGGGTGAATGTCGTAAGTCTCACCGCGCCGAGCAGACGACCGCGAACGCTTTGGGAAAACGTAGCCTTAATGCCGTCTGCTAGCAGACGACATGAATCTCTGTCAGATGCAATCAACAGTCTGTACATGATTACCAAATATTCGGGAGTAGCGACGAAGCATAAAATGACTCGGTGCTTAAAGTCTTAATAATATCTGGGGTTTAACGTACCAAAACCACCATATAATCCTAGGTTTCGCACCAAAACGTTCAGGGAAATTACCGCAGTGCCTTATTTCTTAAGCGATAGCAGGCATTGCGAAAAACATTATTCCTGTAGCCTCCTGTTTACGTTGTTCCGGCATTTAAACTACATAAACTGGCGAACCTTCTGTTTTGTGTGTATGGAATAAACTGACTGGCACATGAATTACAGTTGTCGGCTACTGGATGAAACACGTTGACATTTGGATTAAACACTTTGGCACATTGCCTATTTGTGCTAGCGCTTGGAATAAATATGTTGGCGCTAGGATTAAATGTTTGGCACATAGAGCAAATAGTTTGGCTTTCAGATTTTTTCCGTGGTGCTTGAATTATTTTAGCTGGCACTCGGATTAAAGTGAGCGAAAAAAACCTGTAGTATTTTATAGGGAAACAAGTTGTGGTTCTGTCAGACAGCAAACCTAATATGTAGCCGGTATACGAAGAGTGCTGATGAAAAGTACACACAAAGAGTGTGCACCTCCTCAAAAAACTGCTGCGCAGCATTGAACTCAATATAAGGTTCGAATGGCTTCTATCGTACGAGGGTATAGCAGGTAATGAGTCGGCTATACACTTTCTTGGAATGCCTTAGCGCTTAGGTCTACCAATAGGGCGCCTAGGTAGCCTCGGCATATCCCCAAGCAAGTTGTGACTAGGCATTTTCATTCTATATGGTTGCCCCCTCACCAACCCCGTGTGAACAAGGGGTAAGTAGCTCGAAAAGCTCCCGCCTAGATTGCATACGCATGGGTCAGCGCGCTCACCAGCACCGCTTTAAATATAACATGCCCTAAGTACCTAAGGAATACCCTAAGTACCTAAGGAGTACCTAGTACCTAAGGAGCTTGTCCTAGGTCCGTTCACTGTTCGCATTGAAAAATGCGTTAAAATACTTGGCATCATCTTCAACGAGCACATGTCATGGAATGACCAGGTAAACGCGGTTACGTTGAAATTGTCTAAGTGTGTAGGACTAATTAGCCGTCATCGACACATACTGCCAGCTACAATAAAGAGATTACTTTACGACGCGTTTTTTGATTCCCACCTATGTTACTGCTTCCTGGTATGGGGTAAAACTACAGCTCTTAATATGTCAAAACTGAGCGTGTTACAAAAGAAAATGGTTCGACTTATTTCAAATGCTCCCTTTCTAGAACATACCGCCCCTCTTTTCAAACAGCACCAAATAGTGAAAATATCAGATCTATATACTTACAAATTGCTATGCTGCTAAAAAAAGAGGCAGCACTCGGGAAATCGGACACATTTCTTAAACTCGCGAACCTTAAAAAAAACGTAATTTCCTATCATGTTCGATATCAACCGCCTTGGCACGTTCCGTTCTCACGCACACACTATGGAACGCAACGCATCCAAGACATCGTCCCAAGAACATTAAACTACTTCGAAACGCAAGGAACAGATGTTTTATTTCACACACAAAAAAAAAAGAAATTAGAGGTCTGTTCACGTAACAATTCAAACTTGCCTTTTCCATTATTGGAGTATACACGTATTTCGCAAGTTGTGTTTTCCTTCGTTATTCATATGCTGTATGTATAAATAAATAAATAAATATATATATATATATATATATATATATATATATATATATATATATATATATATATATATATATATATTGTTACGCTGAAGCGACAACGGAGGGGAAGGAAGAGGAGAACGAAGTGCGGCTGTCTTCGAAGCAACTCGGTGTCAGCGCGGCAACCCTTCGTCCCTTTCATCTATTCACTTGTAAATAAACACACCCCATCGTAACAGTTTTTGGTGGAGGTGCGGGGTACGATAACGGCGCCCCCGACGAACGACGACGCACCGACCGCTGAGGCGCAATACGTGGAGCTTCGCCGAAGTCGACGAATTGCTGGCCTGCCACCCGCGATGGCCTCTGACGGCAACAACGACAACCTGCCACCTGCTTCCAGTATTCCATGGCAACCCTACATCGAGCCCCGAACCTTCGCCGGACAACCTGGGGAGGATGTCGACGCATGGCTCAGCTTCTACCAAAGGGCGAGTCGGTTTAATGGCTGGAATGCTACCGGCCAGCTGAACAATGTAGGCCTCTTCCTTAAGGGAACAGCATCTGTATGGTTTGAAAACCATGAAGAAAGCTTGACGACGTGGCAGACGTTCGTAGATGAAATTAGGAAGTGCTTCGGAGATCCCGCAGCTAAAAAGAAGCGCGCCGAGCAAACCCTCATGCAGCGAGCTCAAGTTCCCGGGGAAACCTGCACGACGTATATCGAGGAAGTGCTCAAGTTGTGCAAGGCACTAGACCCTCGGATGACAGAAGAGGACAAAGTTGGTCATCTTCTAAAAGGGATCGCGGAGGACGTATACCAGTTCCTCATAGCAAAAGACAATCTGGAGTCTGTAAGTGACGTCATTATGCACTGCCGTACATTTGAAGCTCTGAAAGCTCGACGAATTACGCCAAAGTTCGGACGCCTGGCCAACGTAACTAATGTCGCCAGTGTCGATGTTCTTCCCGCCCCATCTGACCTTGCGTCGGTGATTCGGCAAGTAGTGCGCGAAGAGCTCGACCGACGTGAGGCAGCTTCTCTCCCGACTCCTAAGGCCCGAGAGCCCTTTCCTCCCTGCGGCTTTGGCGCGACGTCCATCAACGCCGCCTCCTTGATGCCTACAACTTCGCGCCTCGTCCTAGAGTGCCAAGCCCTTCTACGAATGCGCGTCCGAGTTACCAGTCGTATGATGGTTACGCACGCAGACCACCTGCAGTTTCTCAGGAGTGGGACGGCCGGGCCATTCATCTTTCTACTGACAATATCAGTGCGTCCCGTGAGCGCCCTATATGCTTCAACTGCGGCGTCCGCGGCCACGTCGCCCGATATTGTCCTAATCGCCGTCGCACGTCAGCACCGTCCTATGAGCGACCGCGTACTTTCTATCGGCGCAGCAATCAGCCCGTTGACGGGACACACTGGCCCTCTGACTCTGACAGCAGGACAAGCCATCGGGTGAATTACCGCAGCGACTCGCCGGCTTCTGTGCGGAGCTTGACGCCGAGCATGCCGTTGCCTACGCCAGTCGTTCATTGAGCAAGGCCGAGAAGAATTACACCGTGACTGAACAAGAGTGCCTCGCTGTGGTTTTCGCTGTCCATAAGTTCCGCCCATATCTCTACGGGCGGCACTTTTCGATCATTACTGACCACCATTCCCTATGTTGGTTGGTTGGTCTCCGTGACCCGTCTGGCCGCCTTGCGCGATGGGCGCTACGTTTGCAAGAATTTGACTTTGAAATCCGTTACAAGAGTGGCCGCCATCATGCTGACGCCGACTGTCTCTCGAGGCTCCCTCTACCAACAACTGCATGTGACGCTGACAATTTTGACGATTTTCTAGCTGCCATCGACGATACTGCTTTTCCTGATCTCGCCACCTTCCGGAAGGAACAGCGCAACGACCGCAGCTTGGATGCCCTCTTCGATTCAGCCGCTCAGCCGATAGGTAAAAACGACTTTGTTATTCAAGATGGCTTGCTATACAAAAAGAATTACACAGCTGATGGTGCCCGCCTTCTTTTAGTGGTCCCTAAAATTTTGAGAACGCGCGTACTTCATGCTATGCACGATGACGCATCTGCTGGGCACATGGGTTTCGCCAAAACGTACCACCGCATACTGTGTCGCTTCTACTGGCCTAGTATGCGACGCAATACAGAAAAGTATGTGGCCAGTTGTGATAAGTGTCAGCGATTCAAGCGACCAAATACGGCTCCGGTCGGTCTCCTTCACCCTGTGACACCACCCTCATCGCCTTTCGAAATGGTTGGAGTGGATCTTCTCGGCCCATTTCCACGTTCATCAAACAACAACCGTTGGGTTATAGTCTGCGTTGACCATTTGACACGTTATGCGGAAACCAAAGCGATGCCAACGGCCACGGCTATCGATGTATCGAGTTTCCTCCTGTCTTCGGTTATACTGCGCCATGGACCACCTCGTATTATTGTTAGCGATCGTGGTCGCCAGTTCGTGGCCGATGTAGTAGAAGAGCTCTTGCGTCTCTGTGCTTGTCAGTTTCGCCACGCAACCCCGTATCACCCGCAGACAAACGGTCTCGTCGAGCGCACCAACAGGACATTGACCAACATGCTTTCGATGTACGTCGATTCCAGGCACAAAAATTGGGATGACATCTTGCCCTTTATCACCTACGCCTACAACACTGCAAAGCATGAAGCCTCTGGTTACAGTCCATTCTATCTTCTTTATGTTAGACCACCCCGAAGCTTCCTTGACACCATTCTACCTTTAAACGCTCGTGCGGACTCTTCTATTGCCCAGACTCTCTGCCGCGCAGAAGAAGCACGTCGCATTGCTCAGCTCCGTACGTTGGCGTCCCAGGACCGCTCCAAGTTCGCCTACGATTCGCGACACAAGGACGTGTCGTACGAAAAAGGGGACAAAGTGTGGCTTTGGACACCACTTCGCAAGCGCGGTCTGTGTCAAAAGTTTCTGGCTCGTTACACCGGCCCTTTCGTCATCGTCGATCGCTTAAGTGATGTCACGTATTCGATCGCTCGCCTCGTAGCTCACGGCTACCGTTCTAGGAAGACGCAGCTCGCTCACGTCGCCCGCCTAAAGCGCTGTCATCCACGTGACTCTTAGCGCACGTAATGTATACTCGCCCAGAGGGCTTCGGCTGGGAAAGGAGGAGTGTTACGCTGAAGCGACAACGGAGGGGAAGGAAGAGGAGAACGAAGTGCGGCTGTCTTCGAAGCAACTCGGTGTCAGCGCGGCAACCCTTCGTCCCTTTCATCTATTCACTTGTAAATAAACACACCCCATCGTAACAATATATATATATATATGTGTATATTATGCGCATGCATATCTGTACATAACTGCGCATTGTACATTTTTAACGTACTTGAAGTGCTTAGTATATTTCCTTGCATTTTTTTTTCACGTTTTTTTTCTTCTTGTAAAACCTTGTAAAACTAGTGTACCTGCGCCCGTAGTGAATGCACTACGGTATCAATGTGTAATTGTGAGCAACTATTAATATGCATTTTTTTTTTCACTTTTATCAAGTGCTGTACCCTGTCGTTTCACCGCCGATGGGTGGTTGGGGCTTTGTCAAGCTGTCATTGGACAGCTTTTTTCCCGGCCACCTTTTTTCACCGTAAATGTTCTTGTTTTTGGTGAAAATAAAGTTCTTTGATTGATTGATTGATTGATTGATTGATTGATTGATTGATTGATTGATTGATTGATTGATTATGCGCAACTTTCGAAGCTCAATATGATATTGAAGATCACTTGCAGTTTACTGAACTGGCGAAATGTCGGACATGTTTGTTTGAAGAATACAACACTCCACACGCCCAGTTAACGATACAAAGCTATCGCGTGGAGAGTGGACATTCAGTGGGAGGTGTTTCAACAGCTGCTGAATTTTAAGCGATAGAGACAGTCTGCGAAGGGTAACAATCGACGCTTACATCCGGGCGTTGCATCGTGGGCTCGTACGTCCGGCATATCGCTTGCGCGGGGCGCAATGCTGGGCAGTGTCGAAGCAGGCCCGCAGCCAAGCGGAGGGCCCTAGGGGCTCGCCCCCCCCCCCCAAATTTTGGCGAAGTTGGTGTTCTTACGAAAAATAGGTAATGAAAATAGGTGTTTTTCTGAAATAGTCAAGGTTTTCAGCAAGTGCCGCCCCCCCCCCCCCCTTCGAAAAAAATTCCTGGCTATGGGCTTGTGTCGAAGGTATACATGTATCTTGATACTTTTGGATATTTTTATTTGTATCGGGATATATCTCGCACAACGTTTATCAGTATCTGTTATGGGAGCGGCGACTGCAAGCGTACCGATATAGAGGAGAAGAACGATGGACACAGGCACGGGCACGCTCGCGGCTCGCGCTCAGCGGCCGCTGACGGTCAGTTGCTGACGGGCCTTTGAGGCATAAATAAGTGTTGCTCGGTGTCTCGGCCTCGTCCCCGAGGGGTTCTGGGCGGCTGCTGGCTCAGGCCCGTACGTATTTTCGATACATGAAATGACGCAACGTGTATCGGATGATACAACATACTGCTATCGCACCATGCAAAACAACAAATGTTGGCTGAACTCAGCTTTTCGTGCCAGTACTGCTCCCACTAAGCCAGCTGAATAAAACTAAATGCGGCTACATTCTTTTATCTTTTCACCAGGGTGCTCAAGCGAGGGCAGGTGGTCAGGTCTGCGCGTGCCTATTGGTGGAGCACAGTCAGGTGGCGGCGCTCGCGCCGTCTTGGCAAAAGAACGCCACGAACATCTACACGCAGCCGACCATTTCTTTTCTTAATTATTTAAATTTTAACAGCGGAGCTCTTTAAGCTCTTCGTTCCGCCAGTTCGCGTGACCAGCAAAATATCATGATTTAAGCAGCGCACTGAGGGACGAGGACAGAGAGAGAAAAGAAGGTGCACAACACGGGCGCTAACTCGCAACTGATTATACGCCTTGTGCACCGCCTATAGAGGCGCCACTGATAGCCACCTAGCGGGCGCCGCCGACAGTACGCTTTGCACAGCTTTGCTGTGAGGAAATGAATGAAGTTCGCGGCTGCTATTTCCCCTTCGTGCGGGTGCCAGACAACTAATTCTGCACTGGCAGCTGCAGGAAAGGTGCAGGCCTCTACGAAAGTGGACTTGTGCACGATGTTTGTCACGAACGAGCGCTTAACTAAGCGCACGTCGCCGATTTCGAACGACGGCATGAAAGCCTGGCGCCGACGGTTCGTGCGCGACAGAGCGCGCGCATCGAAAAAACAAGTATAAAAAGGCGCCGACGCCACCGACACAGCCAACGAACGCGACAGATCGGCATATTCGAGAAAGCAAAGCCGAGCCAGCGGCGCCGTCTGATCGGCGCTGCGCCGTGCTCCCGACCGGGCTGCAGAAATTAGGCGCCTTTTCCTCTTCAAACCACTACCCACCACCACCGTCTGATTCCGCAGACGAATCGGTGAGAGGATCTCGCCCTTTCTCTAGCTTTCGCTGTGCTACGCACAGACGAATCCTACGCACTTTCCCGAACCCAGGCGTGAGCCGATACAGGCAATGCAAGCAATGCAAGCGCAGCAAGCGCGCGGGGGCAGAGTCAGGAGTTAGTCGGCGATGAAGTTATGTCGTTATAGTGATAGCATCGTTCGCTCGACCGCAGAAGACGTGTTGTTTGATGATCTAGTGCTGTGAGTTAAGTATCAAGAGATGACAGTGACAAGTTTTGAAGAGGGTTGCCGAGAAGACATGTGATGACCGACTGCGGAGGAGAACGAACGTCCGCGTGGAGTGAATCGTCATGCCGGTGAATATCAAAGGTGCGTCGCGCAGACCAGCGTAAGAAGATCCAGTTATGAGGTGCAGCTCGTGGTGAACATCCGCTTTGTTTTGTTTACAAAGGTGCCGTGTCAATCACTTCTTGTTCTTTCTGAAGTCAACCATTGCTGCATTTCTGTTTCTGTAAATAATAAATATAGAACTTAGCTTGTAATAGCGCGGTACATGTACCGCGCTAGTACAAGCTAAGTTCATGGATGACCAACTCGCCCGAACTACAACACTTCTGAAATATAGAACGTTTGAGAGAAGTGCCCTGCACGGCGGTCGAACCGAACCAACGCATGCTCAGGCTGATAACGCTGGTCGTCTACCATTGTCAACATGATCGAGTGCATCCAGCGAGCACCGATATGACAGAACGAAAGCATTAGAACAAGAAGCGACGTGTTAACCCGCACAATGAAGAAGCGGCTCGTCTTTGCCGACGAACAGCGGCGATCCATTGCTTCCGTCGCTCTTGCTCAGGAGGCCTTGCGGTAAGTGAGTAAAACCGTGTTCCGGGCGCGTTTTTGTAGGTGTTTGAGCACTCCACTCCACAGCAATTGTTATGCGACATCCCTTGGAGTTTC
Source organism: Rhipicephalus sanguineus (assembly GCF_013339695.2). Classification (NCBI taxonomy): domain Eukaryota; kingdom Metazoa; phylum Arthropoda; class Arachnida; order Ixodida; family Ixodidae; genus Rhipicephalus; species Rhipicephalus sanguineus. The sequence continues at coordinate 89,605,113 of NC_051179.1, forward strand.
GGCCACCACACATACGACGAACGTTGCTTATTTCACTATGGAAACGTGAACAACGCTGAAACACACGTACAACGACGTAGAAAACCACGGCGGCCGTCTGCTTGCTTTCCCGAGAGCAATGATTGAGTTCGCCGCCTATGGCGCTTCGCTTCCGTCGGCGCGCACTAGTCGTATATTCAGAAAAAAAAAAACATGCTAATAAAAAGGTGAAGTACAAAAAAGTAACAGAGAACATAAAATCTTTGTAATCATGTGAAGGTGCCGCTTAGGTATTGAAATTCCGCGTCACTTAGCGCGATAGATGGTAGACAGATACATTTTTCTTCTTTCCTTTGGATGTGGAACGCTTCGATGACTTCTCTTGCTATCTGCTGTCTATGACGTGATAGAATCATAGTGTCGGCGAAGAATGGTGTGCAGCCGGATTGTTTGCAATAGGCGGCGAGTGAAAATGGTTTCGTGTCTGAGAGTGAACGCTCATGCTCCCTAAGACGGGTATTAACACACCTTCCGCTCTGTCCAATGTATGATTTTCCGCGTGATAATGGGATTTGATAGACGATGGCTTCCTTGCAATCTGCGTACTGAAAAGTGTGGTTGATGCCGCAAATGCCACGAACACTCCCACTGTCTCTGATTTGTGTGTCAGTGCTTTTTTGCAATACTGCGCACATGGATGCCAGTTTCTGAGGGAAAGAGAAAACAACGTCAACGTCATAACGTTGAGCCACGCTTTTCAAACCGCGAGCCATACGGTGAGTATACGGAATGACTGTGTACTTTTGGGCTCTCGTATTCCGTTCTTCGTCGCCCCCAGCCTGTGAACCATTCGGCTTCAGCCGTTTCCGCATCTTTTCGCAGGCTTGTGCATTGGTGTGTTCCGGAAAACCCGCTTGCTTGAGTCTTGCCACCTGTTCACTGAAGCTAAAGTGAAGCCCGTGCTGTGAAGATTTCTGCAAAGCAGAATGAACACAGGAAAAGGCTATGCCCTGTTTGATTATTTTCGAATAGTTTGGTGTGAAATCCAGTAATGGTTTAAGTGAACGTGGATGATAGCGCCAACATGTGTAGGTAGAAAATCTAACTTCAAGTCTACAAACTGGAGTGCTCCTTCTGTCATCATCTCAACCGTGAAATTTAGGCCGCTGCCGTTCTCTCGGAACACATTTAAGATATTCACGGAATGTCGACAATAATCACAGACATCAAAAAGCACCAAACACTCATCGACATAGCGGAAGACATGCTTGACCAGTCCTTCCGAGCCTTCCGCCAACTTTCTGTCGACAAAACTCAGAAAAATTTCACAAAGGGCAGGTGCTATCCTAGAACCAATGCATATTCCCCTTTTCTGTATGTACAGTTATTCATTATGTTGAACATAGGTGGATTTTAAGTAGAAAGAAACTAACTCTAGAATGGATTCTACTGGAACCTTACAGCTGCTGAAGAACTATCGCCGACACTATTATTCTGTCATGTCATAGACAGCAGATAGCAAGAGAAGTCATCAAAGCGTTCCACATCCAAAGAAAAGGAGAAAAATGTATCAGCTTACCATGCGGCACCTGCACATCATTACAAAGATTTTGTGTTTTCTCTTTCTTTTAGTGCAATAGCAATTATATGGACAGTCTCGGCTGATTTTTGCCGTCGCCGTCACCGCCGTCGTGCTGCGTATATGTATAAGTATATATATATATATATATATATATATATATATATATATATATATATATTTATATATATAAAAGTGCCAAAGAAAAATAATTCCGAAAAAGATTACGAAGCGCGGAATCGAACCAGCGACTTCTCGATCCGCAGTGCGTGGCTCTAACCACTATGCCACATAGCGCAGATCGTCCAGATGTCTAACGGCGAGCGTTATATACACACCCTTTACCGCAGTGCTCAGAGACGGCAGGCGCTTATAAGCGTTTCTTCATTGCCAGCGAGATAGCGCAAGGAGTGCAACGGGCGCACTTAAAGGCGTCGGCCAGCTCGCCCCGCTCCTGCGAACGCCGTTTCTCTTCACCCACAAAGGCGTGGTCGCACTCGTGCGCTATCCGGAGAAAGGGGCGGGCCGGGGGGGGGGGGGGTTGTATGTCATGTGCTTTCCCCGCGATGTCCGCACTGAAGACACAGATCGTACGAAGGTTACTTCGCTCGCTGCAGCAGTCGCATTTGCGAAAGGAGCGTGCTGTTCAAACAGAAATAAGTAACAAATGTGACAGTTCGCGCACGTCCTGTGTGTACCTGTTCGTTCGTTTCGTGCGTCCTGCTTTATGTTTGAGCAGTGCGCTTCAAGTGTCGAGCTGTGACGCATCATAGTTCGCGCTCGGCGTGTGCGTGTTCTTTTCGTGCGTCCTTTGCGCTTGAGCGAAACGCTGGTAATTTTGAGCTGGTTTCCGTTCTTCGCGTTACATTCCAATTTGTTGCTATCGCATTCATTGCTTCGCAGCTGCGGCGAAACTGTGACTTTTTTTGTACTTCACCTTTTTATTAGCATGTTTTTTCCGAACAAAATCAGTTGCGAGTTAGCGCCCGTGTTGTGCACTTTCTTTTCTCTGTCCTCGTCCCTCAGTGTGCTGCCTAAATCATGATGAATCTGTACCAACTAGCTAAAGTATAAATTCTCATCCAGCAAAATATGCTGCGCCTAGCGCTTGCAACGCAATAACTCGGCCGGCGCGCACTCCATTCGTCTGCGTCTTCATCTTGGGATTGACTATTAGCATACGCGTGCGCAGGGTTCCTCATCGGGGGAGGGGGGAAGGTTCATCACGGCGCGCCCCTCTCCCTACTAAGTCAAAGTATGGGGCGGACTGTGCGGTGAGACTTTTAGGTGACTAAGCCCCCCCCCCCCTGCGCACGCCTATGACTATTAGTAATGACAGTTTGCTCTTGGCGACTTACATTCGTGAAATGAGAAAATATTTATAGCACATTTTTCTATATCGCTAGTAACGTAGCGGATAATACGCCCTGTGGCCAGCACACCCATTGAGTTTGACACGATTGATGTGCAATGTAGGCGTTTCTTCAATGTGTGTGCCTTCTGAAGAAAAAAAAGGAAGACAAGCGCAGAACAGATAAACGGAAGCGAAAGGAGAGAACGAAACAGAGAGAGAGAGAGAGGAATAAGCAGAGAGAGTGATGACCTTGCTAATTGAGACCATGCTAAATAAAATCATGTATATAAAACGTTGCTAATTAGCTAACCAAGACCACGTTCATTTGGACTTTTTAATTAAGACCCTGCTAATACAACTATGTTGCTAATTAAAAGATTATGCTAATTAAAACGTCAATAATAATCAGGGTCGGCCACAAGCTCCGCTGTTAGTCCAGCCTTTCATCACTATGCAAGCCTCCTAAATTAGTTCTTTTCTTGCCATGGCACTTGTTCATGACCACTGATACTGTGCAGCGTGCTCCAATGCGTGCGGCGTATTTCACACAATGTCTGTGGCAGCCATAGGGAAGTTATCGAACGTTCTCTTGCGTCGTGCTCTGTTACGAAGTCCAAAGAATACAAGAATAAAGTTGCTTTGCCTCTCGTGGCTTTCACACACCAGCGATTTGAAGGATCTCGTGCATGTAAGCTTGACCCACTGGTGATGAAATTGACATACACGTAAGCGAGACCTTAACTATCGCACCAGTGGTACCGATGCATGATGTAATAGAACAAGCATTTAGCTAAGACAAGATATGTTGGCGCACTGCATATTCGTGGTTCCTGCTATCTTTTTTCAAATGTATTTTATATCGTACTATAGGTTTAGCACAACAGCTTTCTTAGCTGTGCTTTGTTTGAATCCCACACATTACCTAGGTCTCTGTATAGTTCTTTACTGTCTGCTTACAATATGCATTTTATACCGTGCTGCCAAAATAGGTTGTCAGCTTCATTCTTATCTTCTAACTGTCGGAGTCATTACTACTATTTACATATTTACATTCCGCTTGGATTTAATCTCACGTCAAGCCGATATTGAGGAGAAACTTAAAAAATAATCTGGGCGTGCCTGGAATATACAGTAACAAAACTTCTGCTTACGGCTTAGTAAACTAGCGAAATGGAATTTACAGTTTTGTATTCGAAATTATAAGGAAACATATGAAAGATGCTAGGAAGGGGATTTGAAAAAATTCACAGCATATCCACGGGGTGAATGATGATGAGTGGGGCGAAGCTCCGGAAGAAATCATCGGTAAACCGTGAAACTCTTCCATGAAATTTGCCCAGTACATCATATAAAGAGTCTGAAACACCGTGCATACGGTGCATATATTAAACATCAAACTTTTATTGTACTGTTGGTTTACGTGGTCCCTTCATTATCACCGCTTTCGAACAATGCACGGCGTTTACTGCACATAAAGCGTCCCAAAACCAAACATCTTGCTCGAGGTGTGCTTTGCGGTTTTCGTCGAAATAATGTCTTTATCATGTACATTAAGACGAAAAGTTGAAAGCTCACTAGAGTATATCGCCCGCAAAGTACGTCTTTTAGTGTAAATCAAGCAACACTGCGAGATTGTCTTGTAATTTATGATATCTAGTGAATTGCTCATCGAGTGAGCTATTCATTAAACTAGAGCTGGCTACATACATACTACTACTACTACTACAGAGGAGGGAACGACCCACACCCTAAGGAGCTTCGCCCCTAAAACGACATAATACCATATACTTCATTTCTTTCGTTCATGTCACCCCGAGCCGTTTTATGCTATTCTACATAGACACTGAATTTTTTATTGTCTGACTTTAACAGGTAAATTGACGATACCTCATGCTTAATTGTCACAGCTATTGGAAGTGCTGCCAATATCGCATTTCTATAGCTATCTACTGTGACTGTTCTATACGGAACGACCTTTGTATTTTATTTGTTTTCTTTTTTTAGGCCTCCTCAGTTTTTTTACCGTTACTAACTACCTGGAAATCGAAGATATAACTCACAATAGTGTGAATAGAGGAGGTGGCCTGAGATGTCTTGCGCCACTATACAATAGGGCTGAAATTTTTGTGGTCTGCGCAAATTTTCTCGTTTAAAGAAGTTTGTTAAAAGATTGCACCTTTGTGAATAAGCCGCTAACTAACGCTTTCGCCAGCAGATAAGTAGAATATTAAAAGATATTCCAGTTATAAATCCTCTATATACCTCGCTGCGTCACAAAAATTGTCGCTACCAGCGTTGTCGCTACTGCACGCGTGTCTGGTGACCCAGTATTTCCTAAACGGCAGTACGTTCACGGACAAGGTAAACCCCAACAGCGGCATTCGCGCCATCGTGCGGAGGCTTTTTATCAAAGTTTTTGTTAGGAAGCAACCCGCCAGCTGGTCGACAAGCAGAGCAGCCGTCAATTACAAAAGTGACAAGAAAAAACAGCTCACAACGCCGCGTATTAGAGCTGTCATGTTAACTCAGCCAAAGCAACCCGATAATTGTTTTCCGAAGGAAACGAATATACTCGAAGCAAAAAAGACAACACCTTTGAGATACTGACATACATTACATTCCAATTAAACAAAGTTGGTCGCAGTTAACAAATTTTCAAGCAAACCTTTTTTGGCATAAGTGTCTCCTGGCTCCCACAATAACAAATTCGCGGATGTATTAAGGTATCTTAAGACACAATTGCAAAGTATCGTGGCGGATACGATTATTGCGATGGTACCTTGTGTCTGTACCTCACAAACTTCTTTTTCAATTATCTTGTATCGTATCCCGATACATGGTGAAGTATCTTTGCCTATAGCTCACGGGTCACCGTAATGTAACACTCCCTCTTTGCTCGCGCAACGGGCGATGCCTGCAGCGCGTCGACTGCTGCCAACAAATCGAGTGCGGTGCGCCATCACGGTGCGCGCTGCAGGCATCGCCCGTTGCGCGAGTGAAGTGGCATTTTACCCCCGTATTCTAGAACGTCGCTTCACTCAACGCTTCACATTGACATAAGAAAGTCGATGGAGGCGCCGTTTCTAGGCAGAACATGTCACTGCGTATCAGCGATGACCTGCAGCAATGACCGAGAAGCGCGGAATCATTTTAAGTCAAGCAGCGGCGCTGCGCTCAACTCGGTCATAAGGTCCCTAGATAAAAAAGTTTTCAAGGTAGCGACACTCATTGCTCTTTGCGCCTTCCTCCTCACTCTCGCGCCTACCCCTCCTTTTCTCCATCATTTGCGTCTGTGATTGGTGAATTCGTTGCACGTGATCCTGTTAGTGGATGGTGGTGATATTTATTATAAAGCAAAAGGTTCAAAACGAGTGCGCATGTGCATATGGTTCCAGTCGGATTCTTGCCGCGACGAAAGACGAAATCGTATCCAAGACAAGCTGTAGAAGAGGAGCGTTCCAGTTGACGCCAAGTCGGCCGAACATGCTTCGCCGTGAATTGTGAATATGTCAAGTACTGTGCTGTCGGCTGCAGCAACAAAACAGAAGGCGGTTTTTCCCTCTACAACATACCTCGTGGTATCCGGAATAGGGCACGCCGTGAAGTGTGGCTACAAAACATTTCACGCGAGGACTTCCGTGCAACGCCGTAGACGCGCCTTTGCGAGGCGAGTTGATTTGTCGCCTTTTGTTGAAACGCTACAGAACGCGCGTCTAACGCGCGTCTAGTACATGAAATTCGTTACAAATATTTGTGCGTATGCACGTACAGTTAAATACAGCTGAAGTGGCTGCACTTTCAGGGACATTTCATGCCAGACCAGTTCGAGTCACTTGCTCTTGAACGCGGCGTAAACAGGCTCAAACGCGACGCTGTGCCAACGCTTTTTAAGTCTGTTTCTGGTACTTGCCGCTGATGGTAGGGCGACGACATCGTCGCAATGTTCATCACTTCGGGACACCAAACTGGTAGAACCCCCCCCCCCCCCCCCCTTGTCGTTAAGTTGCGTGCACCCGCATTGCGGTGCCGCGGTCTCTTCCGTAGTCACCCAGATAATAAAACATGCACCACGATTACCTGGCATCATGATTGCGAAAATGGATGTATTTTTCCAGAAAAAACTGTCATCGCAATGCTGCTAGTCAAGCGTTCGTTCTAGTCTGGCCACGGCTTTTGCCTGTGTGCGCACAAGCGGCTATGATCACTCGTCACAACAAGGTGCTGCCCTGTGGTCAGTCAGGATCACAGGATCCAGCAAGAAGCACGTTAACTGTGCCACATCATATTCACGAGCAAAACACATTCGCAGAACTGGACGAACCGGGACGAACTACGACGTACGATGCGAGACGCCATGGATAATGGTGTGAAATATAAAACTATAACAACGTTGCCAGTTGGGTAACACACATCACGCTTCTTCTTATGTTGTACCGCTTATATTCAACTAAGTAACCTTTTATCCTACGTCTCATTTACTTTTCATTTGCTATAAATATTTCTATCCGCCGTAATAACTGAACACAAACATTCCCTTTTTTATGCACGCTTTGACCCTTCTTGGGGGCGCTCCAGGCAAATAAGCGAGGAGGAAAAGGAAGGGTGTCGCTACCTTGAAAACTTGTTTTATCTAGGGACCTTACTCGGTCAAGTGAAGGACGAGCTTCGAGTCAAAGCTTGTTTGAGAATAGGGGTAAATGTAACAACGTTTGAACACCAGCCATGACTCGTTATTTTATTTTTCAAAAGATGACGCCAAAAGCGGGCGTCCTTTCGTTGACTGTCCGTTGACGGAGCTGCACGCAGTTGCCACAGGGCGTAGGCCACGCACCGACAGTGTACTTGAACTAGAGCTAGGACGACAGTGTACTTGAAACTCTTCACTTTGTGGGCACAAGTCGGCCCCAAATAAAGAGTTCCGTATTTCCTAGTCTTGCCGCAGCCTTCTTCACCCTAACAACCACGTGACAATACAACATAGTCACGTGAACCCGTAGGAAGCTTATGATGCCAGGTCCCATGGTGAAGTGTTGACGTTATGTGGCAGGGTATGGTGACATTCAACAATTCAGTGGAGTCAGTTTCAGCACATGACCAAATGACAGTGCTAGTAACAGTCACGTGACTAATAAGAATCGTAAGTTGCAAGGCAACATGACCAAGTGATGATGCCACTTGTTCTTGTCACATTACGTGCCATCGGAATAGTATAGACTTCAGCACAGTTGACGTTCCCATAGCATTTGATGGAAGTCATGAGACTTGATTCTGCAATTTTATTTCTGAAGAACTGCTCATCTTGGAACTTCGCCTCAATGATATTGTTTTTCAAGCTCTTCCTAAGTTTGTCTGTAGAATTCTACGTATTACTTCTAGGTTTCGTAAAATATTGCTATATGCACCTTGTGAAAATCGCAAAATAATACTCACCATATACATATGTTCCTAAATCAAGTTCCGAGCTGTCATTCGTTTCATTATTGCCAAGGATGTTTGCTGAAAAAAAAAGGAATTTTCCGGCGACGAGTTCGGTACCAGTAAAGCACGCTCCAATATCCAGTGTAAACTGACCGCCAGCTTGACGAGAACGATGCCATATGAAAATGCAATACTTTCCATATATCCGACATTTGGCGTAAGTACCCGTAGCAGAACCCCTGATCAAGCCGGACGGCTCATTTGAACAAGGTGTTTTATGGGCTTTGATAAATCCTAGAAGACACTGCTTCGACGTCATTCCTTATTTTGATTATCGCAATGATAACTCATGCATAAATAGTGAGCCAACGCATATGGCCACAGATAAAAAAATGATGTGGGCATTAGCGGAAAGAAATTAAGTTCAGAACAAAGCAAGCAGTCTATTAGCTCATCGTTGGAAATAGGTGTCTGCTCAATGTTCCAAGAAGAAAAATGTTTTCCGTTTTCCAGAACTTGCTCTCACAGCCTAACGCGGGCGCTGGAGACAGAGTGAGGAGGGCAACAGAGCTGCGCCACGGCTGAGGCTAGCTTGGGGAAGGCGCGAACTGAGCAGAGGGACGACGACTGAGCAAACGGGAGGTATTATGCGACGCCGAGCCATGCCCCCGTATTAGCTCCAGAAATTAGCGCTGTTTTACAGCGGATTCGGCATTACAGCGAATTCGGGATTTTATGGCACCGCGCGGAAACACTCGCCTCTAAAAAGTGCGAGTGAAAAAGCAAACAACAAAATCAAATGCATGCCGCCACTGGCACAGAGCTGGAGCAAAGTTGGGAAGGAGGGTTTCCGCGGCAACGCTCCTTCTATCGGCCGGAGCGACCTTCGGTAGGAGGGGGGTTGCTCTGGCGTGGAAGGGACGGCGTACGCAGTCTGTGAACGTCATCAGCGCCTATTCATCCTTCTTCCTTTCGTCTTTGTCTGAGTTGGCTGCGCATTTGTTCAAGAGAAAGACAAACAGCCGTTCTCCATAATGAATTTCCTTTGTTTCCATAATTGGGAGGCATGGTGTAGTGGTACTTTCGAGGAGTAACGCATCGATCGAGACATGGCCAGCGATCAAGAGTAAGCTGGTGTGTGTGTGTGTGTGCGTGTGTGTGTTTATTGAGAACTGCTTGTCCTGTCCGTAGCGGCACATTGATTGCGGCGCTTGGCTGCTGACCCGAAAGACGTGGGCTCGATCCTGGCCGCGGCGCCTGTATTTAGTCCCATGTGTCGCGCGATGTCAGGGCACGTTAAAGGAGTCTGGGTGGGCGAAATTATCTGAAGCCCTTCACTATGACGTGCGTAGTAATCATATTGTGCTGTTTTTACGTAAAGTTCAAGAAAATATTTAGTAGAACTGCTAGAGTAGGCAAACCATATCAGTTACGCTAACTCTTTCAGAATGCTGCTATGTTTGATTGACAACGTTAAGTCTCATGTTTGACTTCCGTAAAACATTTCTGTGTAGGTAGTGAACATCTCAAATTCAACTTAATATAAAGTTTGAAAACTTACCAAGTACGGCTTCCGAATTATTGTGCGTTTCATTATCTCTGGTGACCAACTCTGTAAAAAATAAAGCAATTCACCAGTGATAAGCACAGTAGCAATGAAAGCAAGTCATAACCACCATCTCGAGGAGAAACGTTACTCCATGGTGGTTATTTTATATACCCGCATGTTATCTAAGTTACCGTAACATGTCTCCCGAGGAAGACGGTTCAATTACTTCAACAATTTTTTTACAGCAGAACTGTAATGGTCGAGGTTGGTCGTGTGGCGTAGATGGAAAATTACCATAATCATGAACGAGCCCATGCTCGATCGCCGCGCAAGCACTCTGTACAGATGGTTTAGAGGAGAAGCTGAAGCATGCGCCCCTAGTCGGTGTTTGCCGAGAAAGAAAAAAGCGATAGAGAGGCAGAGAAAAAGAAATTGCGAAGCTTGCACTAAGGCCCGCCAAGCTTCAAACAGCGAAGCTGGACGATTCCGAAGTCTAACAAAACAGCCAATAACCTAGAAACGACATAGCAGCAACTAGCTAAAGCCAAACAACGACGTAGAAGCTTTGCTGCCAATCAGTTTTTGGGAAATACCCTACGTCGCGGCCAAAATTAACCTCCTTTACCTTACACAGATTTCCTTATTACCCTACATTTTACCCTACGGCTAAAAATATCGCAGTGTATGAATAATAAAGTACTGTACGACATGCAGACGTGTGGTGCGCTGAAGCCTGTAGCGACTTCAGCGGTTTGAAAATTACTTTTGAAGCGAGACTAAAGAACATGGACTGCAGATCGGAAGAGAAAGCGTTCCGGTATTTGTATGGGATGAGCGTTGACTCACAATTTAAGAAAATAACTAGCAGACTCATCAGTAAGTATACGGCTGGTATTGTAAGCGACATGGAAACAAAGAGTGTTAAGCGAAACGTCATAGAGGTGCAAAAGATGTATTACATAGCAGCGATGGAAAGAAAACCGACTCTGAGTAACTGCAGAAAGGGTAAAGGAAAGAAGATGACGAAAGGGTAAAGATGAAATAGGTAAGGATACATTGCAATGTAATTCAAGGGGAAGCTCTCCGCGGTTTGAAGCGAGGGTTTGAAGCGAGGGCCTTAGAACGAGATCAGGTAAAGTACGAGAGTTATAAATCGAGAATAAGTAAAGAAGTGAAATGCGCATGCATGCTGAACGGAAGCCGCTCCGACACCAGGCGCTACACTGAGACATAGTCGAGGCACAATGACTGAGAAGGTGAACCAAAGCCCCATCTCATCCGAAGTTCAACAGGCGACAAGGGTGTGGCGCCGAATACAGACAAACACCTACGCACACGTGTATAGACTTCAAAAAATATTTCCAGGAAAGCACAGCGACAAATCTCTGTGGTGCGACTCCGTCCGTGCTCTATCAGTGCACGTAGTGCTAGGCAGACGCTTTCTCTCCGCTAATGAAGGACAGACAAATCTATTGGTTGTGGCAAGCGAGACTCCATCATCTGGTCTGGGGAAGCCAGTTGACTCCTGAGCAGGTCCGGCGGGCCGCAATAAACCGCGGGGCCCTGGAAGAGGGATTCCACGCGTAGTAATGAAGCAGCCTTATTTTATTGAAGTTCTTTCTGCAGTGACAGATACAGGTGTCAGTAGAAAACGAAGGCGTTTATCGTTGTAGGTACTTCCGCTCGCTCCTTGCCGCTGACCGCTTTGCCTGTTGTTCTTTATTATATAAACGCGTACTATACCTGTACCGTTAAGCACATACTATCAATTGTTAGAGCGTGCTGCTTTTGTTCACCCTGGAACTCCGTACCACACTGTGACCTCAGCCCCAGCAACGCCTGATGACATGACCCAGCAAGATACTGACTGCCCTACCCAGCTGTTACCTGTTCAAGCTTGCCAAGTCAGCGAGATCCAGCGATTTCCAACGGTACTGACAAGCAAGACGCCAACGACTGGCTGCCTTCATACAACAAAGTAAGCGCTCACAACAAGTGGGACGAAGGAGACGAGTGCAGCCACCTTCACTTCTACCTGGCGGGTGCGGAACCAATGTGATTTCAGTATCACCGAGGTAACATTCCCAACTGGTAGTCCTTTGAATAAAGAGTTGCTGAACAACAATATGCAAAAAAAAGAATGATGAAAACACCGAAATTTCATTGAGAAGACCAAACTGTTCACAAGAAGAGTTTATTTCACATATATTTGAAGAGTTGTCTGCAGTTTTGGAGGATTTTCGATGCGCGGTGTGAGCACGCCAACGCGAACAAGGCTGCGCATTCACGGACGGGACACCAAATGTCCCCGCAGCTAATGCAGGGTGCGAGTTTTCATGTCCGGCTGCTTCCCTTTTTCCACCTTTCTTTTACATTCAACTCGCCCCCTCCACAAGCGCCCTGAGATGTCCCCCACCCTTTTTACTCCACGCGGGAGCATTGTTTGGTGTCGATCGCAGTGGTTCTAGAAGCCATAGTGGAAGTGGTGCGGGTTGATAGACGCGGGCGGCGTCAGGCAAGGTTTGCACGCCCGTTTCCATGGACATTGAACGCCACCTCCTCTACTTCGCGGCGCGGCCGCTAGATGGGGAAGTTTGTAAAAAATTCATTTATTTTATTATTCTTTTTGCTAGTTTCTGCCTTAAATGAAGGCTATATCTACCGATTTGAGTGTGCGCTCTTTCCATTTGGCTGAAAATCTCAGCGGCCAAAATTTTGTTCAGTATCTGTTTAAGACAAGCTTCACGGAAGTATTCGACGGACGCGGTGTTCGCAAGCTCCGTGCCGGGCAACAGCGCTTCACATATAGGCGATAACTCGATTGTCGTACGCGCAGTCAAGAGCGGCATAATTATTGCAAAGGAAGTCCCAGCCGAAAATTACGTCGTACGAACATTGTGATAATGCCGTGAGTTCAATTACATGCAAGAAGTATTGAATGACGCAGAGATAAGTCATAACGCGGAGTAGTAATTTTTTAAAACTGCGGAGCAGTTCAAGAGACCACCCTGTCATTGTCTCATGTCTCGCGTTGATGTCACGCAGTCTGATGTCTCGCGTTGGCGTCACGCGCGTTCCAGGTTTGATGCACATAAGCCGAGCAGGCTGCACGTTCGGAGCGCCAGTGCTTTTTTGCCCGTGAACGCCGGCGTCGCTGAAGGGGTATTTCATCTGTCGGAACCAGCGAAACGACAGCGAAACGCCAGCGCCGGGAGTTAGATGCGCCGCGCTCGGAGCAGCAAACAGTAGAAAAACAGTAGAAAGCAGGCAATGGAACAGAAAACAGGTAATCGCAAAACAAGATAATCACAAGAACACAAAATGGCATAAAATATTACATAATCCCACGAAAACAAAAAAAAAGAGCAAATGAACATATTAAAATGACACAAAAGAACAGAAAAGAGCAGATAAACACAAAATAAACACTAGGGAAACAAAGGCGAATTAATGCTCCATAGTTCGTACAGATTTGACTTGGGGTGGAACTGGCTTTGATTTTTTTTAACTTGCGGCGCAGTTGTGGACGGTGACCTGGTGTGCCTCGATGTGTGCGCCCCCCTTAGGATGTTGCCATTCTTTGAAGGGGCTGATGCCGCCACGATGCCGCCATAACTCAGATATGGACACCAATAACCAAACCATACTCAGACTCGAGAAAGACGGACAGCAACACCTCCCTTATCAGCAGGGTCGGCAACAGGCGCACTGGTCTGGGGCAAGACAACCTGGTCAGGCTCACCCACTCGTTTCTATGGTGCCGGTTTATGTACGTCGCGGCCATGGATGTCTGGCAGAGGGCTGAATGGGATAAACTAAACGCCATGATCCGGAGGGCCATCAAGAGCACTCTTGGGCTTCCGAACTACACTCAAACGGAACGACTCCTACAGCTAACAATGCACAATACACTCGAGGAAATTGTGGAAACGCAGGAGACGGCACAGGTCATCATACTCTTGGGCACAAAGACTGGGAGGCGACTCCTGACGGATATCGGTAACCCGCCAACTACGGTGGACGACAATTACCGGAGCCCTTGAAACGGCCAACGCGAACAGATCACCATTTTCCCCGTTCTGCGGAATATTCACCCGCAGCAAAATGTGGGAAAAAGATGGGCCAGGGCCGTGGCCATGCTTCACAGGGCCGCAGAGGTCCCTGGTGGGAGCCGCTTTACCGAAGTGGCCCAGTACGGGAACAGCAACAGATATGCGGTGGTCTCGGACGACCAAGCTGGTTCGGTCATCAACGCGGCATCAATCGAATGTTCTCCTCGAGCACTGCCGAGCAGGCGGCCATCGCCATCGCAATCATTTACGAGGAGCGCGCGAACGTATTCAGTGACTCCCGGGCAGCCATCAGGGCCTTTGCCATTGGCGCCATATCCAAGGAAGCATGCCGTGTTCTCAGTGAGATACATTTCTAATCACATCTTGACGTGGTTTCCTGCTCACACGGGCCATTTTGAGCGAGGCCCCACCAACCTCAACAATCTGGTACACTCCAAGGCGCGAGGTCTGACGATCCGCGTTCACGGATGTTCTCTGCAGCCGACGACGTCTGAGAACAGAGATCAGCCCTCAACATACAATGACATTTCACAGCACTCCTACCTAGGCAGGAGTGTCTACCCCGTCGTACAGAAAATTACACAGAGCCAAGGCAATGACACTTAGACTCTCACAGAGAGGTTCGTACCCAACCTTGGCTTTATTTCGCAAAATTTATCGGGATACTTGCGATAACAGCTCGTACACACGTTGCGGAGACGTAGCTAATTTAGAGCATATGCTATGGCGATGCCCCTCGTTACTGGACAGTGGATCAAGCCAACCAAGTCATGTGGTGCTCTGCCATCAGAATCCCCCACCACGGGGATCAGTTTTGGGCCGTCCATAGAGCCCAAGAGGTAGCGGTTCAGGTTAACCTGCCCATCCCGACGTGGGAAGAGCCCACTGCGCGATAGTCGCGTCTCTCATGACTATTAATAAAGTTTGACCAACTAACTAACTGTTCTCCGCTCAGAATAAACGAAGAGAGACCAAATATCACCGAACGCTTGCGGAGCTCCACTTTCAATACGCACGCTTATTTCAGCACAGTGAAAGCCGACTATATTGAACTCGGGTAAATCAAGTTATCCTTTATATCGAACTATTTTCAAACACGACAATGCTTTAACGTCAGTTCGTAGGAAAATCTAAGGGTACATCGTATAAAGATAGCCGGAACACTTCATACATCAAGCAGCGCCAGACGCCCCAAGAATTCGGCGTTCGTTCAAAAGAAGTTGGCTTTTAAGGCCACATGAATTTGGAAAAGCGAGGGGTGTGGTAAGAAATGCACCGCGTACAGCGAGTGGAAACTACCGCACGCCAACACGCGCTTTCTCCCATGTATCTTAGTCGTTGTCTGTCGGCCCGTCGTTCACAGTCGCCGTTCGCTTCTCTGCGATTCTCCGCTCCGTCTATCAGCGCGATGGCTGCCATGAAAGGGGAAAACCACCTCCGCGAAGTTGGCAACAATCAACACAGTCAAACGCGGAGAAATGAAGTCTGACGTCGCCGCTGCGTACCAAATTTCAGGAAGAACGCTGAGTACGATAATGAACAAGGCCGACATTAGGGCCAAGGTGGACTATAGCCTTGAGGCTCCCGACAAAATAGGCACAGCTGCGCATGAAGATGAGGTGCTGTTTTCATCGGTACCGTATGTATTCGCGTATAACCCGCTCCGTCCCTCACCATCGCCTACAATGCGCGGAAAATAAAATCTAAAAGAAAAAAAAGCACCGCATATCCACAAAGTAAATGATGATGAGTGGGCGAAGCACCGGAAGATCAACCGGGTAACCGTGATTCGTCCGTACGTGCTGCAGCAGCTTTGCGAGCCCTCGACTCCGCTTGCAGTTGAGCTGCCACTCTCGCCTTTACATCCATAGCGGGCGCCGCGTTATCAGAAGCGACCGTTATCATCTATGACTGAAGTGAAACAGACAGCGCGCGTCGGGAACGAGCGCTTGTGCACCGCAGCACCCCTAGCGGACTCCATGCAGACCAGAGCTATGGACGACGACGGGGGGACAATGGTGCTGTTTACATCGATGCCGCATGTATTCGCGTATAACCCGCTCTGTCCCTCACAACCATCTACAATCCGCGGAAAATATAAAAAATACCGTGTATTGCCGAGAAGCTGCCTTCATTGCATGTGAAGCAATGCCAAGAAGCAAACATGCACACGAAAATTTGCACCTAAAATACGGTAATTTTCTTAAAAGCTTTATATCGAATTATGTGATATATCGAACTAATTCCCGTGGTTTCGCGACTTCGATATATGGGGGCTTGATTGTAGCTGATAAAAAATGGGTCCTTAAAGTTGTACGTACTACCGCAACCATAACCTCCTCAATAACGCCGCAATTTACCGACGGCCAGGGCATCTCTACAAGGTCTCTCGCTTGTCACAAAGCATTTGCCACATTACGTCATCTTCTGATACCCCCCTTTTCTGCGACACTTTGACCCGGACGCTCTAACAGAAAGCCATACGGACGCAAGTTGAGTAGACCTCGGCGTTACTCTTGCACAGCGTAAGTCTGGCTTCGACGAGTATGTCGCTTCTTACCCCAGTCTAACTCTCACCAACGCGGAAAAGAGCTATTCATTCACGTAAAAAATGTCTTGCCATCCTTTGGGCAATCACGAACTTCGGCCTTACGTATATGGCCGTTTATTCGACGTCGTAACTGATTAGCACGCTTTTTGCTGGCTATCTTCACCAAGAGACCTATCTGTATTTGGTCGCCTAGCTTGTCTGGCACTACGTCTTCAAGCTTATGACATTCTTGTCTACCGGTCGGGCAATAATCATTCAGATGCTGGCGCTCTTCGCTCACCACATCCCATGAGCATGGTACTGCGTCTATCTCGAGCTACGATTCTTTGTCTCTGGCACACGCACACACGTCACCTGAGTAATTTAAGGAAACATGGATAGCTTCTCTCCTAGAATATCTACCTCAGCCATCACCATGCACTACCAACCGCTCGCTCCGATGAATTGCACGACACCTTAAAATGCATGATTGCCTTCTGTTTCTTATTTAACTCGGCAAAATCCTAGTGTACAACTTCAACGGAGGGCAGGCTCTAGTGGCGAGAAGATATCATAGCGTTCGTAGGCCGCTTATATTTAACATAATGTATTCGACAAATGTGGTACGAACGAACGTACCGACTGGCGTCTTCCTTTATGTGATGCCACGTAAGTCTTTTGACTGCGTTGTAGCTCTGCCAAAATCTCTCGTATCCTTAAGATTCTGGGTAATCGTGGTACTAATAAAGCACCGTGGAAAGGAGCGCTGACGGGAGTTGGTACCAACCTCCAAGAAAGCAGTTCAGTGTTTCACGCAATATTGCTTCATTGATTTCGTCTGGTTGTTCCGGGTTGTTTTGTACCATCAGTCTTGAAAAAGTATCAACAACGGCTCAAATGGGCCCAGGCCTGTGGAAGATGGTAAAGTCAAACTGCTGCAAGTATTTTCCCCTTCTGATGATAGGTCCTTCAGACTGGATCATATTTAGGAGAAGAGAGGGCCTGGTGATCGGTGATATTTAAGAGAGGGCCTGATGATCACGGGCCAGAATGAACTTAGTACCATATATATACTAAGCTCCCTCGACCGACCCCTTGGAGCGCGAATGCAAGTGCACTTTCACAGTAGCTTCCCGTAGTAATTCAGCAGTGTCCATGGCTGCTTTCCAAAACCAGGTTCACAAGTACTGCCGACATGAGCTGACAATGTAGTTCGAGCGCTGCTTTATCTTCTCAAGCTTTTAGGAGCTGGCTCGCCAGGTTCTTAAGCTGGAGCAAAGTCCCGCGCCGTACGTGTAACCATAGTTCCAGAGGTGACCGCTACAGGCGCAGCTCGCGCGAAAGTGGTCTTCTTCTTCTTCTTCTTCTTCGAGCGGCCTGATGATGATAATAACGCATGCAAAACCACAAACAGCATAGCCAACTGTAGCATGCGGCCCTTGCTCCACTCCGGCGCGTGCTCTAGTTTGATAGGAGGCCGCTAGAGGGCCACAACTGCGCGCTTGCTCCCTCTTTCGACAGTCGTCACTTAGTGCGCTTCAATACTAATAACATGAACGAAGAAGACAGGGCGGCGGAGCGGAGGCTCGCAAGGCAGCAGCACGCGGGCTCGCCGCCAAGACCCTGCGGGGAGAGCTCGCGAGGCCGCAGAGAGGCGTCAGCGTCGTGCGGATCCCGGGATACAAGCCCGCGAAGCCGAAGCAGCGTGGAAGCGGCGGCAAGAGAACCTCGAAGAGGTACGGGCGCGGGATGCAGCGGCCAAGCGCCGAAAGCAATCGCTACCTGAAGTTGGTGGCGCCGACGCGCCCTTCAAGCGCGATTTCCTCGACCACACGTTCGGCCACAGCTGTAAGGTATGCGAACGCTTGTGGTTAGACAACAACCTGACCACAATCGCTACCATAACAGCGTGTGACGTCTTTAGGGTATATGGCAGTAGAGGACTTGCACGGAGCATTCACGGTTTACCCGATTATCTGCGACGCAGCTCCTCAATCATCACTCCGTGGATATGGCGTGGATTTTTTTATATCGAAAAGGTGATCTACTCTGCAGCGTTCTCGTGAAGGAAGAATGCCTCTCACCTGTTAAATTGGACTGATGGCTGCAGCAAAATAATTTAACGTTGCTAGTCAAGCGGGCATAATTGAAGCTGTACTTTGGAACTGGCGTCCTTATGCTCTCTTTATCTCAGCTCCTCGAGCGTTTCTTTCCTCCCTAGGCTCTCACGCTTTATTATCTTCTACGGAAAGGCTCATACGGCTTCGTGTCGTCTCCTTTGTTTGCTGGCAGGCTGGTCGGCCGGTCGGTTGGTTGGTAAAACTTTATTGCTGGTCCTCAGAGACGCGACTAGCGCGCAGTGGCTCCTCCCATGGCGTGGCGCAGTGTCGTCTCGTTCTTTTTTTAATTAGAAAGTTTGCCCAATGGCATACACTACTAAATATACAAATAGAGGCTGCTTCCCGCGATTTGCATCAACGGTACTCTATGGTTGGGCCCATAGAGCGATGGTGGTGTTGTTGGATGAAGGCTCCCTGTTTTCAGGTAACGCCATCGTACCTGGTTCAGGCCCTTTGATATACATAATATGGGCTTGATAGTAGCCGCGGACACCTCAGTTGTACTATATGGGCAAGTATCCCGAAATAGTCAATGGAGATGTGGCCAGACATAGATGACCGGTGGAGTAAGGGCCGTCCCCACACGAAGCATCCATAACACCACGTCCTCCTGGCGAGTAAGGCCGTTTGGGAGGTTTGAACCATGCGGTTGAAAAAAATCTCGTGCTGTGTGTCGAAGGATCTCCTTGTTGTGTAAGAAATCACACCGGGAGTCATTGGGAAATGTGCTTCCAGAGTGGGTGACAGCTCACTGTGGTTACCGCTGTCAGCTTGTATGTAAACATTAGTAGTGTACCGTGGAATCCACTGTATCAGAAACTGACCGAGCATCTTTGCCGTTATGCAATGTATTTCGTCTGCGAAAGGGATGGCGTTGTACGCCTCGCGGACCTTCTTTATGTCCGAGGCGGAGTCGGTTCGTATTACTGCCTCTCTCACTAAGTTTGTTGCGTCTCCCAGGGCCAGACGTATGAGCCGCCCGCTCATACATGTGACGGCGACGGCAACGAAAAAAGTGCCTCTGCAGTGTCCATATGACTTCAATTGCATTAAAAGTGCTACGGTAATGCGCCTGTCCATTTTGACATCAAGAGCTCTAATCCCACCACTCATTAACGTCCAAGTGTAAACACAATGTGATGTTGTTGTGTAGATTTTTCTTCTTCAGGAGTCCTGCGAAGTCGTGTCTTGTTACTTGAAAGGGTTGCGAAGTGGTTTGCTTTTTCAGATAGTAGTAGTGTAAATAAATCAAACAACTGATTAGCGTTTTGAATTATTTATGTTGAGAAACTGCCGTCCGAATGACATGAACATCGTTTCTTTGCTTATCGTAGTGTATACAGAACGCCTGCGTGTTAATTTTCGTTATTTCAAGAAGCGTGTTTCATTCACGCGTAAGTGTCAATGACAGTTACATTTTAACAGAACATCTTTATTTGCACCACAGGCAAATGTGTATTTTTCTGATAGAACTGCATTATTGGCGATCAAGTGGGTTGACCTTCATAGAGATTACCTGCAAACGCCACAAATGCGGCGAATTTTCAGAGTCCAATGGTGAAGTCGTGCACTTACAGAATAAATGCAAGAATATTTTGAAAATATTTTGTACTGTTGCAACACCGCTAGCGTGAATATTTATATGAATCAACGTGATCGCTTGTCCATGAACGTTTGAAAGATTGCGATATTAGTATTTTCTAATTGCGGTAACGCAGTGTGTGGCAGTGGCGTAGAACGTTCATGGAGTGCAGGACGTGCCGTGATTGTTTTATTTTGAGCATCTGTCTCGTATCATTAGACGCTGTCGGCTGTCCTAGTAAAAATGTATCTGATGTCATGCCGAAATTAGTTCACAGCAATTTGCATGACGTTTGGCGCTAAAAAAGCTTCGGTTTTGCAAGTATAAGGGGTGCTAAGCTTAGACAGCTTGGCTAGTTGGTTTTTTTTATAGCTATGTAGAATGATAACGGCGAATAGGACACGGACAAGGGAGAGGCAGCAACAACGCTGGCGTTGTTCACCAGTATCATGTTAGGGAGAATCAGAGGTGGCTTTGTAAAACCACGTGCAACCACATTATGCAATAATATTATTTTCAAATACATCTCCGCAACCCTACACCCCACATGCCTTACATTTGCATGTTATTGTAAATGAAGACAGTCATTCAGTCCGACGAATATTTCTCGCCCAGCATGATGCCATTGTAGTAAAATTGTGTCCCTCGCTGGGGATTATTGAGATAACTTGACAACACGTTTGTTGATACGAGCGGTAGTATTTGAGCAATTCCTCTCAGCCATATTTGATCTCATATATAAGAGAGAGCTGTTTTGGCCCTGACATTTAGTACTGATAAATAGAGAGGGAGAAACCTTTAATGAACAGCACAGATTTTAGCTGGCGTATATAAATCGTTGACATGCTACTCTGCATGGCGAGCCGAAATGTAGACTAAAAGACAGGAGGAAAGGGGCGAAAAAAATGAAAAATATTTAAAGAGGAAAAATATGATAAAAACCAGACACGCTGTTTTCTGGCTTTTGGGCGGGGACGTGTGTTGGTAGAGTACGTCATTGTGTGCTTCGACCTACAACTGGGTGACAAATTTAGCTGCATCGCAGATGAATGAGGGTGACAGACAAAGTAGAAGTTGCGTTTGCTGAGCTGACCGACATTGTCTGAATACGCAAATAGAAATTTCATCACACGCCTCGGTTCCGTGAGGCACGCTAAAAGGCGTAAGACAGAGTAAAACCGATCATGATGTCTATGTGAGTGAATGCATTTCATGAAAAAGCGCTACCTCCAGTAGCGCTTATACATAAGAAATGCGGAGTCCAAACGCAGCACCGAAATAAAAGTTGGAGGACGATTAAGCTTCGCCTCAATAGTACAACGCGATAGCGTATTCGGGCCCCCTTCGCATCGCCTTCTCAATCGCTAGCCTCGCTTCGCTTATCGATGGACCTTACCACCCATCATTATTAGACTTTTTACACGAAGCAAATTTGCATGTGTATTTTTCACACCACCAATTACTACGCCTAAGGGCGGGCCTACGGAAAAAATATTATCCTACAATGCCTACCGCAAGTAAAGGTTGCGAAGCGCCCACTATGCCATGATTCTTCCTTTTGCTGAATCAGCGAAGTAACCACTACGCGTCCGTAAAGCAACACGCAAACATGCGCAGCTGCTCACTTCGTCATGCTTCTGCTGCTACTGATGATTAAATATGCATGAGCGATTGCAAGGGGTGGGCCTATTAACACCTCCTTCTTTGTGCAATTCACATGTCTTGACGCCACGCAACAAGAGATGCGTTTAGGAGACTCCCTGTACGTAACATGCATGTAGAGTTTTTTTTTCGAGAGAGAGAGACCTCTTTATTGAAATGCAGAGAATTTAGCCGGCGTGTGTAAATTCGCTGACTTGCTACTCTGCGCGGAGGCTGTTTCAAGCAATTTATGGCTTTATGGTTGAACACTTGCTGGCCACGCAGACAACCTGGGTTCTATTTCCATTTGACTGTAATTTTTTATTATTAATATATTTGAATCTTTCTCGAATTTTCGCTCACGGAAAACGCCGACTTTTCGCTCACAACCAACGACACTGACACCGAAATCTCTGCTAAACGAGCTCTTTAACGCTATCGCGTCAATGAGTGGCATTCTTTGTATAGTAATAGACAACCGTTCTATTTTTGAGCTATTAGCCAAAAATATTTAGAACATTCCTACAATGCTGAAATTACACGACCTATAAAACAATAACTATACGGTCAACCTGCTTTATCACGCTGATAATGCAAAATTCACCATAGCCTTTTATATCGATTTGATTGTATACAAAACAATGTGATTTAAGGCTAGAGTGGTTGTTCGCGTAATGAAGTGAAGCTTAAAGGCTGCTAGTTACATGTTTAAACGGTAGCGTAAAACTTGTTGCATAACATTCGTGTGTGCAAGAGCGAACTGATTGCAAATGCGTGTAAAGCATAGCCTGGCAAGGAAATATACCGGATATATATTATACCAAGGGTGTTTCTAAAAGGCACCCTCATGCTACTACATTTAGATGCAATAACGGTTCCTTCCCCGTAAGAATACTATCTTTATTAGTTAACTTCAAAAGTTCTCGTCTTAATAACTGATGCCAGTGCCGCCCGCAAGTATTTTTCCACGTATCATGAACACCTCAGATTGAACAGCTTGAAAACTCACCATAACTAATTGTATGATTTCCGATTGTGACGTTTGCAGCATATGTTGCCCTTATTGTCGTGACGATTGCTGTAAAAAACAGTGCAGGTTTACAGCTGTGAGTACAGCAGCAACAAAAGCAACTCACAGGTTTTTAGGATAGTTTGACCACTTCTGTCAGGAAAGTACTACTCAGCTGAACGCTTTCATCGCATGAGTTTTATTGAACCGTACATTAAAATTGCATTGATTATTATAAAAGTACAAAAAGGCAAGCGAATCACAACTCTTTTAAGTTCCTGAAATGTGGTGTACACCAGACAACAACCGGTACACCGGACATCTTGGTGCACTACATTGCCACGCGCGTTTATGAGTTTATATTGATGTATTCGGGTTTCAACCACATAAACTGTTAGCAACGCTTGGCGCACGCCGTGCCAGAATGTGCAGGAAGCTTCTCGAATGCTTGACATCATTCTGTCAAGATTACGCGCAGGACGTGAATAGTGAAACTTATTCGAGAGCTTACGCGAGCACCAGCGATAACGCTGGAAGATTCGATGACTGCTTAATAAAAGACGACACGTTCCGCCAATGGTCATATCAGTCGACAGCCGACGCTGTTCTCTCCGCTGTCAGTGTGCAGCTTGAATTGCGTGTACTACTTTGAACTTTTCAGCTTCCGGGCACACGCTCGCTCAAATAGTTACGTCTTGAACACGCCGGCTTCTGCCTTCATAACGTCACGACCACGTGGCTGTATTGCCAAGTACGCTTGTTCATTTATTCTTTATCTCATCGGGTTTCACCTTAAAACTGCTATCTTTGCTCTGGGTAGGCCCCACCGCAATGTTTGAGTAGCTGCTAGTTTATTTTAGACTATTTTGATAAGATTGCGTTCACGTGTACGACACGAGTGGCCGGGTTTATTCTGGAATGAATGGAAAATATTAGTGAGCTTTCGTAGCAGGCGCCAGGTGCTATTGGTCCCCTCTTCACGGGAATCCATATGTTTCTCTCGCCTCTTGGCCGCTAGTAACGCTAACACGAGCCGCCAGCGATAACGCTGGTACTCGCGCTGGGGCTCACACTGGGGATGCGCTGGGGCAGCTATAACGCTGGGCTCCCGCACTGAAATTTTCGAGCATTGATGAATATTAAACGAGGCGTTCCACCGAGGATCAGATTACCGATGGCGGACGACTGAGACCACCGCTAAGAATTTACAGCGTTTAGGGCTTTTAGTTTGAGTTTGAATTTCCGGGGAACAAGTTAGCCCAACAAAGAGCTTCGTATTTAACGTGGCAGTGACGAAATGGGTATGTGCTCGGGAGTAACGGTTTGCTCTCGGTGCAGTTGCTCCTGGTGCATTTGTGAATAGCCGTCTTGGAGTCTCTAATGACGAGAGACAGATAATTAAGATAATGTCACCCAAAGTGTCAACAATATTAGGAATGACATCGCAACAAGACAAGGAGCTATATTGTGTACTCCAAGTGTTACTACAGTGCCAAGTTGCAGAGGCTAAAGGCATCCTCAGCCTACGCAAAGGAAGCTTCAATTCTACGCAACGTAGCACTGAAACAACGTTTAGAGTTCAGAATAGAACTCCGGCTTCTTTTGTGATATCATTCCTACGATGTTGTTGACGTAGTTGTGGACAATCTCATCGTTATTTTTCACTGTCTATCGCCGCGCCCTAGTAAATACTAAAGTTTAATCGAAATACTCTCACGGCTCTCGGCGGTGTCTCAGGCCTAACACAGTGAAAAACAAGCAATTCGTCTAAATAATAGGGCCGAAATATAGCCACTACATTATAATCATGACTTCGCGAGAAAGCGAAGGATTATTTGAATAATTCTTTTATGTGAACTCGAAAAGCAATGAGTGAGAGCTAAGTCGTAGCATAGCAAGCACACTGGTTGATGTCCTGTTGTTCTGCCTTCATCCTGCGGCAAGTGATATTTTCTAGCTCGCTAGAATGCTGTGACGTGAGAGGACGCGCCGACTTGTCGCCTTCCGCGACTTGAAAAAGCCGGTGTCCCGGACCTGTCCCTCGTCGTATCGTCACTCGAAAATCACGTGCTCGTGGTTTTGTTACACACTTCGTTTAAGCTTGCAGTGAACGACAGTGGACAGAGTCCTTAGCTGATCTCAGTTTTGGTTACACTTCTCTGGCTTCTCTTGTGGAGAAGAGAGAGGGAGAGAGAGAGAACAAAACGCCTTTGCTTGTGGAGAAGCAGTGTAGCTTCATGTTCAAGTTTTGAAGATGTTGGCTATGGTATTTTTACACGCTTCAAGTACCGTCGTAATGAAACGCTACCAAGATTGCTGGTACCTGTCCTAGACCAAATACACTTTTGTTGCCTATGAAAGCTAGATCAAGTCGTTTGGTGTACTTAGCCGTGTTCTCGGTTACCTCATTGCTCACATGGCTGTAAACCATTGTACAGTGTTCCTTTCGGCGCGGCTCGGAAAGCTGGTGCATGTCGGTTTCTTAAAGTTTAGCGTTTATTAAAGGGACTGTGTACCATCCTTCATCGTTTTTCTGTTTTGTACCGCAATCGAAAGCATACAGCCTAAAGTATCTAACCCTGCAGCGGTTTCTCTGGAAAGTGAGTAGAAAATTTTAAAACAGAATTTTTCGATCTGCGTTCGGTCTTTTTCCATTGGCGTGAAACATGCCCACAACACTGGTTGGTGGACGCGATGGCGATTGTAGGGCCCGTAAAAATGAGAACCGAAAGCACATGTGATTTCCGTAGGAATGCATTATTTTCGCTGAACACTAATGTAAGGAATGTAACAGTCGTTTTCAGCGCTCTATCGGTTAAATGGAGCCTTATTTTACGATTACAGAACACTTCTTTTGCTGTAATCGCAGTCTATGCGTTTATTTTAGCACTGCTGCTGCAATCCAAGCCAAGTAGATTCATCAAAAGGAGACTATAAATGCATGCCTTCACAGCGCAGCACATGTAAGACATCCTAACAGCAATACAGCGGCACTGTACGACCAGCGCGGAGGGCCGCATTGCATAGCGCAAGAGTTGAAGCAGACGAATTCGAAGGCGGCGCCACAAGCAGCGCCACCGGGCGCCTTTTTAGACGCGTGAGGAAAAAAGGCAAAAAAATTACTCTCTGACGCTACCGAAAGCTGCCTCAAGTGCGTAAAATACAATTTTAGGTTATACATGTTTGTGTTTAAGCAAAATTATTCTACCTGCGAGGATTCCTTGTCCTACCAGTAGATTGAACCACATCACTGTTGAGTGACGCTAGCGGTCATTCTTTCACGATTTTCAACAGCAAATTAAAAATATAATTCCTTTTTTATGGGACAAAAGCATGCTCGTTGCCGCCGATGTGACGAACGATCTTATCATTTTCACCACAATCAGAAAATTTTTTCCGAGCGGTAGACAGTTCCTGCGTCACTGCCGACTGTTTCCTCAATTTTACTGCAAATATATATTTTTTTCATATCTTACTTATTTTCTTATTGTTTTATCATTTAATTTACTAAGCTTCTTTTCGCGCTTTGAGATTCAATTTTTGACACAGGTTTCCTATGAGCGGCTCGTTTGTTTGCTGGACTGGCGCCTCACGGGCAATTTCATTCGCAGCGACACAGATCACATTACTGAAATACCAATCATGGCTTCTGAGTTATGCATATTGTACTTTTTAAAGCCTCTCATAATCGGGAACACTTCTTTGATTTTTCTTTTTACATGCCTCCCGTTCACTTACATGTTTCTGATGAATGTTGTTCTGGCTGGAATTTCAAAGCCATCCTTCACCTTAGTGACTGGCGATCATAGCCAGATAGCTAACTGCGTTCTGCACTCACCTGACGTAAGTCCTTGAAGAGCAAAAAAAATCTGGCCTAACAAAAAAAAAAACAGTTTCGCCGTAAAGGCGAAGCAATGAATACCACAGCAACAAACTGGACGGTTATACGAAGTAAGGCCAGCAGCTAACCATCTTGGATCCGATCGCGCGTAACCCCAGAAACGCTCGTTTAAGCGAATGCGGACGCTCCAGGGAATGCGGACGGTGTTTGTCGTCTGAACGCGACGGAAGCGCTGAGAACACAGCTCCTACGTGAGCTGTCTACTCGCATCTGTCGAGATAAGCTCGCAGTTGCTGCTCGAGCGACTCAGCCGTGTGTCCATATAACTGTTACCGACATAAAGCTGGAATCACAAAATGTGGCATATGCTAAGTAATTGATATATTCTCTAGTCATAACCAGGTCTCCTACACAATTTTCATAGCATACGAAAGCGTTCTGTGGAATACAGCAAGAAAAAAAAAACGCCAGCCCTGCGCGCAACACGCAGTAGAGGCACTGCGAAAACTGGAAGAGCGGCCTTTCTTTGTTCACTCTAAAGGGGCGACTACTACAACTGCTGTTGCAACATACTCACTACGCTATAGGAACGTTACTAGAACAAACTCAGTTTAAAAGCTCCGCCGGAGAGGCGGTCCGCGTGGCGGTCGTGAGAACTAG
This sequence comes from Rhipicephalus sanguineus, assembly GCF_013339695.2. NCBI lineage: Eukaryota > Metazoa > Arthropoda > Arachnida > Ixodida > Ixodidae > Rhipicephalus > Rhipicephalus sanguineus. The sequence goes on from NC_051179.1 coordinate 89,632,448, forward strand.
TGGCGCTGCAGTCACGTCTAGCTCCCGCGGCTGGCGCTTGTAATTGTGACCTGCGTCGCCGATGTACGAGCGCACGTGGGTTACAGCGTCGTCTGCACTTTGTTAGCTCGTCATTTTTGCGACTGTTCTTGACCAGGCTTAGCGTCTTGTACGAAGACACGTGCATGATGTACGAAGCGTAACGAGGGCGAACAGATTCACAGTGCGGTATGCCGACTTGCTTTGCGCCGGGCTGCAAGAGCGGCTACCGCAACGACGACTACGCTTCACGACAATTCTTCGGACCTCCAAAAGACCCTACGCCATTCAAGCTTCGCATCGCAAAGACAGAAAGCTTACTACGAAATGCAAGGTCTGTGACGTTCATTTTGAGAGTGACGACATTGTAAAGCACTACCGTCGTGTCGTTGCGGGACAAGAAGTTTTGATCCCACGTGGAAAGTGGGAACTCGCGCCCGGTGCCGTGCCGCGCTTGTTCCCAGCACTTCCACCCCACATTTCAAAGCCTAAATGTTCGGGGTTTAGGCGAAAATTCCCCCCAAAACGCACGGCGTCCCGCGAAAGCCTAGTGCCCAGTTTGGAGGAGCCGCCAGAAATAGAACAGCAAAACGAAAGGCAGGCGATTACCTATATACGCTACCGAGACTGAGAGTTGCATCACACTGACATTCGATCAGTTGTCAGCTGTCGCTATGCCTTGAAAGCAGTGAATTTTCGAGAGATTTTACGACGAGGTATCGAACAAGATGTGTGGAATATTTTACACTCGCCGGCTCGGGAAGGGGCTGCTCAGCGCAAAAATTTGACACGATACACATAGAAAAAACGAGTACCAGCGCTGGGCTTCGTCTTTTCTATGTGTACCATGTCACATTTTTTGCGCTGAGCAGTTTAATGATGGAATACCAACTAGCCCAATCCCACACTTTGCTTCGGGAACGGAGACTTACTTGTCCAAAGATAATTGTAGTTGACGAGCAGTTTAACTGCGTAGTGAACGGCTACAGCACGAAACGGAAACGGCTGTCTTACAGTGTAAGAAGTGCTGCGGGCATGGAGCATCTGCTCGGTGAAGTTGAACAACTGAAGTTAAATACTGACGACTCTTCTAGCGACATAGTACGCGCGAATAACTGCTCGTTGCTCACATCACAGCCGATCTGTTCAAATTGTTTAAGGCACCGTAGAAGGATACGACGTAGAAAGATGAGACACCGAAAATACAGCTATCCGCTGAAAAAATTGCTCAGAGACGACATCTATTCGATGTAATAGCACACTAAAATTTCATTTACGGAGTTCTCGTAAAATTTTCCGATTTTGGGTCAGTATCCCTTTAACCGTCGCGAAAACGTGTCTTGTAAACATTGCAAATAATTGGTGATGTTTTCCGAGAAAGGTTTTTTCAATAAATTGTAGAAACATGAGTACTATTTTCCTAGAACGTTTTTGTATCTCGAGTAAGTACGCTTCTTTGTACACTATAGGGGCTTTCACAAACGTGTCGGTTGTTCTTGGTAGATAAGACGGCAGCGGCTAAAATTGTGGTGGTAGTTATAAAAATTACGCTGAAAACCCTCATTCGCTAAAAAATTCATATGCTTGGAAGTTAAGCGCAATGTAGACAGCTCAAATATTGTCACAGGGTCGTGACGTCGACGAAGGCAGCAGTCAGCAGGTCCGAGATGAAACTCTTTATTTGGCCGATCTTGTGGCCGGAAACTGAAAGTCAAACTACAGCAATACACTGATAGCGGCGAACAGAGCGTCGACCATCGATCAACTGACAAGCGGTCAAGCGTATCGGCTTTTATACAGGCGCTATCGAACTTTCCAGCGATATCGCTGGTGGCGGCGTTATCTCTCAACAAAGCTAGAACACTCGCGTGCGGCGCGCAATCTTAACACAACGATCTACTACAATCGCGAAGCTTCTCGAACACTGCTTCGCGGACAGCGTCGAGCGTTGATAACCGTCCTTGCTGGTCAAACCGGAATACATCAAAATAAAACAAGTGGGCATGTCAATATAGACCGAACATCGATTGTTAGCCAATCAATGAACAACGCACGCGAGCCAATGCATACAGACGACCTTATGCATATCCACCTAAGTATCCACCTAACTAGTACAATAAGAAAGTTGCCGCGCAGTTGCCGCGAGCAACTGCGCGGCGGACCGCAGCGTTATGCCGTGGCAGCAGACGACGCGCCGATAGTGGCGCAAGACGGAACTGCAGCGCCGCTAGTTCTGGCGACCGCCGTTCGGACCACCCTCCTCCGCTGGCGGAGATACGGAGCTTTGAAACTGAGGTTGTTCTAGTAACGTTGCGCTATACATCATAATTTTGCGAAGTAGGGAAATCCCCACTGTGCAATTATTCCCATTCCGAGGAGAAGCCGGAACCACTACAAATCCGTAATGCTTGATGTGCACATTGTTGATGCTGTGGATGATCACTCCCTTTGAAATGGGTGGAAAGCTTCAAACCATCAACTCGTCGCGGAGTTCGCATTGTGCGACGCCTGGTTCTTATTTTACTCATCTACCACGCTATATTACATCTCTTTACGTCATTCTTTGCCTGACATGACGCCTCTGTAGGGATTTTTTGCGAAGGAATTTCAAGCACCGAAGTGGCTGTGTGGTAGAATGCTCAAGTGCCCCATGGAGGGCTTGGTTTGAAATTTCGCTCGATGCTGGACATTGTTTCTCATTGTGCGTGATAGCAGTTACAGATACCGGCGGCGGCGGAAAACTACGCCACCGATATCGGCTGCTATTGTGACCTCATAACAGCTTTCGCTGTAATAGCAGGGATCATGGAGGGCCTTGTGTACGTTTGGGGTAGCTTATGAATAATGAAATGTATGCATACGTTCTGTACAGCACGGCTGTACAGAACGGTACAGCCGTGCTAACAGTTGACAAGGGGAATGGAAAAATCAACAATATGGTGGTTGCAAAACAAATATACACCGTGTTCAGTGCATTGACTGTAAGCTTAGAAGTACTCAAGTCGTCCTGATGGGAAAATTGGTGGTAAGAATTCATGGAGAGCGTCTCAGCAACATACTGTTTCCATATGAACTTGCCATTTACGTAGAGTTGCGTTGGAATGATTGAGAAAAAAGATCTGTGAAAACTGAAAACCTGAGCCCGAAAAGTAGGCACGAAAATTAGGTACGTAGTCCGAAGGTACAGTTCAAACGCTGAAAAAGAAAGATGCTTTATCATCTTGGGTTACTCTCTCGACTATGTACGATGTATTTTGAAGGTAATCTCATATGTATATCGAGAACATGTGCAAATGTATCTCGAATTGCGAATGTATCTCGAATTTTTTCATAGCGTGTATAAATAGGCACAGGATACTTGCACAGATCACTACAAGCAACTGGTGCATATGCGAGTCCCGCGAATCACATTTGTCGATTTCAGAAAAAAATTACGCAAAGCGGGTTTTCCGCGCTGCGAAGCGTCTGGAAACAAGGCCTAAAGTGCGGCGCTCACCGAGCACTGCCAGTACAAGTTACGTATTACCGTCGCGGTACATCGCTAGCTGCTTACGGTGCGTCTGCAGAAGTGGCACCCGACGCTTTCTCTGGCGTTCCAGTGCACGTGCACTTCAAGTGAGCGAACGAGCAGGCTGACAGATAAAAAGGACGCGCGTGCGCAGTGCACGCTCTCGAGCTTTGCAAGCAGCCGTCTGAAGACGCCGCGGTGCTGTTTGCGACGTGCTCCCGTGGTGTCTAGAATTTTGGCCGTGACTGTACTTCTCCAAATTAGGACAAGTTCACAACATTCTTGCAATAAGGATACAAGCTTGCCGGCCCGCTATTCAGAAATACATGTTTCACTCTTACCAAATCAGGAAAAAAAAGCGAATGCTTGTCTTTGTTCATACGACAAGAAACGTCGTTTGCTGTCACAAAGTAGCTGTGACAGAGAAGGGTCCATTTTAAGATGAAAATTAGTTAGCTACTGAAAAGACACATTGTACTCGGTTTTGCAGTCTAAGCAGTCAGGATTATAGCTACAGTGATCACATATATAATACGTTGCGGAAAACATCGTCGGTAGCACAATTTACGAAGACTAATAAATGACAAAGCCTCGGAGATAAAGTGTATTGGCAACTGTGAAATCTTTCGTTTTAACTTATGTCCTAGATGGAACGTGTCTACAATGATTAGACGACTGCACAAACTACCATTCGTGAGAAAAACGGGGATTGCTCAAGATAACTCACCAAGTCCGAAACCAAAGAAACATATTATACTCAGTACCGAAGCATTCATATTGCTTGTAGCTGTAATGTTTCTCCTCTGCAAATGAACTAGCTACGCGAGTTCCCACAGTATATATAAACAGGAGTCGCTCTTGGACATAACATATTGATGTTTGATGTATTATAATAAAATGCGACGCTGTAATTTGGTTGACATGTCTCCCTTTGTTTGGTCAGACAGAGTACAAAAGTTAATCGAAGAATTCTACTGCAGTGTACCATGTTACTATAAATAATTATGAACAGCAACCAACGTCATACAAGTTATTTGACGTAAAACTCTTTCTGCTACTAAGAAAATGATTTCAAGGAAGGCTTCGTAGATTGATATTCTTAGAGTTGTTGTTTACCGATGTTTGCTCTGCTATGCTAGAGCTGAATTCACTAGGATTTTCCTTCGTGAGCACTCTGACATTGGGAAGGCAGCTTGCTAACTATAGTTTTACTTTACTAGCGATTCTAGCACTATACTCCATCTCGCCACTACCGTTCCGCATTACCAAAGCTATAGGATGTAAACAAGTCACATGTTTGCGCAGAAAAATACAGTTCCAGACATATTTACCTCACAATTCGCAGGGTTAAGGCATTTGCGCTTGTTTAGCACGTGTTACATCACATCAATGCGCGATATGCTTTTTCTTCATCGCATTTACGTTGTATTTCTTTAATTGTTGTATCAGTCCACGCCGGTAACTGTGGTTACAAGTCAACATGGCAGCGCCCGTGTAGACGCGACCGCCGGCTTTGATCCGAAGCTGCGCTTTTAACTTGCCCACAGCGCTCACAGCAAGAAATAGATGGTGAAATGAGCCATCTCTTTGTGCCATCTCACGATGAAAAGAAAGCGTCAGGTACGTTTGGTCGTTACTGACGAGATAGGACTTTTGCTTATCCACGCCTGCTAAGCTATATCGGGCCGAGAGTTTGATAACGGTTCATGAAAACAGCGCAATGTAGTCACGAATACATTGCTGTCGAAGCATCAGGAAATGAATCTAAAGCAAATACGAGCGTCAGTTTGGAACTTACGGGCCACACAGCGTACGACCACGACGTGATACATTCGAGGCGGGCGGCACCAGCGTCGAAGGGTGCAGCCATGTTCTCTCTTTTTTTTCCCGTCTGCTCGCTTTACACGCCCAACGCGGGCGCGCAGACGCCACGGGGACGCTTAGCAGACGACGCGGCGCGGATGAATACATAGCAAGAGATTTTCGCTCTTCATATTGGCTAAGGGGCGCTGTAGCCTCCACAGTGCTGAAGGGAACTTCTGAGATGGAGTATAGATGGTGGTTTGGATTAGTCCTTGTTGGTCACTAAGCTTCCGCCTAGTTAAAGCTGAAGTTTGGGCTAGTTGGTTTTAACTTAACTACATAATATAGCGGAACAAAACAAGGACAGAGAACGGTCGTCCTGTGCGCATCTTTCTCTGTCCTTGTTTTGTTCCTCTATATTAGGTATTTAACTCCCGTCTAGCATTTGCATTCAAGCAGCCGCCATGCATGCTTAATGACGGTGATCAATGCATGCGTATGCATACCCAATTTTAAAGTATTATGTATTCAGGACGCAATGCTTTTGATACATGTGATTTTCCATTGCAGTGTTCACGCTTGTAGTTTTCGATGCACACGTGCTGAAAAAAAGTTGTATGGCAACAGAACAGTGGCGACTATTCGGTAGCGTGTATCATCGGACTGCCCCGAGCAATTGCAGGCGTGAGGAACGTGTCGCGACCTCGTAGCATAAGGGAGTTCAGCCCCGGTTCGCCACCATCAACGGCTACTTGTAGGTCTCCGTACCGGGGTACACCTACCAAACATAAATGTCATCGATGAGAGGCTGGTGTCAGCACGCCTTCCGTTCATGTATATATGCCGCTTGACCCACGGCAGTAGCCATTGGGGTGTCAAGGGGCAACTGATGACGTTGCTAGAGAAAGGTTTATGTCAAGAGTGAAAACATTGCACATAATGAAACAAAACAAACAGCTTCGCTCGTCGTCTATCTTCACATAGTGTAAGGGCTCTGATTTTTTACAGTGAAAGCTGTTATGAGATCACAACAGCTGTTCTTGGTGCCGCGGTTTGCGGCGCCGCCGCGGCCGTAGTCACTGGAAAAACAGCAGTATTGGGACGCGCTGTTCTTATGGGCGTTGAAGTATGCAGCAATGCCTCTAGACAGTTACGGCGCGATTATTGTGCAGGTCAGACGACAGCTCCTTCCATGGCATTTTTGATCGCGCAACTGAATGGTTTCGTTGAAAACTTGAGCACTTTCTTATCACGGAAGGATCTGCATCTCTGGTCCCTAACCTTTCGAGTTGCCCAAAGCCTTCGAGTGCTTCGGATTTGACATTTGATGAAACACCCAACATGCAATAAAGAGGAAACAAATCATAATATCAACAATAATTGTTTAAATGTTTAACGTCCGCAAACCATGATATGATTATGAGGGACGCAGTGGTGGAGGACGCCGGAAACTTCGACTACCTGGGGTTCTTAACGTGCTAGGTACACGGGCCTAGGTACACGGGCCTCAAGCATTTTCGCCTCCCTCGAAAACACAGCCCCCTTGGCCGGGATTCGATCACAGGACCTTCGGGTCAGCAGTCGAGCACCATAACCACTAGACTACCCTGGCGGGTAGGAATGAAACCCGACATAGCACAGTGATCAGAGCGTGCAGGCTCGCAAATAAAACGAATGACTAAGGTAGAACCATAGTAGTAGTGAAAAATAGTTTTGCACGTTATGAAAAGATAAGCGAAAGATATGGATGTAAAGTGACAACGTGGTATAATGGTAGCACGGCTACATATTGATTCAATGTTGAGAAGTTTGCATAGCGCTAACAGAAGGAGGAGAGGAAAGAGGATACAACACAGTGTCCACTCCCATGTCCAAGGACCATTTGCGCTGTGAGAATATGTCGACCTAACAATGGCTACTAAATTGCGTTAATATAACTTGCGTCGTTCTGTGCAGTGAATTACGTATTCAATTGATCGAATGTATTGCGTTGGAGTTGTGCAAGTGCCTAATTATACTGACCACGTCGTGTTTGATGCCGTGTAACTTTGGATAAAATGTGGATAACTTGATAATTCACATACATGTAAGGTTTAAGAACTCGTGTCGAATAAAATATATTTAAATAATTATTGCTACAGAACAGAAATCTTGCGCTGGAAGTTTGCGTTTATGTTAAGGCGAAAGCCGTAAGTTTTTCCTTGGTGATGGTGTTGAACGCATTCTATACGTCATGGGCCACGAGTAAGATGATGCTGCTAGTTGGCGTAAGCACTTCGGCTTGGTGAGACGTCTTCTGTCAATATTCCTTACCTGGAAGCCATGCATGGAGATTGCGCAGCGTATATATAGCGAGTCTTCATCTATGTGGCGTTCGAGGCTCATCAAGACTTTCGTCCAGGCAGACCGTGAGCGGGATCGAGCGTACGAGTTGGTGATCTAGGCTTCGTAGTTTGGGTGTGAGTAGTATTTAAACAGCACTCCGTCCCGCAGGTAGTTCTTCGTATGCTTTGCACATTTCTTCGCTTGATTGTTGGGTGAGGGGTCGGCGAGTTTCCTCGCTTAAGTTCTGAAGAAAAATAATAAACGTGCGCAGCCTAGGACTGCGAGAGAAGACGAAGAAGTTGAGAATGCTATGGGCAAGATGGCTTCTTATCTGATATATCGCGTTCGCTCATAGTTTTCTTTATTTATGGTGCCGAAAACCCCGTGCGCAACGTTTCCTTTCTTCACACGACTCAAGGGATCTTCTACTCGTCCACGTCGCGTCGCGGGTGGCGAGGACCGACCGACTGACGAGCGCATCGCTAATCATTCCTGGAGGTGCCGGACACCTGCCCACTCAGAGAAGAAGAGCTTGAGCCATGGATCGTTTCAAGGCAAAGCGGACAGCTCCACGCTCCCAGAACACCAAGTTGCAGCAGGAAGCCCGAACGTTGCTTAACGACCCGAATGCCGACATCGCCAAGCTCACAGGTATTCACGACCGCCTGAGTTCGAGTAATTTGGAAATCTCAAGTATTAATGCTGCTCTCGAAGAGCACATTGCCGATGACGAGCTTGAAGGAGAATATAGCGCTGCAGCTGAGTATAACGATCACGCCATAGGCATGCTACCTGAATTACGCTGCAAGATCGCCGCTTTAGAACGTGCTGGAAGCGAGCCGCAAGCAGCAGTTTCTGCTCAGACTAACGCTCAACTAACGACTGTTCAAACAGGACCTAACGCGACAACCCATTCCGGAATACGACTGCCGAAGCTCAGCATTCCCAGTTTTAGCGGAGACTTCACAACCCGACAGGATTTTGGGAACAGTTTGAACAAACGGTTCATCACAACGAGACTTTATCCCCGACAACAAAATTCTACTACTTGCGGAATTTCCTCGCGGGACAAGCGGCAGCATTTATCGCAGGGTCACCAACCACAGAATCATGTTATACGCAAGCCATCGACATTCTTAAGGAAAGTTTCGGTGCCCAAAAGAAGATAGAGCAGTACCACCTGATAACCTTAAGGAACCTTCCGCATGTCGTGTCGGGATACGATGAAAGAGGTCTTCGGAAGCTGTACGACGCCCCGCAGCTCCATATTCGTTGCCTGAAGGCCTTGAACGTACCGACACTTAGTTTCTCACCAATGCTTATTGACATCCTGCAAAACGCCTTGCCGGCTGACATCGTCCTGGCGTTTGTTCGCGAAAAACGAAGAGAGACATTAAGAAGTCCTCTCCCATTGCTAGCCCTGTAGGTAATGTGTCGGAACAGGCACTCGTGACTGCGTCTTCGGAAGGGGAGCTGAATGACCTGCTCAACTTCGCTAGAGTAGAGTTAGAAAGCCGAGAGCAGTGTTTCTTAACGACGCCAAAAGAGCAAAAGGTGAACGTTGAAAAGTCAAGAGATCGCAGTACCGCTTCTGTGCTGCATAATACTACTGTGGCAAAACGCGAATGCTTCTTGTGCAGATCGGATAAGCATGGCACTCGCACCTATGACTCCAAGATTTCTCTGGGCTCGAAGAAGCAGCAGCTACTGAAGGATAATCGCTGCTTCTGGTGTACGTCATGAGGTCATCAGGCAAGGTTTTGTCAGGTAAAGCTGACTTGTTCGCTTTGCCATGGAAGACATGCTTCCAGCATGTGCGACCCGACTTACAAAAAGCCGGAGAGTAACGGCAAATGTGACAGTACGACTGCATTTGTATCGTCTAACGCAATAATGCTAAATAACCAGTCGTCGTGTCTTATGTCTAAGATGGACACTGGTGTATTCCTTCAGACTTTCCGTGCTTGGGTCGGTCACGACGCTAACCGTACATATATCCGAGGTATCTTGGACGGGGGCAGCCAGCGATCATTCATCACAGAAGACATCGCAAGGAAACTACTACTGAAGGTCGTCAGCGAGATAAGAATTGCACCTAACACTTTTGGAGCAGAGACTCCATCACGTTCGGAAAAGGTTAATATCGTGGAAATTCCGCTGCGAAGCCGGCACAATTCTCAGGTCTGGGTCGTGCAAGCCATCATGGTAAGAGTTGTCGGCCACGATGTTTTTACACTATCCGACGACAACAAATTTGTGAGACAGCTGCGACTTGAAGGAAAATTCATCGCTGATGAACGATGCTTCCTTGGAGCGGATGCAGAACCCGGACTGTCCTTACTCATCGGGTCAGATCACCTATGGCAGATACTGACCGGCGAACTAGTGCGAAGCACAGATACAGAAGGATTGGTCGCTATGAATTTATTCTTCGGATGGACTCTCCAAGGACCAATCCGATATACAGCATTCATGGAGCGTGATACAAACTTAATGGTCTGCGCGCTACGAGTAGATACTTCTGCCGACGAAGAGGCAACCTCACAGATTTTACAGTCATTTTGGCAACTCGAAGCGATGGGCATTACTGGCCAGTGTGACTCCACCCGGACCAGACCCTCGAGTGATTCCGAAAGACAATCAGCAAATGCCATGGAAGGTATACTGTTGCACCACCATGGCAAGAAGAACGTAAACATTTGCTCGGAGACAATCGTAATACTCGTAATACAGCTCTCACTCGACTGCACAAGCTAGTGAGAAGGTTATCTCTACATGATGGCCAACTTCAGCGGTATGACACGGTCATAAGGCAGTATCCTTTGCTCGGACACGCAGAGTTAGTGCCCGAAAGCATTCCTGATGACCGAGCAGTCTACTATATGCCTCATAGAGAAGTAATTAGAGAGGAGGCATTGACTACAAAGTTGCGAGTCGTGTTTGACGCGTCGTCTCACGAACGGGGTGTGCCATCCCTCAATGAGCGTCTGGACAAAGGAGAGAATCTAAATCCGGAACTGCTCCAGATTCTGATACGCTTTCGCGTGTACCCCATCGCTGTTAACTCGGATATCGAAAAGTCGTTCCTTCAAATCGATATACAGGAGCCTGACAGAGATGCATCCCGTTTTCTGTGGTTCCCTAAGGTTCCCGTTAGCCCAAGCCACGACATTGTGGAATGGCGCATGACACGGGTGCCCTTTGGGTCGACTTCAAGTCCGTACCTTCTGATGGCGACTATTTATCATCGCTTGGACAATGTACCAGACGAAGACCAAACATTAGCCTCTGACCTGAAGAAATCCTTTTATGTCGATGATCTGTTAATAGGGGCAGACACTTTCGACGAAAGTTTAGACATTCACCAGCGATCGAAAAAAATCATGAGAGATGCCGGCATGAACCTGCGTAAGTGGAAAACAAATGACAAGCGGCTGCAAGAAGTGTTTGATAGAAACGAGGAGCAGATAGATGGGTGACAGAAGACATCTGTTTTAGGCATGCAATGGGACACAACGAATGATCTCTTGGAAGTATCGCCAAGTTCTCTGCTCCAGTGCCTGAATCAAGCCAAAGGGGACACAAAACGCACACTACTTAGAAATGCTTCGAGAGTTTTCGATCCCCTTGGAATATTCTTTCCATTCACGGGGACAGCAAAGCTGGTGTTCCAACGAGTGTGGATTTTAAATTGTCCTTTGGATGAAGACCTGCCCGAAGAGATAAAGACACAATGGATGGAATGGAGCTCCCAAATTATTCAACTCCCTTCTCTGAAAATCCCGCGATGTGTAAGACATAGCTTGAGGGCAGAGATAGTGTCGGGTGAGCTTCATGACTTCTCTGACGCCAGCTTGAAAGCCTACGGAGCTTGCGCTTACTTGAGAACGGTCGACAGCCTTGGCAACGTGTCCACGTCACTAGTAGCAGGCAAATCACGAATATCACCGATAAAAGCAATTACGCTGCCAATACTAGAGCTTATGGCAGCAGCCGTAGGAACAGGGCTAGTGAAGTATTTACGATCGTCGTGGGATTCAAACCTTACTTATTTTGTCATGTGGGCTGACTCAGTAATAGTGCTCAGTTGGATACGTGGCGAGCAGGAAACGGTAGCCTAATTTGTCAGAAATAGAGTGAGAGCGAGCGTAGACACCACTGGACTAGATGCGTGGTGGTACTGACCAGGCGAGCACAATCCAGCCAACTTATTACCTCAAGAGATATCTGCTCAAGACTTGCATGAGAGCAATGACTGGTGGAAGGGTTCTAGGTGGCTGGATCAGCCAAGATCGACATGGCCTACAGAACCAGAAGGATTTCCTATTTCCGGCAAAAACGTGGCGCCAGTGTGTGAACCGCCAAGCGTTATTCGTGCACAGCCACAAGAGGAAATTTTAACGCGATAGCGTTAAAGAGCTCGTATCGCAGAAATTGCGTTGTCGGCGTCGGGGCCGTTGGTTGTGAGCGAAAAATCATCATCATGTCCGTGACCGAAAATCGAAAACGCTGCAAATAAAATAAATAATAAAAATGTTGGGTCCGAATGAGAATCGAACCCAGGCCGTCTGGGTGGCAAGCAGGTGTTCTACCACACAGCCACGCCTCTGCTTGGAGCTGCACTGAAAGTAACTTTCATGCTTCCCAAAAATACGCGTCCTGTATACAGGTGTCACAGTACGAGATGTAATATCGCAGTAATATTGCGTGGTACAAGTGTACATTGCCATAGGGCGTCACACCATGCCAATATCATAACGACTTCGTGGTTTAAAGACAGCCACCCATTGCAAAAGGCGCACACATTAGTGCGCGTATTCCCTTAAGACCACGTAGTGGGTGCATCGCAACTTCGAAGAAGTTTCTCGCGCATAATTGCTCCTGGTTTAAAGCATGCTACCCATTACATAAGGCACACGCCTTAGTGGGCGCATTCTGTTAAACCCTCGTAGTGTTCGAACTGCGCAGTAGGAACAGAATATCGCTATCGCGTTCAGCTCTTAAAGGCGAAGCTTAAGCGTCCCCCAATTTTTGATTGACATCACAAAGTTTAGCAGTCTGCGAAAGCTGCTGCGTGTCACAGCTTGGGTCTTCTGATTTGTGAATCGAAGTCGAAGACTGTCTGTAGTGAATGCGGCCACGATATCGGCAGAAGAAATAGTCAATTCCGAAATGTTTTGGATTTGTCGCGTCCAACGACAGGCCTTCTTTACGGACATAAAGCAGATCTTGAACGGAAAAGATGCTCATACACTCTCCGCTTTAAAGAGCTGCACCCTTTCGTCGATGAGCGTAAACAGCTTCGACTCGGAGGGCGACTGGAACGAATGGACGCTACATATGAGGAGAAGCATCCCATTCTTTTACCAAGACGCAACCACTTTACGGTGTTGGTAATTATGAAGGCGCACTGCAGAACGTTACATGGAGGCATTGCGAGTACCACAGTACACGTTCGCCAGCGCTTCTAGATTTTTCGTGCTCATCAGGAAATCGAACGAGTTATAAACGCGTGTTCACTCTGCAAGAGGTATCGCGCGAATCCAGCGAAAGTGCAGTCTGCTCCACTGCCACTCGATCGACTTGTCGCTTCAAGGCAGTTTCAAGTAACTGGGATCGACTCTGCAGGACCTCTTCATTTAAAGCAAAGGACCCTCACTGATACCACCTCGAAAGGATGCATCTTGTTGTTCACGTGCGCCACCACCACGAGCAGAGCACCTGGAATTGACGAACGGGATTTCCACTGAAACCTTCCTTCTGGCATTCCGACAATTTCTAGCTCGAAGAGGAGTACCGCTGACGCTACACTCGGACAACGCACTGACCTTCAAAAAGGCTTCACGAGACCTGAAAGAAGTATGGGAGGTTATGAAAAGTTCTCCTTTTGCGTCATTCCTTGCCACGCACCGCATACAGTGGAAGTTCATTGTGCTAGGAGCGCCTTGGTGGGGAGGTTGGTGGGAGAGGTCAGTCCGGTCAATCAAGTGTTCACTACGCAAAGTACTTGGCAAGATCTACCTCAACAGCGAAGAGGCCGAGACAATACTACTTGAAGTGGAAGCAGTGATCAATTCACGACCTTTGACCTATTCGTATACGGACGCAGTGGAACCTTCGCCAATATGCCCCGCCCATTTTCTGGTCGGAATTTCATTGACTGCTTCGTCGGGCCACATAGCTCTGAGTATGAAGCCAACTGCGCCCAAGCAACAGCGGGAGACCTCACTAAGAATTTGAGGTATCGTCAAAGACTGCTTGACCACCTGTGGATAAGATGGAGAAAGGAGTACCTCCTAGAGCTGCACGCTTTTCACCGATATTCATTGCCGACTAGCGAGGCCATAGAAGTAGACGACATCGTTCTATTCGAGAACGCCTGCGTTTCAAGGTGCATCTGGCCCCTTGGACGTGTGGTAGAATTTTTTCCGGGTCAAGATGGTGTAGTACGGGCCTGTCGAGTCAAGACGCAAGACGGCAACTTTGTGCGGAGACCAGCGCAGAAGCTCTACAAACTCAAGATACCCTGCAACTCTTTGGGGCCGGAGGATGAAGAAAAATAATAAACGTGCGCAGCCTAGGACTGCGAGAGAAGACGAAGAAGTTGTGAATGCTATGGGCAGGATGGCTTCCTGTCTGATCTATCGCGTTCGCTCATAGTTTTCTTTAAGCTCCATACAATGCGTTGGTAATACATCGTACATTTCCGCGTACGTAATGGGCGCGTCTATTCGTTGGTTGGTTGATGCGCCGTATCAGGGTTATGCTTTCAGATTCTCACTCTATTCCTCACATATTTTCGCTTCTTGTGTGCCCGAATATATTTCCACGACTTCTTCTGGGGACGCGCTTGTTTTTGCCTTTGTGTTTGCGGGACCGAGAATCCTGCGTAGTATGTCCAACGTTCCATTAGTGCCGAAAGTACTTTTGATGGAGTCCCGGAACGCTAGCAATTAGTTTTTATGAAGCCGTCGCTAGCAGATAACCCGCTCGACATATTTATTGAAAACGTTGTGCATTTGTTTCATATACACAGCGGCAGATGCTTAAACACTATACAAAATAGTGCGAGTTGTCTGTTTCCACTTGTTTATTCGGACATGTATAGAGTTGGCTAAGCTAGCGAGGAAGAAGATAGAACACAATGCCCTATCAAAATAGCTTATAGATCACAGTATGCTAATTATCGCAATAAAATATTTGGACATCTAGTGGCAACTACAAAATCATGCTTCACCAAAAACGCCTCGTAGTTATGTATGAGGCCTGGTAAGCTAGACAATGAACTGAAACGAAAGACAGCTGTCGGCATGTTCTATGAAAGGCTCGGAATGATGTTTTCCCTGACGTCATAACGTTTGTCTGAGATTTCATAAGAGTAAAGTTGAACGACAGAGTACTTAAAGAAAGCTAAACACTGATCTTTGTTTGTTGCTGCTGAAAAGGATGCAAATAACAACCCATATGTTTTTAAACGTCTGACGTTCAATAAAGGTGAATGACACCCCTTTTCTAAATAAAGAAACACGACACGAAAAAACAAGCGATAAAATGTACAATTTAGACATCTACGGTGTCGATAAATATTGTGCAATGCCAGCTCCATTGTAGAAAATCAAATTTATTTTGGCATACAAAAAACTGAAGATAAGACTGCACTCTTTGTCTTCATTGGTCAATGGTTATGCCTCGATCATTTCGACTGTACAGCGACAAAGTTCTCGATTCCGGAATACTTCGAAAGCATTGTCGAAACGTACCAGACAGCTCAATTTTCTGTGCTATGTTCGGGTTTGCCATTGGGCGGCAAACCCAACCATAGCACTGGGCGGGTTTGCCATTGGACAAACCCGCCCTGTAGGATTTGTCAAGAAACCTCAACTTCATATTCAAAATAGGCGGCAGTATGAAGATGACGAAGATGCTCCACAAGAGATGCTACAAATAGTTTAGATTGTATATGTGGCATTTTCGGTGATCCGAGTGACTACCCTGCATGTTTTGTGCTCGGCCCACGGAGACATTCCTTGGGTGCTGGCAATTGTGGGTGCGCATTATATCTTTTCTTTAAATTATACCTCCTTTTGTTTCTTTTTCTCTATTTTAAAAAGCTTTCATTGTGTTGCTTTTAGCCGGATTTAACTCAGCCTACCTTCCAAGGCTTCCACATTTCAATAAAAAAAAGAGCGAACGCGCAGCGGCACGCTTCTAGGACGTAAACTAAGATGGGAATGACTAAGAGCCTCGTTGAAGTATGCGACAGCCTTCCAGTCCGCACTTACCTCGTTGATTCGTATTTTGACATGTTCACGTATACATTATTCGTATTTTCACATGACTGAGAAAGACAGAAACAGGGAGCAAGAGACAGCAACAGACACCAAAAAGAGTTAGAAAAAACAGAGAGAAAGATCAAAAGAGAAAGAGAGAGAGAAATAAATAGAAACAAAGAACGAGACAGATAGAAGCAGAGAGGGAGAGACAGAGAAAGATAGATAGGAAGAAAGAAAGACAGAAAAAAATAAGACATAGAAAGAGAGAAAGAGATAGAAAGAAAGAGACACAGAAAAATGTATATAAAAATAGAGAGAAAGAGAAAAGTCAAGAGAAGCCAAGACGAAGATAAAGAAAGGGGGGAGAGATAAATAAAGATAGAAAGAGCGAGAAAGAGAAAGAAATAGATAGAGAGAGAAGGAAATGGAAGAAAGAAATAGAAAGCAATAGGTACAAAAACAAATATGTTAAGGTGTTTAATAGACAGCACTCAACGACAATGAGTAATGGCGACAGTCACGGCAAGGCACGAACTCCCTGCGCGAGCGGCGTTCTTCTTCAAGCAACCAAAGAGGACGACCCACTAGAAGGCGCTGGAGAGGGTAACCCATTACCATGTCCCAAGGCTTCTCTACAATTACCCCGGGTACGAAAAGGGAGCCGTCCGGCGACCTAACAACTCGTCACTATGAGTGGGTCATAGTAGGCCTTGAGGCGCTCCACGTTGACAATGTCGCGCCCTCGACCGCGCATGTCCGAAGCTGGTTCGATGGGTTCGATCAAGTAGTTGACCGGGGATGTGCGCTCGACGACCCGGTATGGGCCTTCGTATTTCGGCAGCAGTTTTGAAGAAAGGCCACTTGCAGTGGTAGGGACCGAGAGCCATACGAGCGCTCCAGGAAGGAACGTGGGTTCAGAAGTGGTGGTGCCATCGCGAATGCTTTTCTGCAGCTCTTGTTCCTGCGTCGTAAATGTCTTGGCAAGCTCGCGACACTCTTCAGGGACCCTGGCTGTGTCAGAAATAGGCGCACACTCAGATGAGTCCGGCTTGTATGGAAGTATCGTGTCGATGGTGTGCGACGGGTGCCTTCCGTACAGTAAGAAGAACGGTGAAAAACCAGTAGTGCTCTGAGGGGCGGTGTTATAGGCGTAGGTGACGAAGGGCAGAATGGCATCCCAATTGGTGTGATCGGCGGCGACGTACATTGACAGCATGTCGCCGAGCGTTCGGTTAAAGCGTTCGGTTAGGCCATTCGTCTGCGGGTGGTAAGCAGTAGTTTTGCGGTGAACAGCATGGCACTCTTTCAGAATGGCTTCCACGACTTCCGATAAGAAGACACGGCCTCGGTCGCTGAGAAGCTCTTGGGGTGGACCGTGACGCAGGATGAATCGGCGTAGTAGGAAGGAGGCAACATCGCGCGCAGTAGCCGCTGGGAGGGCGGCGGTTTCGGCGTATCGCGTTAGATGGTCAACAGCGACGATGGCCCAGCGGTTACCAGCCGAAGTCAGAGGAAGTGGTCCATACAAATCGATGCCCACGCGCCCGAACGGACGGTTAGGGCAAAGTAATGGCTGTAGACCTGCTGGCGACACGTGCGTTGCAGGTTTTCGGCGTTGGCAATCGAGGCAGGAGCGAACGAACTTCTGCACGTAGCGGTACATCCCACGCCAGAAGTATCGTTGTCGAAAGCGGTGGTAAGTTTTGGATACCCCAGAGTGCGCGCATTGCGGGTCAGAGTGGAAGGCCTCGCATATTTCAGAACGCAGACTGCGGGGTATCACTAGTAGCCACTGGCGGCCGTCGGCGTTGTAATTGCGTCGGTGCAGGAGGTCGTCACGAACGGCGAAATGGTGGGCTTGACGACGCAACGCGCGAGTGGATGGTGTTGCCGTCGGATCAGTGAGCAAGTCGATCAGCGAGGTGATCCATTTATCCTTGCGCTGTTCGGTAGCGATAGTGTGAACGCTGATCGAAGCAACAGCTATGTGAGATACTGAGCAGGGGGCATTGTCGTCAGGCAAGGGAGAGCGCGAGAGGGCAGCGGCGTCAGCATGCTGGCGTCCGTTGCGGTACAGCACGCGGATGTCGTAGTCCTGCAGGCGAAGTGCCCAGCGGGCGAGACGGCCTGAGGGATCCTTCAATGACGACAGCCAGCATAGTGCATGATGGTCGGTGACGACATCAAATGGGCGACCATACAAATAAGGTCGAAACTTTGTAAGGGCCCATATGATCGCCAGGCACTCTTTTTCCGTGACTGAGTAATTGGTCTCGGCTCTGGTAAGCGTACGACTTGCGTATGCCACGACATATTCGGGGAACCCTGGTTTGCGTTGCGCAAGGACAGCGCCGAGGCCTACACCGCTGGCGTCCGTGTGTACCTCCGTTGGGGCCGTAGGGTCGTAGTGGCGTAGTATGGGAGGAGACGTCAACAAACGACGGAGCTTTGCGAACGCGTCGTCACACTCGGACGACCACGAATTTAGGGGTCCGTTACTTCCAAGGAGCTTCGTCAGCGGCGATATGATGGCGGCAAAGTTTCGTATGAAGCGTCGAAAGTATGAACACAGTCCGACGAAACTGCGCAGTTCTTTGACGGACGTAGGTTTGGGAAATTCGGCCACGGCCCGAAGCTTGGCCGGATCGGCAAGGATTCCGTCTTTGGACACGACGTATCCGAGGATTGTCAGCTGCCGTGCCGCAAATCGGCACTTCTTCAGATTCAGTTGGAGGCCGGCGTTGCTCAAACGGGTCAAGACATGCCGCAGACGTTGGAGGTGCGTGGAGAAGTCCGGAGCGAAGACGACGACGTCGTCCAGGTAACACAGGCACGTGTGCCATTTCAAGTTGCGCAGAACGGTGTCCATCATGCGCTCGAAGGTCGCGGGCGCATTACACAGACCGAACGGCATGACGTTGAACTCGTACAAGCCGTCGGGCGTGACAAAGGCTGTCTTTGGTCGAGCGTCATCAGCCATGGGTACTTGCCAGTACCCCGAGCGCAAATCGAGAGATGAAAAGAATTCTGCTCCTTGGAGGCTGTCAATCGCGTCGTCGATTCGCGGCAGTGGATAAACATCCTTGCGGGTGACCTTGTTGAGCCGTCGGTAGTCCACACAGAACCGCACAGAACCGTCCTTCTTCGCAACGAGAACAACAGGAGACGCCCATGGGCTGTCGGAGGGCCGAATTACATCGCGTCGAAGCATATCGTCCACTTGCTCGTTAATTACCCGGCGTTCTGTGGGAGACACGCGATATGGACGTTGCCGCAGTGATGGTTGGGCGCCAGTGTCGATGCGATGCGTAACAGCGGACGTGCGGCCGAGGGATGGTTGCCCGACATCGAAAGAATGACGAAATTCATCCAACAAGCACAGAAGCTGCGAACGCTGGACCGACGTAAGGTTGTCAGCAATTGAGGGACCAAATACATCAGTAGGTGACGAATCAGACGTGGAAACAGCACTGATGGTGCGGGAACTGGTACAGTGCGAGTCATCGGGTGCGTCCAGAACTTGTGCGTCTTCAACGGGTTCCACTTTGCCGAGACATTCCCCTCGAACCAACGTAACAATGCACGGGGATGGGTTGGTAACAAAAATAGCGGTGCTGCCCTGAGTGACTCGCACGGTCGCGAAAGGTACCAGCAACCCTTTCCTAGTGCAGACGCGGGCAGACGGCGAAAGGAGTGCAATGGTGTCGGAGAGACCGGCGCAGTAGACCGACACAGCCGTTGACGAGTTTGGAGGCACTTTCGTATCGTCTTTGACGAGGATCTTGCTCACTGCCGATGGACTGTCTGTCGGCGTCAAATGTGAGAATGGTGAGAGTTCGATTTCGGCTTGTGCGCAACGAATTACGGCGTCGTGGCGGGAGAGGAAATCCCATCCCAGGATGACGTCGTGAGAGCATGCCGCAATTACAATAAACTCGACGTCGAACAGAACGTCCTGAATGACGACGCGAGCAGTGCATACTGCTGTAGGATGGATACTCTGGGAGCTCGCGGTACGGAGGGACATCCCAGAAAGTGGCGTCATCACTTTTCGAAGTAAGCGGCAAAGTTTTGCGTCCATAACGGATACAGCGGCTCCAGTATCGATAAGAGCCGATGCGCGAACACCGTCCACAAGCACGTCGATTACATTCGATGGACTTCGCTGAGGGCTTTCACAGTTCGACAGCGTCGCAGCCCTTGCCTCCTGGGCTGCGACGACTAGTTTTCCTGCTCTCGTGCGACCGAACGTGGCCGCATGGGTGACAGTGATCGACGTCGTGGAGACGGAGAGCGGCGAGTAGCTGGTGGTGGGCGTGACGTCGGCGACATAGGTGGAGGTGGGTCGTAGAATGCGCGGCTTGACTGGCTGGTGACAGGTGACGCGACTCGAGGCGGCTGCACGCGTTGACAATAACGTGCCACGTGACCGGCGTAACCGCAAGCAAAGCAGATGGGCCGGTTGTCGGGGGTGCGCCATCGGTTCGTCGGGGTAGGTCCCGCCCATGTCGCAGGACGCGATTGACTAGTCGGCTGCTGAAATGACTGCATGGCGGGCTGCAGTCGGGGCCGAGGGATGGTGTCAGCATATGTAGCCGGCACACCCGCCTCAAAGAACGGAGGTCTAGCGGCGGCTTCGGCGTAACTCATTGGGGCAGCCGCAGGAATTACTTGGGGCGTCCTGGCGACAACTTGAGCGTAACTCTGGGGCGCAGGAGCCGGAGGTTGCGGGTGGTACTCAGGCATGACCTCCGCAATTTCCTGTTCAATTGCTCGGCGGAGAGGAGGAAGAAGGGTGGTCGACGACTGTTGTACGTGCGGCGGGTGGGCAAAGGCGAGGAGAGAGACCTGGCGTGCAATTTCCTCGCGCACGAACCACTTGACTTCTGCCAGCAACGCGGCCTGGTCAGATATTGCCGCCAAGCCAGCAAGCTCTGCGTCGCGTGATGGGGAGCGACGGGTCATCGAACGCTACAAATACAAGAAACAGAGAGAGAGAGAGAGAGAAGAGAAGAAAGAAAAATCAAAATAAAGGGAAACAAGGAAGTTCATCCAACTCTGCTCCACCTTCAGGCTTGGCACAACTGGAGCGAATCTGTCATTATTTTTTATTTAAAGAGAGACTAAATAGTAAGACGATTTTTCTCATATTAGTACAGTACTCTTTCATGATAACAAAAACACGACACTTGCTGCGAGAAGGCGCTTAGTAAGCGAGAAAACGTGCAAAAACAAAATGTGGTTGGCGAGGTCTCCTTGAAGTTGTCGCACCATTCGCCGTGACGTCACATGTTTTGACGGCGCCTACTAGGGACTACGTAGTTCCTAATCGGTAAAAATGAAGTACATTGTCCTCTGAGGGGGCCATAGAGTTAACATACCGAGTTTGGGGTAATTTTGTTGAGCCAATGGCGCCATATACCATAAATGCACTTTGAAATTCATGACGTCACGCGGGGAGATTTCGGCGCCAAATTTAAAACTGAAACTTTGAACTTCATTTTCTCCTGCTATAATAAACCTATGATGGCGAAATTAACGACATTAGAGTTCTCAGAAGCCGATTCATTGTTTCTATTTAGTGTCTCTATAAATAAATGCCTGAACACAGAAGCATTTGGGCGGAAACGTAAATATCTACAGCATGACCACTTCAAGATCAGAATTGCTCAGCTGAAAGCATAAATTGTTCAGGACAATCTGTTGCTGGGCCTGTTGGTGCATACTTGTAGAAGCGAGAAAACCAGCTTACGGACGCGTACAAAAGAAGAGAAGACGACAGACACTCGCTGGAACTAGCAACAGTTTTATTGAAACCATCACACATAACGTTCCCAGGAAACAAGGAAGTTCATCCAACTCTACTCCACCTTTAGGCTTGGCACTAGAGCGAAGCTTATAATATTTTTTTGTTTAAAATGACACTAAAGAGTAAGACGATTATTCTCATATTAGTAAAATACTCGTTCATGATACCAAAGACACCACACTTGCTGCGAGAAGGCGCTTAGTAAGCGAGAAAACGCGCGAAAAGAAAAAAAGCCGGTTGTGCGGCTGTTCTCCTGATCTGAAAGGCGCGCAAGGATTTGCGTGCCTTTCAGATCACGAGAACAGCCGCACACCCGGCCATGAGCAGGCAGGCTTGCTCCTCCTTACTGACCTGATAGACGCTTCATGTTCATTTAAGCGGACATTAAGCGGACATTAAACGCTTTTAAGCGTTTCGCATAAATATTCATTGGTAAGGGAAACACGCAATATGAACGTGAAGTGATTGAAGCGTATCATATCTGGAAAACATGGTCCGAAAAAATGCATTAGTGTACCTTCGCGTTCACTATCAAAGAAAGAGATTGATTATTTAGAAAAATGTGGTTACTGATGTCATTCTCTCTTTTGTGAATCCCACGTGTTTTATGTACGACGCATGCGCGCTTGGCTGTGCTGGTGACGCTTGTGTGCGATGGTTTCATTAAAATTGTTGCTAGTTCCAGCGAGTGTCTGTCGTCTTCTCTTTTGTACGCGATCGTAAGCTGGTGTTCTCGTTTCTTCAAATAAATTGTTCACTTTAGCAATCATTTCGTGCAGCATGATGAAGTTTTAAATGCGAAGCATTTCTAAGCGAACTTCTGCGACTTTGAGCCTATCTATCTATCTATCTATCTATCTATCTATCTATCTATCTATCTATCTATCTATCTATCTATCTATCTATCTATCTATCTATCTATCTATCTATCTATCTATCTATCTATCTATCTATCTATCTATCTATCTATCTATCTATCTATCTATCTATCTATCTATCTATCTATCTATCTAGCCGCCTACGATTTTGTGCTCGCCTGGCCGTTTCATTAATCGGATGTATATCGAAATTGGTGTGGCATAACGTGACCTTATTACGAACATAAATGACAGGTCATAACATGAAAATGATCATATGCACGTCATGAACAGCATGATTTACATTCCACGTCCTTGGGGCTCTTGCGGCCGTTCCGTTAAATTCATATCCTAATTTGCAAATCATGACGCGGATGTCATGTGCAGCGTGATTTACATGACATGGTCTCGGGGGCTCGCGGCCGTTGAAATGAATGGATGTATACGAAAACTGGTATGACGAACATAATTGACACGTGGTAACATAAAAATCATGACATGCATGTCATGTACGAAATGATTTACATGCCACGCTCATGGAGCACTCGCGGCCGTTTCGCTAGATTGATATAAATCAAAATTCGTATTTCGTGTTGCGCGACGCGACTGTGCGACGAACGGAAATGAGAGGTGGTAACATGAAAAATCATGGCATGTATGACATGTACGACATGATTTACATGCCACGCTCATGACGCACTTGCGGCAGTTTTACTAGATTGATATACAACAAAATTGGTATTGCGCGATGTGGCTGTGTGAAGAACATGAATAACAGGTAGTAACATGAAAGCCACGACATGCATGTCATGTATGTCGTGATTTACTTGCCACGCTCATGGTGCATTCAGCGCCGTTTCGCTTGCTTGATATACACCAAATTTGGTATTACGCGACACGACTGCATGACGAACGTAAATGAAAGATGGTAACACAAAACCCATGACATGCATGTCATGTATATCATGATTCACATGCCAAGTTCATGGTGCGCTCGCGGCCGCTTCGCTTGCTTGATATACACCAAAATTGATATTGCGCGATGTGACTGTGTGAAGAATATGAATAACAGTTGGTAACATGAAAAGCATGACATGCATGTCGTGTATGTCATGATGTACATGCCATGCTCATGATGCATTCGCGGCCGTTTCGCTTGCTTGATATACACCAAAACTGGTATTGCACTAGGCGACTGTATGACGAACGTAAATGGGAGGTGTTAACATTAAAAGCATCACATGCAAGTCACGTAGGACATAATTTACATGCCACGCTCATGGTACATTCCCGGCCGTTTCGCTAGCTTGACATGCACCAAAATTGGTATTGCGCGGTGTGACTGTACGACGACCGTAAATGAGAGTTTGTAACATGAAAATCATGACATGCATAACGTACGACATGATTTACATGCCATGCTTTTGGCGCACTCGTGGCCGTTCGCTAGATTGATATGCACCAAAATTGGTATTGCGCGATGTGACTGTATGAAGAACATGAATAACAAGTGGTAACATGAAAACTATGAGCCCAGAACTCCATGACCAAACCCTGGCCGTCCAGAGTGCCCGCGAACGGGCCGCCAAGCTCGGCTTGGCGGTCCCTACGTGGGACTAGCCGGGTGGGTCTCCCCTGCGTCTTCTCTGGACCCCAATAAAGTTTGCATCATCATCATCATCATGCATGTCAATAATGTCATGATTTGCATGCCACGCTCATGATACATTCGCGGCCGTTTCGCTTCCTTGATATACACCAAAACTGGTATTGCGCGACGCGACTGTATGACGAACGTAAATGAGAGATGTTAACATTCATGTACGACATAATTTACATGCCACACTCATGGTACATTCGCGGCCATTTCGCTAGCTTGACATACACCAAAATTGGTATTGCGCGACGCGACTGTATGACGGAAGTAAATGAGAGGTGGTAAGATGAAAATGATGTCATGCATATCATTTACGATATGATTTACATGCCATACTCATTGTGTACTCGCGGCCATTTCACTCGTTTGATATACATCACAACTAGGTATTGCGCGATGTGACTGTATTACGAACATCATGTTATGCATGTCATGTACGGTATAATTTACATGACACTGTCATGGTGCGCTTCCGGCCGTTTTGTTAACTGGATATATACCAAAATTTGTATGGCATGACCCGAGTGCGTGATGAACATAAATGCCAGGTCATGCATTGCGTATACCAGCATATACATTTCATTGGCATGCATGGTATATACCAGATTGTGCATGCATGCGTAAATGCCAAACATGCTATATACGGTGAACTAGATGCCATGGCATGAATGATTTCATTTGGCTCAAAGACAAACAATGCAGCTCTTTGCTGGCTGCTTCGCATTACATCGATTCCCACAGTGCGTGGGATCTGCCGGATTTTTTTGCACTGTTGCAAAAATGACTCTCTGCACGCGTTTTGCAAGAATATTCTTAAAATGACTAGAAGTAACAGCCTTGTGGGGACAATGAAATGAGTACCGCATAAGTGTGCTCAGAGTCACGGCTGCTGGGTTGACACATAAATCGTAGTCACTTTCGCAATCATTTCTTGCGCGAGTCCGAGCCAATATTATTCTTTAGTCGCAGTTCGTTCCTTATCCCAAGTAATACCACAAACACTAGTCAGATATCCCCGCGGCGGCCGCATTTTCGATGGAGGCGAAATTGTTTCAGGCCCGTGCACTTAGATTTAGGTGCACTGTAAAGAACCTCAGGTAGTCTGAATTTCCGGAGCCCTCCACTACGGCGTCCCTCGTAATCATATCGTGGTTTTCGGACGTTAAACGCCTGCAATCATGATCATTATCGTCAGATATCCAGTTGCTGGTGTTAATTAGTGTAGAGCACCGTGCATGCGGAGCGGTTTCAATTGTCCTGTTCACTTCCAATTACTGTTGACAGTGGCGTTCAGCAATAAGTGGCCTTCTAAATGAGGCCTCATGCAACAGCCTTCCCTGAGACCCAGCCATGTATACCAGAGCCTTTTCTTTTAAGTAATGCAAGTGCCATGTTTAATTTAGGGAGCATAAACAAGCCTTGGCCGCCACGTTTTGACATCGCATACTAGAACGCCAGGGGCTGCCACTTCACCAGATATTGATAATTGGTTCAAATCAAGCGAAAAAGAAAGTAGTCGAAAGGTAGCCAAGTAGCCAAATCACTCTTTCTACCGTCATCAGCATGTTAAAAGTAGCCAAACTGGAGTAAAGTAGCCAAACCTGCAAGCCTGTCCACTGCCAATCCAAGCCCCAAATAACAGAGAGTGCCTTACTTCATGCGCCCGCGTAACCTCTCGCCGACAGGGCGGCGCCACCGCGGGAAACAGCGCAATCTCTCGTGCGGCGGCAAGTGCGCTAACTGCGCCGATCCGCCGGGCGCGCGTTTGCCATGAGGAGAAAACGACTTTACAGGGGATGATAGCACTCTCACAACTCACGGGTCTGTATAAGTCCGAATGATACTGAACGAGTGGATTAAATATTTTTTCTATGTATGACTCTTACGAAAAAAAGCTCGTCAGTGAACTGGGCTCGAAAAACGAGCCGGTGCGTCGGTGGACGTGCATAAATATGGGAGTGATTGCCGCTGCACGAATGAAGGACAGTGACTGTTTCTGAGCCAGTGCGAGTGCCGTAATCTCACAGTCCGAACTCACGTCACCTCACTTTCCACGCCGCTCGGTCGCCGTCACAGTTACGCCTTTAAAATGAGTGTGAGAAGAAGCAGCCATAAGAGAAGGCAATGACGTTTGATAATTATACCAACGGCCAAAAGTGAAATGATCCTCCTTGAAACGGTATTCGTATGCGTGAAACGCCGTAAGCACGTAGAAGCCTTTGAAGGCATGGAAGCTACAATGTGCTAAGGTCAGATTGGTAACTCTCCGCATGTTTAGAGTGGTGGCACAACTGCTATTGAGTGGCGGATGGAGGTGGTAAGAAAGATATCTGAATGTTTTTGCAACAGTAAACACACAAGAATCAATGCTAAGAGTGTGTCCATGAACAGTTTTGCGGTTGATCATTCATGGCCGGCATCTAAACATCGCTCATGGCCGGCAAACTAAATAGAATTCGCTCAGACTCACAACAGATATTTATGCTAAGAGCTCAGTGGGACTCAACAAAGTTATATTCAGTCGGGTTCACGCGAGCTCAGACTCGCCAAAACCCTACTCAACCAGACACACTCGTACTCAATCTCGCAAGAATTGTAGTCATCTGGGCTCACTTGCACTATTTACCAGACACGCTCACCCTGGCTTACTCGTACTCAGACTCACTCACACTCTGGCTCAAAGGTCGGTCTCAGTCGGGGAGAGTCTGAGTGAGTCGACACATGAGTAACCTTGTCGGCCTACGCCAGCGACAAAAAATTGTGATACCCAGTGGTCAATGCTCAGTCCAAGTTGTCTGTTGCGAAATCGTTTATTCGCACACATAGACAGTCGGTGGGAAACAAGACAGAAAACAATGCCTAAAATTGCGTCAAATTACAAAAGCACGCTGACTGAATTTAAATGTTCGAGCTGTATTAGTATCTAGCAAGCATACGTTACCGAGAAAAAAAGCCCCTTGCTATAACAAAATGCCTGATAAAGCATAAAAGGTGCATGAACGAATGA
Source organism: Rhipicephalus sanguineus (assembly GCF_013339695.2). Classification (NCBI taxonomy): domain Eukaryota; kingdom Metazoa; phylum Arthropoda; class Arachnida; order Ixodida; family Ixodidae; genus Rhipicephalus; species Rhipicephalus sanguineus. The sequence continues at coordinate 89,659,705 of NC_051179.1, forward strand.
TGGCTGCTGTCGTCTTCAATGAAAGGCTCGGCAAAGCTTACCTTGGCGTCAAAATGTTGTTAGGTGTTTATTCAGGTCCAGCTGAGCTACACAGCGTCTACAAATAGGTAAACACTGACCTTAGACAGTTCGAAGCCCCTTTGCTGAATACAAAGGCTCAGAATACCCGGAATACCTGATGTGACGTGCCAACAACGCAGCGTTTGCGTGACATTTCGAAAAAGTCTGGCTGTTATTTTAAAGTAAAATTTTTCTTTGGAATGCTCCATGATATTCTTGCGTACGGCTTCAGTGGTTGGTTTTTGCAGCGTAGCTTACATGGAAGACGGCACGTAAGAAATAACCTAATTGGCTTTCATGCGGTCGTAACACAAATACTAGTTGTTGACTTTGATTGCGATAGCAATTATATGGACAGTCTCGGCTGATTTTAGCCGTCGCCGTCGCCGCCGTGTCTATATATATATATATATATATATATCAAAGCAACAAAGAAAAATAATTCAGAAAAACTTTCCGACGCGCGGAATCGAACGGGCGACCTCCCGCTTTCCAGCGCGCGGCGTCAGACGGTTAGGCCACCAACAGCACCGTCTTTCAGCCTGCTAACGGCGAGCTATTTATATACACTACTTACATCAGCATGCTTTCTTAGTTACCACATAGATGGCGCGATGTGCATGCGTGGCGCACTCAAGATCGTCGCCCCGTTCCTGCGAACGCCGTTGCTCTTCGCCCAACAGGGCGTGGTCGCCTTCGTGCGCTTATCTCGAGGAAAGAAGGGGGCGGCTGGGGGGGAGGGGGGGAGCGGGGAGTTGTATGTCTTGTGCTTCCACCGCGATATCCGCGCTGAAGTCACAGAGCGTACGAAGGTCACTTCGCTCGCTCCAGCGGCCGCGTTTGCGAAAGGAGTGCGCTCTTCAAAGAGAAATAAGTAATTGGGGCAGTAAGTTCGCGCTCGTCCTGTGTGTACCCGTTCGTTCGTTTCGTGCATCCTGCTTTATGTTTGAGCAGTGCGCTCCAGTGTCGAGCTGTGGCGCATGATAGTTCGCGCTCGTCCAGTGTGCGTTATTTTCGTGCGTCCTTTGGGCTCGAGCGACGCGCTGGCAATTTCGAGCTGCTTTCCGTTCTTCGCGTTACAATCCAATTTATTGCTATCGTATTCATTGCTTCGCCGTTGCGGCGAAACTGTGACTTTTTTCTTTATAGAATGGCGCAGTATATCAGCAAGTATTGAAAATAGCAAATATGTGCCTTCTAAAAACATTAAGCTCCATATTGTTTATTTTCCGGTGTCCTTTCCTAGGTAATATTCGAATACTCGGTCGCAAGTTCTGCCGATTACGTCAAGCGAAATCCTGGAGGTCCGGGAGATGACGCAAGATCAATCACCTACGACTCAGCCTATTTAGGCTGCTAAAAATGGTGCCGGACAGTACCAGAGCCGGGGCATAATCGGCGCTAGCCTGTAAGAATACTGGAAGGTTCAATGGAAGCCATCAGGCTATCCCAGGAATCTCGTCGCAGAAAGTGAGCAGTTTTATAGCATGTGATGTACCGCTTTGCTATAGTTTTCTTCACATAGATTTGAAAATGTGCGTGGGATCTGCATAACCTTGTTAATTCTTGTAACAAGCGCCTTGAGGCTCGTTCACAGCTGCCTAGCACCAGTTGCCTAGCCAAGCTAGTCGCAAAGTGACTGGTGACATATATGGCCTCAAATGACCACCTTGTTCACAAGGCGAATGCGAAGAGGCGGTGTCGTGGGGCAAGAATTTGTGTTTTACGCATCGTTTTTAGGGGCGAAGCTCCTTTTAGCGTATTGTTACGACAACGTATTGTTATAGCGCAGCTCAGTTTGAGCATAAAGAAAAGAGGCTTCAGCGAAGAAGGAACACAGGCGACAGGATGAGCGCTAAACTTCCAACTTCTTCGCTGAAGCCTCTTTTCTTTATGCTCAAACTGAGCTGCGCTATAACAATACGTTGTCATAATGCACCAACTTGCCCATTCTGCAGTACTTGTCGACTTCCTTTTAGCGGCACCCGTTCATCCCGTAGTAGTGTGTAACGAGTCTTAAAAACGGTGGGGGCGTGCACACATGAAGGCTCCCTAAAGACAATGCGCTGCGACAGTACGTGATATGTATCGCCCTCTCCTCTCCTACGCTTCCCCCTCTTTCTTTTCTCCTACGGTCCCCCCTCCCTATCTTGCCTCGCGGCGCAGCGGCGCCGACGCAGGCAGCGTCGCGAGGCAGCGTCGCGGTAGCGTCTTGATTGAAAAATTAAAGTGAGCTGCAAGTCGTCATAACTCTCATCGAACCTTTAGTATAAACGCGCCCGATCTCACGTCGGTGATGATGTACTGGGCAGAATTCACGGAAGATTCACGGTTCACCGATGAACCTCCGCAGCTTCGCCCACTCATCATCATTCACTCCGTGGATATGCTGTGATTTTTTCCGAGGACGCGGTCCGCCATAACGTAGCCATATACAGCTACGCTGTGTAAGGCGACCGCCCATTTCCTATGGGTGCCCAGCGGTGTCTTCTTCATGAAGCTAAGGCCAAATGCTCGTGTTGTGTGAACCAATGTTCATTGTCCAAACTTGTGTTATTGCGTTTGTCGCTTTCCATAAAAAGGATTGTCCCTAGCGTATCATAATGGACGGATCAACGAAGATGCATAGCTAGCAGACGAATTTATAAAACAAATTCAGTTTGTTTTAAATTTAACGACTACGACACTAAAATAAGCTAGAACAGAACAGACGTTATTGCAACGACCTAGTAGGAATGTGTACCTGCATTATTCGTTCTATAACAATAGTTTTGGGAACTGTGGAAGCCACATGTATACCTCAAAGTCGTGGGTTGGTTCGAAATAGCAAATACTACAAGCCAGATTGGGGATATAGAGAAATATAGGGAAAGTTTTATGCAGTTATCCAGTGGATGCGAAACCCTGTACAGCGTGCACGCGGTGTCCATTTTGCGCTCCGTAATTTAGTGTCTCCCTGCGCTTGAAGACCAAGAGGTTATTAAGTTCGCATGCTCGGTTAGTGCCTCGTGAACCATAGAAGCTTCTGACCATAGGCGTTCGCAGGGTTCACCACTATAGGGGGCAAAGTTTCACCGAAGCTGCCCCCGCCGCCCCCTTTTTTGGTTAGGTGTGAAAGATAACATGTGTGACAATGAATAAAGAAATGAAAGTGAAGCGATGACGCCCTTCTCAGAATGCACAGTGGCCTGTCGTTAATTCCAGGCTTTCCGGGAGTAGAGATTGGAAGTAAACAGTTCTTGGAATTCAAGGTCAGGGGCTTTCGGCCGCCATTATCGCAAAAGCCTGTCAGGCCATAACCCTTGCTCTTTAAACAGTGATGCCACAGTTCCTAGTGAGTAAAACTATGGGGCAAACCTTGCGCCCTCCCCGCCCCGATGCGCACACCTATGCTTCCGGCCCACAATTTTTCGAAGGTTCAGGAATTGTAAAAGAAGTCTACTAGAATAAACTGAAGCCAAACTCGATAACCTTTGCAAGTCATGTTTTGCGTGCCATTGCCTTACCCTTGCGTAACCGAGTTGAGCAGGAGCTCGAGCGTACGAAGCGACATGGTGTAATCCACAAAGTCGATGAACCAGCAGAAGGGCGCACAGAAAAAGTGCGAGGGTTAAACCATGTGCATTGTTCGTATTTGCGATGATTTAACGCATGCAGACGGAGACAAATTTGAGCCCCGCGAGCTCTGTGCATAGCGGAATCTTGATGATAACGTTTGTGTTTTAAGTGGGGCATCTGTGCTTTCAATGCCGGCCACCAACTCTGGCTTTCGTCAATTTAACGGAGTACTGACGCAAATATTTAACGTGTTGATATTTTCTCTTGCAATAAATTGCTAATGACCAAATGATAAGTTGGTCATTAGACTATAAGTCATATGGAATATAAGTCATCCATCTTAGGGCCAAATCAAACTCGAACAAAACGCTGGCTTTCCATGTACCTATCACCGAGGTTAGAAAAGCCGTCTGCGATGTGCTCTGCGAAAAAGTGGCTGGAGAAGATGGCATGACCACCGATTTCACCAAAGATGGAGAGGATTTTCTATAGAAAAACTTGCGGCACTCTACACACAGCGCTTCACACGGCAAATCGCCAAATGAATAGTCAAAGCGTAAATAATGTAAAAAAGCCTTCTATGTACTTGTCAAATACTATGAAAAGGAATACGATTCAGTATAGATGCCAGAAGCCTTGAAAGCACTATGTCTGTATGGAGTATTTGAAACATATATGAATACCTAAGCCAACATCTGCAAGAACTGCCGCTAATCCCCTATCGTATAGTATAGATGATTGATGGTATGGTATTAACATCTATTTTAGCTTGAGTTCCATTATAAATTTTCGCTTGGTATCCGGTTATTCTCTCACGTGTTGTTTGAGGGACCTGCTTGTTTCTGTCTTTTTGGTTGTGGGGCCGAGAATGCAGTGCAGCATCTTTATTCTCTTGGTGCCAAGCGTGCCCCTAATTGAGTCTCACAACGCGCGCCGGTTGTTGCTGTGTAGCTGCTGGTAAGAAGTACGCGCCAAATATTAACCCTTTGTGGTGCGTTGTCGGGCCCTTCCCGACAACGCAACACGGCCGCAGCGGTCTGTGGCCGGACACCGCTGGACAAGTTATTTCGCGGTTGATTCACGCAGGCCTTGTCTCACTACATTATGCGTCATGAGTAAAAGAGGAAGTAAACTTTTTTGTTCTAGTGCTTTGAGTCTATTACTTTCACAGCAGAATTGATGCAAGGCAGGAACGGGTTTCGGACCGCAGAGTTAAGGTCCATAGCCATCACAGTTCTCCTATAAACCGATGAAAGCCCTTGAACGATTCTATGAAGCAACTGATTTGCGATGAGTATTGACTGAACTACTTCGCTTGCGTGTACATTAGCAGGTTGTGCTAAAACAAGAATTGTAGAAGTCACACGGTGCATGTATTTTTTAGATTTAAGTTTAATTCTATTGACCAAGTGCAAATGGGCAGCCAGAGTGAAAAAATGCTTAAAACTCCTTGGTTTCTTTTTACCCCACTAAAAAGTACATGGTCGCCGTCGCATTTGCGCTCGTAATTTGTTTTTATTCTTGTAGACATCCACTGCAGTTTCGAATAACAGTTGGAATTTTGAGATAGTCAATTTTGAAATCCTTTACGCGGCACATACGAGGCTGGCACACTTGGCGAGAAAGAAGTTTGAAGACAACGCACTATCAAAATAGCATGAAGTTCAGAAACAATGCTACTTGCTATACCATAGATTGAGATGTAGTACTAACATCCAAGTACACATTACCATTATGCCCCCTTAAAATAGAAAAAGCCTAACAAGCCTGGAAGGGTTGAAGAACGAAAGAGAGCTATCGGCGTGTTCAATGGAAGACTCGCTACAGCTCACTGAAATCATAATACGTTTCGGCATTTGCTAAAAGTAAAGTTGAAGTACACAATGTTCAAGCAACGAGAACACTGACCTTTTTCAAAAGGTCAGTGTTATTTTTCAAGAGGATGATAATACCAACAAACACCTTAAACAGCTTACGTTTATTCTAACTGAACTTTAATGGCGAGCGCTTTCTTTAAATACAAGAATAGAAAGCAAAAAAGGCAAGCGGTAGCATTGGCGAGCTACCTCATGTGAAATGTTGACATTTATTGGCCAATCTCTCGCTGCCATTTAGGTAATCAATGTTCTGTTCACATAGCAAAACTCTCATTAAAACGCGGACTGTCACCACGCATCATTGCTACCGCTTCGACCTCTCGAGCGTATGACGTTCTGAATTCTTGATGAGAGAAAAAAGTAATGTCAAAATTGTTGTACATTGATATTGGTTGTGGGACGCTGTGATCTACAGCTGTGATGTCATCTGTATACGTGCCTTGTGGTATTGAGAGTCATTCGTCGGTAGCCAACGGCGGCGTTCAGGTGTCTGAATTTGTTGCTATCGGGCTGGGGGCTCTCCGCGCCGCAAGACCACATTGACGACGAGGATGTGCACTGGAATATTGCCACAAGCACCATTTCTCGAGACTACGCGCATGCGAGCGATACTTTGGCGCATTTGGGTTCGCTTGTTCCAAAACTTCGTTCTCGCGCCCTGCACCGATGAGTGGTCAGCAACTCGCCGTAGCGCAATGCCGTTTCACTTCCTGAGCCCCGAGGATCAACGGATAATCAATGACCAGCCGGCACGACCTCTCGGACCACAGCCGCAGACCACAACATCGGAACCAACGCGGCCAACACCTCCTCTTTGGAATATGCCCACTTTCTTCAAAAGTGTGAGGTCGCCAATTTCTTTAAAGCAGAAAAACAGAGGGACACTGGTATGCAAGGTGCACAGCCATCGGTCGCTACTCCGTATTCTAGTAAACGCTAGCGAAACTGGGCACACAATGTGGCATGGTCAGGTACATTGGAACGCAGTGGCACTGGCGTTTGCAATAGGTTGAGCAGAGTTCCCTCATACGAAGACGGAACGATTTTCTTGGAGAAAGTAAGGTCGCTTAAGTAACAGTGTGACACTTGCCTTACCATGTATACCCCCATAAAAAAGCCACAGTTTCAACACAAGGGCGAAGCAATGAATGCGATTGCAACAAGTTGTAATGTTGTAGAAAACATGGCTAGTAGCACACTCCTTTAGCAAACGAGGCTGCTGCAGCGAGCGAAGTGACCGTCGTGCTGTCTATTGCTTCAAAGCCAACTTCGCGATGGGAGCGCGATACGTACAAAGCTACGAGTCATTTCATGATCTCATCTAAAGATATGCGCACGTTCACTTTTATAGTGCACAAAACGAACACGGAAGGAAATGAACGACGCGGACACACCGCCAAATTCCAACATTCGTTTTAACTTCCAAAATTATATGTTCGATGTATATATCTACCACTTCGGAAATTAAAAAAAAATGTTGGATGTTAGTGCTGTGTTCGCGTCGGTATTTTCCGCCCTTGTTCGTTTAGGGCTGTGGTTCTCAAATGGGGGCCGCTAGGGGGCCCGCGGAGCCATTTTGGGGAGTCGGTGAACACCATCCTAAAAATAGATAAAACACGTTTTTGGGAGGCACACTATGTCCCGTCACAGCAGCCCCTTCTGATTTTTGGTAGCGGTGCAGCTGATTTATGTATCCCATTTTCTACGAAATTGCTGTCTCCGCAGGGGCGTCTGCTTCGGCAGGCGTTTCGTGCGTAGCGACACCACCGACCCGAGCTACCCGCAAGTGTATCTTGAGCCATCAAGGTAATGGCGCTTGGCGCTACCATGGACCCTTCGCCCCCACAGTGAACTTGTTATTCGTATTGTGGCTACAGGTTGCATGGTTGAGGGTTAGAAACCGCGAAAGGAGGCGGTCGGGGCCTTGGTCAAGCCCCGGCCGATGGGCTCCCACCTGAATATCAGGTTGGGATCTTCGGGACATTGCTGAGAGTATGATGATGAAGCTCAGTCGACATATCCGGAACCCACTGTTTATACATAACGCATGGCATCTGTTCATACTTGGAAAAATGATTGGCCTCAGAAAAGAAGCCGCACCGAAGTTCTAAGGAAAGAAAAGTTTCTCGAAACATTTCGAAAGTTTCTAAGGTTTCACTGAACTGACGACAAAGAACCAATGACATCAAAATTGGTGTTCAAGATGGCGAAGTTCCTTGCAAGGCAATCGGCTCAAACTACAAGGTGAAGAATCTTGCTTCAGGAGGTCTCTTGATCGAAGTGCAGACAAAAAAGTGAAGCTCTCCAGAAGCACAACAAAATTGCCGAACAAGCAGTCACTATCACACCGCATCACAGCTTGAAAAGTGTGCAAGGGGTGATCTCTGAAGAAAGTTGATGAATTCAATTGACACAGATATCCTGGAAATCCTGCGAAACCAAGGAGTCAGCGCTGTCCGAAGGATCACTATCCGAAGAGCCGCGAATGAAGAGAAAAGACCAAACACATAGTGATCACGTTCGACCGCCACAATTTACCAGAAAGGGTAAATGTACCATACATATGTTGTGCTGTCAAACCTTATGTTCACAATCCAAGGAGATGTTTTAAATGTCAATTGTATGAATATGGCTCGCAGTCCTGCAGAGGAACAATCACTTGTGCAAAATATGGAGAGAAGAATTACCCATCAGAGGAGTGCGACTCAACAGTCACGAAATGCCCTAACTGCAGTGGACCTCACTCAGCGTACTCAAAATCCTGCAACGCCTTTAAGAAAGAAAAGGAAATCATACAACTGCAAGTGCAGGAAAGTCTCACATATCTCGAAGCACACCGAAAACACGCGACGTTTTCAGGCTCGCGCTATGCCGATGCAGCTCGCCGGGGGGCAGAGAGGCGTCTGGTGTCTACAGGCTGTCAGTACAGCTTTGCTGATTTGGCACGGCCTTCGTCCCCTGTGAGGCGTCACCAGGCGCTCAAAAGGCCTGTGCTTTTGAATGGAGATCCACATTACCAACCAAGACACCGCAAGTGGGTTCTGTCGCGGAATTCGTTGCGACATCTTCTATCTCTACGGTACCCCTACCTACGGATAAAGCATCACCAATAAACGCTGCGCCTTGAGGCAAGCAGCTTGAACGAGTACCTTCAGTGTCCAAGCTTTCCGATGAAGCAATGGACACAACGCTTACTACATCAGGGACACCTGCCCCCGAAACAACCTGGTTTGCGTCGTGGCCGAGGTAAATCAGGTCGCCAGCCAATCGCTGCCCCTGAAAAAGGGACGTGACTAGATATGTCCTTCATCTCTATTCTTAGAGCAACAAAGGAGCAAAACGTAAATTTTAAATCACCTAGTCCACATCTCAGTGTACAACAAAACAGTGACGATACTAACACCTAACAAAAAATGACACTCATTGTTCACTGGAACCGCCGTGGGCTCATGCGCAACCTGGGTGATATAAAAAAAACATTTTAAACCGTTTCTCTCCTTTAGCCTTATGCGTTCCGGAAACAAATTTGGCTCTTAAAAACACGAACTTTCTTGGACAGAGGAAAATTACCCGCCAAGACCGTGACACCATCGGTCGTCTATGTCTATCAGGCGGCGTTCTAATTATCATGCAATACAATTCTACGTCACAAGAAATCCGGTTAATAATCGTTTTAGAAACAGTTGCGGTTAGTGTAGTGTCATTAAAAACCACAACCGTTTGCTCGATATACCTTCCTCCGTATACACAGGTAACCGTTAGAGCCATGGAGGAACTCGTGGAACAGCTCCCGAAGCCTTTTATCTTGGTAGGCGACTTTAATGCAAAAAGCTCGATATGGGGAAGCATGACAACAGGCACCAGGGGACAAATTATAGAAGACTCAATTCTGACAAACGACATTTGCATCCTCAACAAAAATGCCCCAACTTACTGCACTCCAAGAACAGGAAAAATTACTTGTCTTGACTTAGGTTTCTGCTCCTCGGATCTCTGTGTCCACCTAAATAGGGATGTGCATGATAATCCATACGGGAGCGATCACCTGCCATGCCTTATATATCTGACCCAACCAACCCCAGTACCCACCAAACCACAGCGGTGGAAACTACACCTAGCAAACTTGACACTCTGCACTGCTTATGCTTCTCTAGAAAAAGAATACGACGAGTGTCTGAGCGTAGATTAAATAAACGAGAAATTTACTACCTGTCTCCTTGCAGCGGCAAGTCAGTACCACAGATGTCGATACTAGCGCGAAAACATCGGAAACCATGGTGTAAAGAAGAGTGTCGTGCAGCGAAAAAGAAACAAAAGAAAGCTAGGGGCTCTTTGAGGAGATATCGGACGTATGAAACAAGCTCGATCCCAGGCATGCTACATCCGCAAACAAGCAGAAAATGTGTATTGGCAAAAATATGCATCCTCTGTAAATAGCTTGTCACCAAGCAAAAAAGTATGCGAGGGTGTCCGGAAAAATTGGGGGACCCGTAAGCTTCGCCTTTAACAGTTGAACGCGATAGCGAAATCCGGCCCCTAGTGCGCACTTTTACCACTAAGTGCATACCTATTAATGTGTGTTGTTACACACGCACACGCACACCGACACACACACGCGCGCGCTTGATGTATCTCTAGTAATACTACATACAGGTTTTCGATCTAAAGCACTTCCCTGTGCTAAAACGGCGGAACCATATAGGCTCTGCTGCAGTCGAGACATGTTTCTCACAATGCCTCACAGATGGCTGGAAATTATCTAATGTTTGCTTTTTGCTTGATATGTTTTCCGCTAGATGGACATAGTTGTCCATTTTTGGAGCTGCTTGCAAGTTTGTGTGTGTTTGTTTTTAGCGGCGATGGGTGCACTATCCTGGCTTTTTTCGAAGCGTGGCGAGGCGCAAAAAACGTAGTTTGATGGCCTCGCCAATGGGCCTACAGATCGCCGAATGGGCACAGTTTCGTCGTGACACCTGCCGAACAAAATGCGTTGAGGAGACTCCTGCCACTACATAGCACTTATGTAGTGTTTTTTTCTCAACCTGTCGCGAGTAACATCGTGGCTTCGTGGTAGCACACCTGCTTGCCACGCAAAAGGCACGGGTTCGATCTTCAATGGGATCGAACATTTTTCTTGCTTATTTTATTTGCACCTTTCTCGATTTTTCGTTCACGGTCGATTTTTCGCTCACAAACGACGCCGTCACCGAAGCCGATGCTGACGGCAGAATTTCTGCGAAACGAGCTCTCTGACGCTATCGCGTTAAAATGAACGGAGATTACACAGCCTATACCGTCAGTATGCTGACCCCTCCTGGTGTTGAAACCACGTTCCAAAATTGGGTAGAGATTTTAGGGGAACATTTTGCCCAGATGTCAAGCTCATCAAACTACAAACCGGTATCAAATTACAAACAAGGAACGAAGAACAAGTTCGAAAATGGTTACTAATGCTCAGCTTGAACGGTGTGACTCGGAGCTCGCGATTGGAACGGTCGCCAAGTCGTGCTGTTCGCGCCAACCTGGAAGGCCTCGTAAAAATGTTTGATCTGTATTACTGATCTAGTAATCCGCCTAAACTTTTGTGTGTTTATGCATCGGACCATTGGTCACCTTTGTTAAATTTGGCTGCGGTAGCCACTTAATATCCTTAACCTTAAGGGCATTTTCATTATTATACTCAAGTAAAAAAGTCAAAGCCCCCTTTTTAAAGAAAGATGGTTGAAACCGAAACTGTCTGCCACGCAAACTGAATCAAAGCCAAAGTCAAAAGCCGACAACCACGTATCGAACCCAGCAAATGCTGAGCGACCTGATGCGATACATATGTGATTGGACTGATGTTTAGGGCTGTAATTTTTTAACGTTAAAGTTCAATGAAGACACGTTTCGTTCAACTGCATAGGCTCTATTTTAGATCATGTAACCGTTGATTACGCGCATACATTCACACTTTCACAAAAGACTTTACACTCTCAGAGCATTGCCTTGCGATCGCTGTGGTATGCGGTTAGAGGCTCAACATTCGTAATGTGACACAATCTCCTTGTAAACGTCAGATCAATGTAGGAAAGGTGCTGCCTCGTGGGTGTCTGTAGCGTTTTAAGTTTCAGCGAGTAGCACTGTAGCATGATCTGGCATCAGCAGCGATCTAGTATGATCTAGCTACTGGCGCGATCACTCTCGCTCTTACGTTCGCGTACGGCAGCCACTTTTGCCGTGCGCTGCACCCGCGGCCTAACCACGTTGACAGCCGGTAATGTGGGACGCGCGTAGTCAAATGCAGATATATACAGTTCGCCAGAGCAGCGTGGCGTTGCGCTTCCCATTGCTCGTATTGGTACACTTGCGAGTATAAGTTGTATTGTTCTACGATGCTTATGCTGTGAGCCGTTATTCTACTGTGTGCGCAGATGTGCAGGTACTTTCATTTAGTAAATCGGCTATCTTGCTGAGCGTTTTTGGCTCTCACGGAGGAATCAGTGAGACATGTAAAGCTTCGCTTTAATATTGCGCTTTATTGAAGCACAGTAAAACTTATGGTCATGATGGTCAGTGGTTGCCACCATGGTTGTTTGGATTGGCGTAATGGCCGCGGCCGAAAGGGAATCAATGCTTAGCCGACCTACACTTTAGCCTGTCATCTGCATCTTTGTTTTCTAAAATGAGGGCGTGGCAACGCGCTGTACCACAAAAAACAATGGCTATGGTTCACATTGATAAAGATAAACGGAAGAGAGAAGCAGATACGGTAACATTGAGAATGGTATAGGAATCTATGCAACATTTTATCTCAGCATTACTTTATTGCAGGAAATACAAGGGCATCAGAATAAATAAGTTGATATTCATTTGGCACTTACAAATAGCGACAGCATCCGCTATAGTCTAAACTAGACAGCGACAGTCTAAGCAGTTTGTCTAGTTTAGACAGACAGTCTAAACTAGGCAAACTAATTATGGCAAGCTATAAGTGTAACGTGTGGCGCTACGGTACTTGGTTGAAAACAGCTTAAACAACTTAATCTTAGTGCCCTGTTCATTTATGCCTAGCTTAGGGGTTAAAGTGGGAGTATCATGTCATTTTAGAGGTTCCCGCACCGCGAAATGCTTTCACTGTAACTATTAAAATGTAACCTGCGAAAGCTTTCCAACTCTTCGGCCAGAGTTCCTATATCATGGGCTGGAAGGTAAGTGAAAAAACCGTCATTACAATGTCGCGCAAAGCGCCACACTGATTTGATCACAGTCACTTTAGGCTTGGAAGAAAAAGTCAAATTCTATTTAGTATCTTAAGCAAAACATCAGTGGAAAATAGTCATGGACCGCGTATTACAAGCATTTTTCAGGATTTGTTTTCAGTTGTGTACTTTGGTTGCATTTTCGTAGGTTTATTAAATAACAACTATGTACGGCTTTTACGTTGAATATCGGTAAAATGTAAATATTTGACGGTGTTGCAATAAATGATCAGCTCTTATCATTATTCTTATCATTAGATCTAATGACTTCGTATGAACGGGCGAGCAGCCTTAAATCAATCGTTTGCGTTTTTACTTCCATATTACAAACGAAACTGTAGCGTCGACAGCTTATGTTACGAAGCAAAACGAATAGAAGAAAAATAACTAAAGAGCACAGCGTCATCCTGAGCTAGCCATATGCATGTCTCCTACGGTTCGCTTGTTTTCTGCGTCATCTCGCTTCAATATGCGCTAAATGACGTCTTCTCCTACGATAATAAATACACATCTGTCACAATACGTTGCTGACGAAGAAGCATGCGCAAAATGATGTGCCCAGTTCAGACGATTCGACGCTGCAGCGTTTCAGGCCAGCAATAGTCCCGGAGAGTGACCAATGGCCCCGACAATACTTGGCCTCCGCGGCGGTGCTCTCTGGGTTCATTTGGCATCATCAAGCCGTGAAGCGCGGCAGCCCGCCGCGCTCGACCAGGCGCTAATCTTACCTGCATTTGCCGCAAGTGCACACGATATTGTTGCGATGCGTAGACGGGACTTTCACTTCGAGGCATTCAGTCCTAATTCCACGGATGGTAGCTTGGCACCACTGGACTCTCGAGCAAGCACGTGAACCAAATGTCCGAATCTGCGGTTTCTCAAGTACTGAGCAATAATTTTCTTTCAGAAGGATCGCTCATTCGTAGGGTAAAACTAACCTGTCTCACGACGGTCTATGAGCTCACATGAGCAGCGAGCGCATATAGCTAAGCCAATGCGGCTCGCATTGTCTGATCGGGGTTCTCCATGCCCAAATAAACTTTCTTCCATCCATACCCGCAAACGTGAAAGGAGGCCTACAAATTTCCTTGGTTGACAGCACGAAAAAAGTTCAGCCAGATCCACGCCTGTGAAATCTGAGTAAACAGAGGACCTGGCAAGGAAGCGCCACCACCAGATTGAGTTCTTTCTTCCTTTCTTTATCTTTTTCTACATCTTCGTCTCTTTCTAGTGTCTTCTTTCTTTCTTTAACTCTTTTGTATATTGGCCTCTTTCCTCCTTTCTCTGCTCCTGACCCTCACATAACTACTCCTCACCCTCACTTTTCTTTCCAACACCTTGCAATGCTATACTGCAAATGTCTATGCTAAGCTGCACCCTCTCACCTCTTCTTATTCTTCCTCTCCTTTACATCAGTCCCCATCCTCGCTTCATTTTCCCATATAATTGCGATGCTATAATATACAAGGCTAAGTTTTACCCTCTCCCTCCCTATTTTCCTTCCTCTGCACCCTGACTTTCCTTTCTCACCCCCTTGCTATACTATACTATGCATCGCTATGTAATGCTAAGAGCTGCTTGGCGCATACCTGCTTTATGTGGCGCATAGCCGCCTAGCTTTCTGCAACACAGGCCTTACTACGAGCCCACATAGCTGCGCTGTTAAAAATGCACAGTTGGTGCAATGAGTCGGTTTATTTTGCAGTATTATAAAAACGCACATGACCTGCCTTACCCGCTTAAGAACAATCATGGCCACAAATTTATAACTAGTAACATACGACCAAGCTTGCTCAGCAAAGACCGTACGCGGGTTTAAGCCAGCCGTGCAAATGGTGGGAGCACGCCGCAGAAGCCTCACGCTCCCCACCTATTCGTGTGGTGCTTCGACCACCCTTCCAGTATTCTTTGTCACTCTACCATAGTGCAGTCTGCTCTCCTCGGTGCTTCACAGCTTGAAATGTATGCCAGGAAGATTATTAACAGCGAAGCTGTTCTTAGTCGACCCTTCGCCGTTATTGTTACGAGGCTCGTGGAAAGGAATGTGCCGATGCAGAGAAGACGAGAGGGTACGGGGAGGAGATGCAGTAACCAATGTGAGGCCGCGCTGGGTACGAGGATGAGAGGGGCTGTTGTGACGAGGCTGCCGGCTGCGAGTATAAGAGCGGGGGTTTATCTCCGCCGCTCCTTTTCCAAAGATGGGCAAAATTTCTCTTATGGCCGAGTAAGACACCGCTCGTCGCGAGCGGCAGCGGGATTTTGCACGAGAGCGTTTCGCCGTTTCGACAGCTTTCACTGCTCAGAACTGGCTTTGCTTTCTTCGAATTCAAACCAACTGGCACGGCCAGGCTCCTAGAGGACCTAGAGCTTTCCAGCTTGATACGTGCAATGTAGACCTAATGACGCTTCTCTTATCTTCCGCTACTAGAGTCCGCCATTCGCTCTATTGCACTTTAATGTATGGGAACACGGGTCGGGGTTAATTGGGCCATGGCACCCAATTTTCGATCGCAATCTGTATCATGTGTGTTAGACCTTGTGCGTTCACAAACAAGCTGGCGAAATTTAAGAGCGTTAGGTTCAGCATTTTATTTATAATTGAATACTTTTTTAAACATGCGTGCGGCCTGAGAGTCGGGCAACTCTGGTGCACTCGCAAGCCGTGACGTAACAAGCTCTTTGCTGTGCGAACATCTACATTCCGGCGGGGGATCTAGTTCCATGTGGTGCGACTGAAATATTTCAGCTTTCTTCAGGTTGGGATTCAAATTTAAGTATTTGCAGCGGCTGAAACATTGCTAGAAGACGACAGCTCCGCTCCTTACAGCAAATGACATCACTCAAGCCATGAACGCTGAACTACCAGCTCGCAAGGAACGGCAATGCGCCCTCGCCCGCGAGAGACAACGCCGACACAGGCAGTGTCTGCTGGCGAGTTTATTGATCGAAAAAACCGACTGTTCGCGTTGCACAACCGTTCACCGACCACCACGTATATATAGGCACTAGATGTTAACCTGCAATCTAATGCCGGTGGGAGATTTCTCTTGTGCGTAGTTGAAGAATAAAGATTCGCAGCGTGCACGTTAATTAAAAGCGGACTCATGGTCTCTGTGCCTAATCTCTCTTCCGTCTGTCATTGCCATAAGCAGTGTTTTTGCTGTGGGAAACATCGGCGCACACTGCATGCTTCGCCCCTCCACAGGTTTCGCGTTAGTCGAGCTGAAACACCCTTCCCAACATGCTTCGCTCCTCCCCATATTTTGTTTCTTCGTTCGCAACTTCGTTCTTCGCCACGGTGCTCCGCGAGAACTACTCAGTGATAGGGGCCATGTGTTCCTGTCGGATCTCATCCAAGCACTCCTTGCTGAATGCAACATCGGTCAATAGGCACTTCAAAGAGCTCTGATGTACATTTGTTCTTTTTTAGGTAGAGTGTCAGATATACGAAACCTTAAAAAACACAGTGCTGAAAGTGCTCATTGTAAAAGAAAAAAGTCGCGTGCTGTGTGGACATTTCTAGGAAGCGAATAACACCTGTCATATGGCGGATGCGAACAAATGATGAGTCAGAATTTGGGCGTTAATTTGATAATTTCAATAGTACAATATTACAAATCTTTATTATCATTGAAATACTCCCTATATATTATCACTTTCGGGCTCGCTAACTTTCGAAGCTCACTGACATAACAGGGAACTTTTCGCACAACGCAGTGTTCCCAGAGCTCAGACAGGAGCCATTCATACACGTGCCTAAAAGGCAGGAAAAGTTTGTGTAGTTCGGCATTTCTTTGACCTCCTGATGAGACCTCCTACGACACTAAAATAAGGTAGAACAGAACAGAGGTTATTGCAACGACCTAGTAGGAATGTGTACCTGCATTATTCGTTCTAGAACAATAGTTTTGGGAACTGTGGAAGCCACGTGTATACCTCAAAGTCGTGGGTTGGTTCGAAATAGCAAATACTACAAGCCAGATTGGGGATATAGAGAAATATAGGGAAAGTTTTATGCAGTTATCCAGTGGATGCGAAACCCTGTACAGCGTGCACGCGGTGTCCATTTTGCGCTCCGTAATTTAGTGTCTCCCTGCGCTTGAAGACCAAGAGGTTATTAAGTTCGCATGCTCGGTTGGTGCCTCGTGAACCATAGAAGCTTCTGACCATAGGCGTTCGCAGGGTTCCACACTATAGGGGGCAAAGTTTCACCGAAGCTGCCCCCGCCGTCCCCTTTTTTGGTTAGGTGCGAAAGATAACATGTGTGACAATGAATAAAGAAATGAAAGTGAAGCGATGACGCACTTCTCAGAATGCACAATGGCCTGTCGTTAATCCCAGGCTTTCCGGGAGTAGAGATTGGAAGTAAACAGTTCTTGGAATTCAAGATCAGGGGCCTTCGGCCGCCATTATCGCAAAAGCCTGTGAGGCCATAACCCTTGCTCTTTAAACAGTGATGCCACAGTTCCTAGTGAGTAAAACTATGGGACAAACCTTGCGCCCTCCCCGCCCCGATGCGCACGCCTATGCTTCCGACCCACAACTTTCCGAAGATTCAGGAATTGTAAAACAAGTCTACCAGAATAGACTGAAGCCAAACTCGATAACCTTAGCAAGTCATGTTGTGCGTCCCATTGTCTTACCCTTGCGTAACCGAGTTGAGCAGGAGCTCGAGCGTACGGAGCGACATGGTGTAATCCACAAAGTCGATGAACCAGCAGAAGGGCGCGCAGAAAAAGTGTCAGGGTTAAACCATGTGCATTGTTCGTATTTGCGATGATTTAACGCATGCAGACGAAGACAAATTTAAGCCCCGCGAGCTCTGTGCATGGTGGACTCTTGATGATAACGTTTATGTTTTAAGAGGGGCATCTGTGCTTTCAATGCCGGCCACCAACTCTGGCTTTCGTCAATTTAATGGAGTACTGACGCAAATATTTAACGTGTTGATATTTTCTCTTGCAATAAATTGCTAATGACCAAATGATAAGTTGGTCATTAGACTATAAGTCATATGGAATATAAGTCATCCATCTTAGGGCGAAATCAAACTCGAGCAAAACGCTGGCTTTCCATGTAATTATCACCGAGGTTAGAAAAGCCGTCTGCGATGTGCTCTGCGAAAAAGTGGCTGGAGAAGATGGCATGACCACCGATTTCGCCAAAGATGGAGAGGATTTTCTATAGAAAAACTTGCGGCACTTTACACACAGCGCTTCACACGGCAAAGCGCCAAATGAATGGTCAAAGCGTAAATAATGTAAAAAAGCCTTCTATGTACTTGTCAAATACTATGAAAAGGAATACGATTCAGTATAGATGCCAGAAGCCTTGAAAACACTATGTCCGTATGGAGTACTTGAAACATATATGAATACCTAAGCCAACATCTGCAAGAACTCCACGACTTACTTGCTTTTCTGCAAGAAAAGCAATGGAATTACGATAGAAAAGGGGCCCAGACAAATATACACAATCTCTCTAGTGTTGGTAACTGTATAAATACACGTTTTTGGAGAACTTGACTGTCGAAATAGGAATAGAGATTAACCCTTTGAGTCGCTTTGTGCGTATTTGTGTATGCAATTTGTTCTTACTAGTCGTGTCAACTAGCGGCTAAGAAAGATCAAGATTCATTGCGGTTTCGATGAATTGAAACTCATGCGTAATAAATGTGTCTTCATTTACCATCAATTTACGGTGTAATGTTGCATATGATCACGTTGATGGCGGCAAATACACTCTTTGCAGTGAGGTACAATTTGCCCAGTTGGCGAGGAAGACGACTGAAAACAACACGTTATAAAAATGATATAAATTCCAAGGGAATCCAAATCGCAATATAAAATAGGTTAAGCAGCAGTAGCAAGCAGGCGCCGCAGTTTACTAAAACTGCCCTTTTACTTGGAAGAGAGATAAGCTAGGAAATATGAATGAACGAAATATGGCTGTCTGGGTGTTCTACGCAAGGCTGGCTACAGCTTTCTCTGACGTCATGATGTTTTTATCTGACGTCATGATGTTTTTCAGCACTTCCTATGAGTAAAATGCTAATACATGGTATGAAAACAAAGCTAAACACTGACGTCAGTTCATTCGTTGTCCTTTTGTTGCGGTTAAGGTCAGATGATAACAACACATATTTTCAATCACCTGACGTTCAATCTTACTAAAGTTCAATAGCAGATGCTTTTAGTAAACAAAAGAGTTCAACGTACAATGTTGTCCGTGTACGTTGAACTATTTTATCGACAAATATCGACCATGTTGACAAATATCACGCAGTCCCTAACCACATTTCGAAAATCGTTTTTCGCTCAAATAGCAAAGCTCATAATACGGTCGCACGCTATCATCACCCATCAATGGTTTTGCCTCGACCATTTTGAGCGCACATCATTAATAATTTTTGAAGAGAGCAAAGGTATTGTCAAAATATGTGACAGACTTTTGCATTTTCTTTGCGGAGCTTCTGATATTCTGCGGCTCTTCTTGCTTGTGCGTACACATGTTTGAGCATTTACATGGCCAACCCGGACGATTTGCTAAGAAAGGTGTTTTGTAATCAATTTGTCTGGGAGAATGATGAGGAAGGTGCGGTGCGAAAAGTGTCAACATGCAGTGGCACACTTCTTGAACGTAAACAAGGAGACGTGATTGAGAACACCTATGGAGAACCCGCCAGTTCTCAGCCCACGCTCACGTTGCTGGTTGCACTTTTCCAGACGCCATATTCTCAAGTAGATTTATACCCCTGACACACGGCCACTCTAAAGTCCTTTAGAAAAGGGGACATCTTCCGGAAAGGCGTTCGAGCGCAGTGACACACGACAAAGGAGTAACTCCCTTCCAGAAACGATCCTTTTCGGAAAGGCAGATCGCGCATCTACTTTTCGGCCAGGAAGGGAGTACTCTCGCACACAGTGTGCAGAATTTATGAATAAAAGAAAACATGTTGCAACACTAAGGTGCCTTTTTTTTTGCGAGCGAAAATGTTTTAATTTTCAGCAGTAGAACGATTTGTCGAAACGCGAACGTTTATACTTTATAGCTATACATACTCTCAAACGCCTGCACCACATCACTAGAAAACCGCCATGCCACCATTCGCTGATTCATAACAGTACCACGAGGAAACACGCCTCCCCTTCGCACAGTCAAGAAAAAGTACAGCAAAAGCAGGAACAGCAAAACAACTGTTCATAGTTGGCAGACGAAGTTAAGTTGCTGCTAAAAACGGAAAAAATGAACGGAAATTGCGAGTATACGCGTTATAAGCCGCCAGACAATAAAAAAAAAGTTTTCATGCTTTAATATCGCGAAATATGATGTACATGTCCATTTTTTGAATACATTTCCTATTTTGTTGCTCGCACAAACAGCGCCATTTTTTTCTACGGCGTTTTTCTGAGGAACCACTTAAAGCAGTTGTCCGGTGCCGTGTGTCATCGGCACAACTCCTTTCTGCAAATGGTCCCTTTAGGCGACAAAAGGGGTTTACCTCAAAGTACTTTACTATTGCCCGTGTGTCAGGGGTATTACCTAATGATCTGTGTTGTCACTGCTAGCTCATGACCAGCTCCTGGTTACCAGGTACATTAGGCAAATTCAAACAGCGCAAAATCAAACGCAGACAAGAGGAAGGCCAAGTAGGCAAAGCGTAAGCGCGGACACTCAACTAATTCTTACTCAAAATGCTTACTAGCTGAAAATTGTCGGTCGTACGAATTGCCTGTCCTTGCGGTTTGGAGGTGTTCTTGGTGCTTAGCTTAGAGTTGTAGAGTTATGACCTCGCTAGGGCTAGCGATTTGTCTGTAAATAACGGAGTCGTCTGCGAAAAGGCGAACTGTTGAACATATATTTAATGCAATGTCATTATTATAGGTTAAAAATAAAAGCGGACGTATTACAGTACCTTGAGGGACATCCGACTTGACAACTGTTGGACTCGATATATCATCATTTAATTTAACTACCTGAGAACGATTCGTTAGAAATTCTTCAATCTATCGTGTTATTTCGCTATTAAGTTCGATATTACGCATTTTTAGTGTTAGTCGCTTGTGAGGTACACGGACAAAGGCCTTTGAAAAATGAATAAAGATTTCGTCAACAGAAGAAGGCAGGTGCAGTGAGGTATGAAGGTCTGTTAGCAACTCATAAAGCTGCGTTTGACACGAAAGCTACGGACGGAAAGCGTGCTGGTTGTTTACAAGCAAATTATTTCGGTTGACATGCGCCAATATGTGTCTGTAAGTTATGTGCTCAAGCGGTTTGCAACTAATACAGGTTAGTGATATATAGGACGGTAGTTATTGAAGACAGTGTTATCACCAGTCTTAGATATGAACAGAACAAGAGCTATTTTCCAGTCTTCGGGTATACACCCAGAGGCAAGTGACTGTTGGAATATTAAAGTACAGCTGCTGAGAAGTGACTGGTTAATTTTAAAAGTCTAGCGCTGATTCTATCAGGCCTGGGCTGGTGTTGAACGGCAAGCGGTCAATGGCGCGTTCTACACCGTTAGGGCATATAATGATCGATGGAAAGCTAAACGGAATGTTTGTATGCGGGAGGATCAGAGAACTATTAATAGGACCTTCATCTCTGAAGACCCCGGCAAAATACTTATTTAGTTGCTCTGCACACTCATCTAGTGTTAGCACGGTGCCTTCGGTACCTAACATAGATGGTAGCAGCTGATGTTTAGGATTTACTACACTCCAAAAGCTTTTTGGATCTGTTTTTAGCAGGTTGGGTACAGTGGAGTTGAAATATTTGTTTTTTTGCTTCAATGTTTCTGTATGTTTCGAGATTTCTTTGTACTTTTGCCTGTCTTCTGGCACATTTCACTGACTTGCTTTTCGATGAGCCCTTTTCTTTTTGTTTATGCACGTCTTTACATCGCGAGTGAACCATGGATCACTTATACGTGAGCTTATAGTGTGTCTGGGCACACACTAATCTTCTATATGTTTAAGGTATTTGCGAAATATGCACCAGTTCTCATCGGTAGTACGGCTTGCGAAGCTTGACAGAAATTCAACTAAAAAGCGTTCTAACACGCAATTCAATATTTCTGTATCTACCTGCGCATAGTTGATATTTGCTTTGTTGTTTTTCTTTTGTCACTGCGTGGTAGAGTGAACGATCAGTGCA
Organism: Rhipicephalus sanguineus; assembly: GCF_013339695.2. Classification (NCBI taxonomy): domain Eukaryota; kingdom Metazoa; phylum Arthropoda; class Arachnida; order Ixodida; family Ixodidae; genus Rhipicephalus; species Rhipicephalus sanguineus. Next base: position 89,681,600 of record NC_051179.1, read on the forward strand.
CTGCTCTGTGATGACTTATCTTTTTTAAGATATGAGCACGTGTCAGATCCGAATTGTTAGTTAAGATGAGGTCTAATGTATAATTACCGCGAGTGGGTTCGTGCACTACTTGGGTGAGTTGATGATAGTGAAAGCACTGATGAATACGCAGGTGCTCCGCGCGATTGCTCGCAGTGTTAACTGATGCCCTCCAGTCTATGCTTGGGTGGTTAAAATTACCGCACAGGATTAAGAAACATAGAGGAAACGTCTTCATAATTTGTTCGGTAGCGTCATTGAAAAGATCAATGAATTCAGATCGGCTATCTAGCGGCCGGTAACAGACACTACTGATGGAATGAATATGGCAAAAATGAACAGATGTCCAGGTTAATTCGAGAGGCGGTCCATTTTCTATAAGCGACGCTGAAATTGCTGTTTAACTGCTATGAGCACTCCTCCTCCTCTAGAACCGATCCTATCCCTACGAAACAGTACAAAATTCGGAGGGAACAGGAATTCGCTATCGGCGATGTTGCCGGAAAGCCAAGTTTCAGTTACGACGAGAATATCGGTTGAACACGTGTATGATAGTTTTTAAGACGTCAAGTTTATGAAATATGTTGCGGAAATTCGCCAAGAGCAAGCAAATTGGAGCTGGTGCGGCGGCTATGTTTTCACGTTTCCCATGATGTCATTTCGCGGTTAGCTCTGGTCGGGCGTAGATACGCATGACATGATCTGAGGCTGAAACGTAGTGATAAATGCCGCTCTTCATGTGTAGTTTGTTGTACCGCACAGTAAACCGCTCATGTTCTCCGCGGTGTTCCTTGGCGAAATCGCGCAGCAGTTTCCTTTCATGTAGCACTTAAGAGGAATCCTCGTTTAACCAGACTTTGGGTGATTAGAGGTCTTTTAATTTGGATGTGTTGTTCAGAACTTCTGTTTTGGTTTTGAAGTTTCCAAATTTAACGATGATCGGTCGATGTTTACCAGCATGATGCTGGGCGATGCGTTGAACTCTTACTATGTCATGCGCCTGAATGCCAAGATGGATATCTAAAAATTCCTTAACAGCGCGCTCAGATTCCGCGTATTACTCGTGCTCTGTTTCAGCGAGGCCTTTATTAGTCAAATTCTGTCTTCGCATGCGGTTATTCATGTCTTCTACTACGTCTATCAGTTCATTGTTTTACGTATTTTTTCCTTACATTCCTGAACATTTTCGGTTACGGCGTCAAAGCCGTTCTTCAGTCCCGCTGCATTGGTCAAACTTTCTTCAATAGATGACACGGGCATTTATGTCGTTAATTTGCTTACTGATATTTGTCAAAGACGCTGTGCTTTCAGCATGACAGTCTTTAAGTAGTGCAAGTACATCGTCGACCTTAGGGCCTGGATTTGTTTCTACGTCGCCTGCACAAATCAAGAGCATCGCGAGGCACACAGACATCCAACGTGAGGAAGACCTAGGGCAGAGCCTGCGTAGAAAGCAAGCTTCTGCACTAAAACAGTCATTACAAAAGCCCTGACTCGTTCGACACGCAAGAAAAGAACCAATGCGTGCTCGGTACGTGCACACGTATACCCATTTGAGCAAAACTGAAGACACAATAATGAGGAGTAGCGGCGGCAAGGTAGAATTAATGCTCAATGAATAAAGAACAAGGAAAGTCTACCTATAACGGCAAAGCGCACAAGTTAAGCAGATGCGATTCGTGGCCGCGAATCCCAAGGAGGTGATGTCAGGCCGTCCTTTCCATAGCGGTGTGGTGGCGCGGCGTTCTGTTGTAGTCGGTGTTCGTTCGCTTGTGACAGTGCCCGATGATCGCAGGTCATTCACTGGCACACTTGGGAGCCAGCTGAGTTGATCTATTCTTCGGTAGCGATGGTGCAACGATGAAGCGGCATGGCTTGACTGGCACGAGGCAAGGCATGTCGATCTGTAAAGGAAAAGCGTAGAAGATAAGCGTATGCCATTCGCGGCCGCTAATCCCCTATCGTATAGTATTGATGATTGATGGTATAGTATTAACATCTATTTTAGCTTGAGTGCCATTATGAATTTTCGCTTGGTATTTGGTTATTCTCTCACGTGCTGTTTGAGGGACCTGCTTGTTTCTGTCTTTTTGGTTGTGGGGTCGAGAATGCTGTGCAGCATCTTTAATCTCTTCTTGGTGCCAAGCGTGCCCCTAAATGAGTCTCACAACGAGCGCCGGTTGTTGCTGTGTAGCTGTTGGTAAGAAGTACGCGCCAAATATTAACCCTTTGTGGTGCGTTGTCGGGCCCTTCCCGACAACGCAACACGGCCGCAGCGGTCCCTGGTCGGACACTGCTGGACAAGTTATTTCGCGGTTGATTCACGCAGGCGTTGTCTCACTACATTAGTCGTCATCAGTAAAAGAGGAAGTAAACTTTTTTTGTACTAGTGCTTGGAGTCTATTACTTTCACAGCAGAACGGATGCAGGGCAGGAAAGAGTTTCGGACCGCAGACTTAAGGTCCATAGCCATCACAGTTCTCCTATAAAGCGATGAAAGCCCTTGAACGATTCTATGAAGCAAATGATTTGCGATCAGTACCGACTGAACTACTTCGCTTGCGTGTACATTAGCAGGTTGTGCTAAAACAAGAACTGTAGAAGTCACACAGGGCAAGTATTTTTTTAGAATTAAGTTTAATTCTATTGACCAAGTGCAAAGGGGAAGCCAGCGCGAAAAAATGCTTAAAACTACTTCGTTTCTTTTTACAACACTAAAAAAGCACATGCTCGCCTTCACATTTGCGCTCGTCATTTTTTTATTCTTGTAGATATCGACTGCAGTTTCGGATAACAGCTGGAATTTTGAGATAGTCAATTTTGAAATCCTTTATCCGACACCTACGAGGCTGGCAGACTTGACGATAAAGAAGTTAGAAAACAACACACTATCAACATAACGTGAAGCTCAGAAAGAATGCTACTCGCTATACCAAAGATTGAGATGTAGTACCAACCACCAAGCACACATTACCACTAAGCCCCATGAAAATAGGAAAAGGCCTAATAAGCCAGGTAGGGTTTAAGAACGAGAGACAGCTGTCGGCGAGTTCAATAGAAGACTCGCTACAGCTCGCTGAAATCGTAATACGTTTCGGCGTTTGCTAAAAGTAAAGTTGAACTACACAATGTTCAAACGACGATAAACACTGACCTTGACCTTATGTTTTTTTTTCATAATGATATTAATACCAACAAACACCTTAAACAGATTACGTTTATTCTAACTGAGTTTTAATGGCATATGTTTTCTCTAAATACAAGAATACAAAGCAAAAAAAGCAGGCGGTAGCACTGGCGAGCTACCTCATATTAAATGTTGACATTTATTGACCAATATCTCGCTGCCATTTAGGAAATCAACGTTCTGTTTACATAGCGAATCTCACATTAAGAACGCAGACTATCATCACGCATCATTGCTACTGCGTCGACCATCTCGAGCGTTCTCAATTCCTGAAGACAGAAAAAGTAATGTCGAAATTTTTGTACATTGATATTGGTTGTGGGACGCCACCTGAGATGACGCTGTGATCTACAGCTGTGATGTCATCTGTATGTCTTGTGGTATAAAGTCAGTCGTCGGTAGCCCACGGTGGCGTTCAGGTGTCTGAGTTTGTTGCTATCGGATTGGGGGCTGTCCGCGCCGCAAGACCACATTGACGACGAGGATGTCCACTGGGATATTGCCACAAGCACACTTTCTCAAGATTACGCGCATGCCAGCGATACATTGTCACAGTTGCTTTCACTTGTTCCAAAACTTCGTTCTCGCGTCCTGCAGCGATGAGTGGTCAGCAACTCGGCGTCGCCTGATACCGTTTCACTGCCTGAGCCCCGAGGACACGCGGATAATCAATGAGCTGCCGGCCCGACCTCTCCGACCACCGCCGCAGACCACCACGTCGGAACCAACGCGGCCAACACCTCCTCTTCGGAATATGCCCACTTTCTTCAAAAGTTTTCGAACCCAGCCAGGTCGCTAATTTTTTCAAAAAGAGAAAAGGGGGGACACTGGTATGCAAGGTGCGCCGGCATCGGTCGCTCCACTCAGTATCCTAGTAGACTCCAGGGAAACGGCACACAGCGTGGCATGGTCCGGTGCACTGGAATGCAGTGGAGTTGGATTTTGCAATAGGTTTAGCTGAGTTCCCTCATGCGAAGTCGAAACGGGTTCCTTAGAGAAAATAAGGTCGCTTAATTAACAGTGTGACACTTGTCTTACCGTGTACACCCGCACAAAAAAGCCACAGTTTCGCCACAAGGGCGAAGCAATGAATGTGATTGCAACAAATTGTAATGTCATACGAAACATGGCTAGCAGCACACTCCTTTAGCAAACGTGGCCGCTGCAGCGAGCGAAGTGACCTTCGTGCTGTGTATTGCTTCAACGCAAGCTTCGCGATGGGAGCACAATACGTACAAACCTATGAGCCATCTCTTGATCCCGCCTAGAGATATTCGGACGTTCACCTTTAGAGCACACAGAACGAGCAAAGAAGAAAAGAACGACGCGGACACAGCGCCGAATTTCAGCATTCGTTTTAACTTCCGAAATTATACATTGGATGTATATATGTACTACTTTGGAAATTGAACCAAATGATGCAGGTTAGCGCTGTGTTCGCGTCGTTATTTTCCGCCCTTGTTTGTTTAGGGCAGTGGTTCTCAAGCCATTTGGGGGACGGAGGGGGGGGGGGTGTCGGTGAACCCCTTCCTGAAAAAGGAGGATAAAACGCGTTTTTGCGAGGCACACTATGTCCCGTGACAGGCGACGCTTCTGATTTTTGGTATGTTTGCTTTGCATGGCGGTGGAGCTGATTTATGTTTCCCCTTCTTTACGAGATCGCTGTTAAACTTTTGTTGCAGTTTTCTATGACTATGCACGCGAACATACTTTTACTAGACTTGCATTTTTCAAGAGCAAACATACCTAATAACTGGTTGAATGTGGCTACAGACCGCACAACGCTGTTGAGGTCAAACTGGCGTGGAACTTTAGTACTTTAGTTTAACCATTCTTTGCCAGGGAGAAACAAATGGCACCTATTTCAGGCTCCATGTTGCGTTAATTTATGACCCCCTTTTCTCTCACAACGAGGGGTCCCAATTCATTTACACTGGTCCACAAGGGTTCCCCGAGACATCCATGGCTGAGGACCACTGGTTTAGGGTGCTATAAAAGCATATGTCGGCAAACTCACTCGTGAGTCGACTCACTCAGACTCACTCAGTCTCAGATCGGGCTGTGAATCTGAGTCTGAGTGAGTCAGGGTGTCTAATCTCTCAGTGAGTTTGAGTCCGAGTTCGATTTCAGTCAGATTTTAGTGAGTGTGAGTCCGAGTGAGTCCGGTTGAGCAAAATATTGGTAAGCCTGAGTCCGAGTGAGCCCTAAGCGCAAATTATGTTTCTTGAGTGAGTCTGAGTGAGCTCCACCTTTTATTTCCGACCTATCGTCTTAGCTACTCACCTGTGAGCATTACTGTCAGTTTTATATCAGCTTACGTTTATACTCAAGTCTATTCGCACTTGAGTATACACACTCAAGTCTATTCGCACTTAACGCACTAGCGCTCATGCGCCACCTGAGTGGTTATTGATCAGAGGCGTGAGTTAGGGGGGGTTGTCATGACCTCTCCCCGCAAACTCTTTCACGGGACGTTCTTGATATAAACACCTCGTGTGAGTCACATATTTCATAAAAACGTCCTTACTGGATTGCAGTCAGAGATAACTCGTATTTGAAGGTATAAGATCAAACGGCGTATTGAAAGCACCGATTATGTGGGATATTTGCGTTAAACACCATTTACACCATGATCGAAAAAGCGTTTTACGCAAGAGGACTCATGAGTCGAACCACTCAGGCTTACTCAGACTCAGGTCAATCTGTGAGTCTAAGTCTGAGTGAGACCGGCTGAGGGATACGTTGATTAGTTTGAGTCCGAGTGGGTCCGCTTGAGAAAAAGTTTAGTGAGTCTGAGTCCGAGTGAGTCCGGTTGAGGAAAATTTCGGTGAGTCTGAGTCCAAGTGAGCTCTCATGGCAAAATATATTTAGTGAGGGAGTATCGGTGAGATTCAGTTGGTTTGCTCAGCTATGTGTAGAAGTGAGCATGAATTACCAACATTCCCAAGCATACGCGCTTTCAAGCTTATAAGCGTTCGACCACAGGCGACAACCACCCTGTATGTAAAAGATTTCCCCCTGAATGCGTGCAGCCCCCCCCCCTCTCTCCTGCTCCTAACTTCAAGCGGGTTTGTAATCATGCGGGTTAGTAAAACCCCAGTAAAACCCCCGGTAAAAACCCCAGACATGCGCGCACCGCACACTCTAATGCATGTGTATAATTTTCTCGCCACTGGCATGAAGGAGTGCACGTGGCCGTGCGGTCTAACCCGTCGCGGCGCGTATTTAGTCAACCGTCTCTGGTTGGAGTCCCCCTCGCGCGCTTCAGGAAATTTTTCTTCATGACTACTTTGTGAAGATTTTATTTCTCACTGTCGACGTCACGGTGCTCCATGGTGCTCTTGACATGCCTGGAGCGAACGAACACACCTTATCACCATCGGCTAGTGGTGAAGTCAGTGACACAGACGATAGATTCTAGTATTGAATGCTTGGTGGATGTGCGCAGCATTTCTTACGCTGTAGCTTTAAGCGAGTGTCACCTTGGTGTGTTTTTCAGTAATCGCTGTTTTGAGAATGCGTGTTTCTTGTGGTTTGAACGTGCCAGCAGCATGAACGATGCGTTTCTCGCTTGGGTTATTGCGAACCGGCAGCATGTTGAGATGTTGAGACAATTTCACCGAGGCGGCACGCCACATCTCAATTCTCTGAGTAAGCCGTGTTAAACTCGCAACAAAGACGCATTTCACACAAGGCTGCGCACTTTAAATATTACACCGAGCTTTAAATAATTATGCAACAAATGTTGCAAGCACTTTCAGCACTTCTTACATCTCATGTAGCCAGAGTCAAGCCTATAGCCACTTTGTAGAAGGCATTCCTTTTCTTACTGTATTTTTGTCACATCTCTCGTCTATCATCTTTTATCCCCCCTTACCCCTTCCCCGAGCACAGGTTTGCCACCCGGTCTAAGAACTGTCTTTCCTTGTCTTCCGCTTCCGAAACAAGCCGCCCTGTCTTTCCGCTTGTTTCTTTCTTCTTTCATTCCTTCCTTTCTTCCTTCCGGTACACTCGAAAACGCGACACTCGGGTGACTGCGCTCGTACAGTGCGCTCGTTCTTGTGTTGTGAGACGTTCGGTATCACAACGCAAGAAAGCAGTTCATTCAGTTGATGAACACCTCAGACCGTACGTCACGCAAGGCGACAATGTAGCCTTTCGTGATCGTTCTAAAATAAGGCCACTGGTGTATTCCTGGTGGCCAAGGAGATTTCAACGGCGTCTCGCGTTGTACGCCAGTGAGCGCCCTATCCCTCTTCACGTTCACTGTTCCACAGCACAACCGTAAGAGCCATTGGTGACGTAAGCAGCCCAAACGACGCTGTCGGACATGTTGAGCAGCACGCGCATGGACCTCCTTTCCATGGCTACAGTGAACTAGAAGAGAGATAATGATATTGTGGCAGCGGTAACGAGAGAGGTAAAGCCACTGGTGTTGCTCGTGGTCCCAGAAGCTACATTGATCTCCACCGTCACGACAACTGGGGCACAGCGGTGGTAGCCGCTGACATCACTGCAGCGTCTGTGACCAACGCTTGTGCGAAACGAGACAACGGCGGCGTCACGCGTTCGAAATCACGCAACCCACCACACTTTCAATCCTTTTAGGGGCGAAGAACCTCAGGGTCTCGGCTTGCCGGCGTGTCATGTCGTCTTCGCGGTCCATCGTAAACGGGTATGTACCACAAAAATTCGGTAAACCCCTACTCGCCACCGGTCCGCTAAAAGTGAAGAAGGCAAAATTTAGTCCATGAAATAGCCGACGACGCACCAGGATTTAACTGCATTATTAACAGAAATGTGTTAAATTCCGTCTCAAAATTGGTTTGAAATCTTAACTTTTCCCCTGTAAAGCATACTTTTTAGCATGCTGTGGTATGTAACACGAAGATAACTTACGGCGAAATTGCTGCTCATGGACAATGAATGACAGAAGACGAAGAAGAAGGAAAAGAAGCACTTTATGGTCAGGTTCATTATTAATCACTCAATCAGAAATTCATGTATTCCACCTGATTGGAGAGTTGCGAAAGTAATTCCATTATTGAAAAAGCAAAGTGCTGGATTTACCTTAGATAATATCAGGCCTATATCTCTCGCATCGAATCTAGTAAAACTCATCGAAAGAATCTTAAACATTCGGATAGACAATTGGTTGAATGACAACATGATCTTGAGCCCATGCCAAATTGGATTCAGGCGTGGCTCCTCCATGTGGTGTGCGCAAATCGACCTAGAAAGTAGAATACAACTAGCTCGATATGAGAAACAATATTGCGCTTTAGTAACATTAGATATAACAAAAGCTTACGACAGTGTGGAGCATGTGAAACTTATACATTCACTCCAGAACTTAGGTCTGCCACAATACTTTGTAGCGTGGATCTATGCATTCTTAAGTGATAGAGAATTTTATTTCTCGCAATCCGGTGTGGCTTCTTCAAAATATAAACAAACGAGAGGTCTCCCACAAGGGTCTGTATTGTCACCGCTATTGTTTATTATTCTGCTATGTACCATTCCCATACAACAGGATGTACAGGTGAACGTGTATGCCGATGACATCGCATTTTTTGCTACATCAGCAGACATTCACACAATATACCAAATTCTGCAGACATATATTAATAGACTGGAAACGTGGCTGGAGGCCATTAGCTTATCACTCAATATCAATAAAAGTGCAATTGTAGAGTTCACACAAAGTGCTCCAGTGCAAATTTCTTTACCAACAAGACATCATACCCCAGGTAGAGGCAGTTAGGTATTTAGGGGTAACCTACACCGAGAAACTTAACTGGAGTCCCCATATAGGAAACATGGCTGTTAAGGGAGCACGCGCAGCAGGTATGCTACGCAGGCTCAGCAACAAACGCGCAGGTTTACGCAGAGATGTGCTTCTTATGATTTATTGTGTGTACATTCGACCGATATTAGAATCCGGCTGCGTTTTGTTTTCTGGTGCTCCAGCCTACAAAGTTCGACCACTGGTTCTTTTAGAACGTGAATCATTACGATTATGCCTTGGGCTTCCTAAATTTGTCGCAAACAATATTTTATACGAAGAACCACGACTGCCGTCTCTTATCAAAAGGTTTCATATTCTAACAGTACGAACATTCTTAAAAATTTATGCGTCTCCACAGAGGAGGTCACAGTATGTTTTCATTAATTAGCCGGCCTCATTCTTTAACCACCAATGGTCTAGATTACGCTGCCCCCAAGTCATTTTTACACAAAGACTTTTGGACCCATTAAAAGCTCACCTCTATGAAGTACTTATACTCAGCACTGTAGAAACAATTAGGATTGAATTTGACGACATATATCCACAGAATGCTAAACAGCTACCATATCGGATATCTAAACGGCATTTTGGAAGATCATTTGGCCACTCTGGAAACAAACATTGTGATAGCGACTGATGCTTCCGTTTGCGAAGAAAAGGCAGATGTGGGAATCGCATCATTCTCTCTAGATTGGTCTTTCTCAATTCGGTTACCTGACTATACACCTAGTTTCCAGGCTGAATTGCTGGCTATATAGTCTTAGCATTGCGTAAATTGCCTCAGTGTCTGTCGGAAGTGGTGATTCTAACTGACTGCCTCTCTGTCTGTTCTTCCTTAAGAGCACGAAATTTGTCAAGTACCTTAGAGACATTCTATTCGCTAATTCCAAGACACTTACGGCTTATTCATTTAGTGTGGGTACCTGGCAACAAAGGTTTGATACTCAATGAATATGCGAATTCACTTGCAGTATCATCCCACGATGGCCCTGTTATGTCTATTTTGCCGACGTCGGCATATGTCACTGCAGCGAGATTTGAAAAGCTTACAAGGTCCAATCACTTCGACAAATCTCCTTTGTTTTCATCAGACTTCCCACAACTGAAGTTTCCTTGGAAGAGCAGATGGTGTTCCTCTAGAAAGCAAGAAATCTCAGTTACAAGGTTACGATGTCGAGTCCCCCCACTGAACTTTTACCTTCACAGGTCTGGTCTGGCTCAGTCACCTTTATGCTTTCACTGCATGGAGAGTGAATCTCTGGATCACTTCTTTTTGACGTGCCGCAGGTTTAAAATCGAAAGGAAAAGACTACTAGAAGATCCCCTTCGAAAGATGGGATTAAATTTGTCACTTCCGGTGGTTCTTTCATTTGGTGCTACCGTACTTGGTTTTAGCCACAGGAGTGTTTTCGACGCTGTATGCAATTTGCTACGAGAGACTAAAAGATTTGAATGCTAAGTGTAACATAGCTCAGTTTATTTTTAGAGCGTTTCTTTCTCTAATCACAGTTGTATATATAGGTATTTTTGGCCGTTTTTCTTTCGTTTCGTTTTTCCCCTTTAAGCTTTATGAAGTTGTACTGGTTATGTGTAACGCATAAAATATTGATTTTTAAAACCGTTTCCTTCAAAAAGTGAATCCAATCTTTGAGAAAGGCACCGTCCGATTCATGGCCTATCCCCCTAAGTAGGTTGCGCCAAGTTTCTGAGGAACAACAACAACACCAACAACACTTTGTGTGTGTGTGTGTGTGTGTGTGTGTGTGTGTGTGTGTGTGTGCGTGCGTGCGTGCGTGCGCGTGTGTGCATGTGTGTGTGTGTGTGTGTGTGTGTTTGTTTAAAGGGTCTTTGTATAGCCTGAAGAGCAGCCCGCCTAACGTTTCCGTGAGTGCAAGTGCACATGTATTCGTTTAAAGTGTACCCCTGTCGCTGCATCAGCTTCCTTCCTGCACTTTGGTGTCTGCGCTTCTTCTTTTTCTGCTATCAATGGAAGGAATGCGCGTGCTTTTCACGGCAAGCGGCAGTCATGCACGAAAGAATAGAAAAGTATTACAAGAGAACGGGGTAAGCGTTATTATGCTGCACGGGAGGAGCCTTCAGAATACGAAAAGCGAAAGGGTGCCGACATCAACTTGAGGGGTGGTTGGGGCCGGCGGCTTTTCCGTCTCCTTGGGCTTGTTACTGGTTGCGACGAGTACGCGCAGTGACGTGTAGTGAACCATTTTGTTATCGTCACATAGGTATGGAGCTCGCTGGTCAATTCTCTATACCCGGATACTTCTTCAGCGTTATGACAACATTATGAACTGCTGGTTGAAGCGCGTCGGCAGCGTAAGAGGGCTCGGGAAGCGCAGCTCGAAGAACACATGGTGTCGAGCGGAGCGAGATTCGAGCTACAGAAAATGAAAGGAGAACTAAAAAAACAAGAAGGAGAATGTAAAACAGCGGGTCAGGGATATCCACGCGTGGGCGTTTACGAAACGTCTGCGTTCCATACATGAAAGGTGGAGATCACATCGTGCACACTGCGACTTTCAGAGAGATGAGCGCCATCTTGGCTGGTCATTGCCTCTGCCCTGCATCGTGAGCAAACCTTCCATTTGATATGCGGAAACAGCTCGCGCAACCGAATTTCGCCGCGCTTCCGCCGCTCGATCAGATACGTCCATGGGTCGCGCAAAGCTCGTATTCCCGAAAAAGGAGCGCATCGTGAAGCGAGGCTTGTCGCTGTAAGGGAACGACAACGGAAGCAATGACCAGATCTAGAACAGGCGGCCAGGGAAAGGAAGAGCAAGAGACGACGAGAGATAGTGCCAATCAGCGTGAGTGGAATGCTGCTCTACTTCAGGATCCAGCCTACCGGAAAGCCGAGTATGAGCGGCGCCATGCTCGACCATCTTCGCTGTGTCTCAAGCCTTGCGCGGCCGAGTGCAAGCTTTCGCCTTTTTTTCTCCGCAAGAATAACACGACCTGCGTATGGTGAAAAAGATGGACGCACTACGCCTTGCTTCGGAAGTGAGTCCACTTGCCTGATAATTTTCTGTTTATCTGCCGGGGATCATCGATGCGGTGGTGTGTGAATCAGGACGTTGTTGCTGAGGATGATGCGATGTCGTTATCCGCTATACATCCGAAGTCCATCTGAGACTTTGAGAAAATATCTTCGTAAGTGAAGCACCTCTCTAAAAGCAACTTGTTGCGACGTCGGAAGGTGCGTGACATCAACGGACGGAAGCGGTGATGTATTAGCACTGAAGACTTACTTTTGATTTCCGAAGGGGGTGTGCAGGGCTTGGTTGTCGCGAAGCAAAGTCGTGGTGTTCAAGTTCAGTGAAAGCTAGGAAAAGGACGCGTTGTCCAGGTCTAGAAAAAAAAGTCAGTCTTTGTGCCTTGGAGAGCGTGTGCATGGACTGCATGCTTTATCTTCCCTATTCCCAATTGTATGTGTACGCGGCCGAAAGTTTTTGTAGTTGAGGTGACTTGTTGGACACTGATGCATGGATCCTTGAACAAACGCAGTCTCTGAATACAACTTCGCTAATACAAGTAATAGTGCCTCCTGTATCCAGAGTTGCGTTCACCAAGTGTCCGTTCACAAGTGCACCAAAACGTACTATTGATGCTTAGGTTCGCCCACTTCGTTTCCCTGGTCGTCAGCAGAAGCAGCCACCATTTCTCGACGAGGGCACTTATTGTGCCAGTGAGGCTGATTTGGCAAACCGGCAGATGCGTTCTCTCGGCTCTTACTGCAAGGGGTGAGCATCGATCCTGCAGGGTTGCATGGTCGTTCTGGATGAGGCTCCCGTTGAATGAGATGCAGCTTCGACAAGCGTTGGGAAACATCTCTTTGGACAGAGTCTTGCGCCTGGAGCGCATCAGCAAGTCACTGGGCTGGTGTAGAGAGCGTCAATCGAGCGAGGCGCATTTCAATCTCTTCAGAAACACCGTCGGTAAAGCCTAATATTATGTGAGCGTCCTTAAGTTTTGCGAGGCGACCGAGGCGCGTCTTTTCTTCGTAGTAGTGCCTGATGCGTAGTTCTTTTTACAGCGAAAGCTGTAATGAGATCACAACAGGGGCCATTTTTGGCGCCGTAGTTGTCTGCCACCGCCGCCGGTGTCCGTAACCGCTATCGCGCAAAATGAAAAAAGAACGAAATAAGAAAAAAAAGCCGCACCTCCCCGAAGGGGATCGTGAGTAAATGCCAATGCATTTGGGTGCCCCCGACGAGTGTGCGATTAATTAATGAAGAGAGACGAGAGTGTGCACGTAGAGGCGCAATACTCGAGTTGCATTGTGTTACACTTCGTCCTAGTGGTATCGTTGCCACGAGAGATTCGACTTCACCGACTTCCATCGCTATCGAGACACCAAAGCGCGCGCTCCCTGCACGATATATATAGGTCCGAGCACGGAGAGGAGGAGCGCCCGAGCTCTCTCTCCGCCGAGCGAGCTCCGCGATGCGAGCGCCCTCACAGGGTACACTCCTCCTCTCCCTTACCCTCCACTGCTCCGCGATGCGAGCGCCATCACACGCCCGCGCGCTGCTCCTCTCCCTTACCCTCCGCCGCTCACCACCTGCTTCGGTTGCTAGGCGCGGCGCAGCTGTTGCTAGGGGCGAGGAGGAGCGCGCGCGGAGGGAGATAACACCTGTGCGCACGCCGGCCAGGGACGCAGGACAATCCCCGACTAAGAAATGCATTCGCATTAAAAAAAATCGGCAGATTCAACGTACTGTGGGCGTCGATGCTATGCCAAGCATGCGGCGGGAAGGTGACTGTAACGTAATTCTTTTTACATATCGTAACGCTATAAAACGACGCTAAAGATATGTATAAATTTTATACGCACACATATATGTTGAAGAGCCGCATATGTGTTATATAACCAGTTGTTTACAGTTGGATAATGCTGCCAACGGCAACGTGGGTATTACCAACACCAGAAGCGGTAAGCTGATATGTAGTGCTTATACTTCTCCCTTATGATAGAGAGCGCACGCACGTTTCACGAACCTATGTGCATGCGTGGAAGAGGTTCTTGACAGTTCTTGCACAAGGTCACCATCACCGTGGTCGGTGGGCACCAGCAGCTGGTCATGCCTTTTTATTGGATCCGGTCATGACCGCGGTGACGAGGGGTCCATGTGTAGTGAAATATGAGGTGTGGTACAGCTGTTGGAATTTGTGGATGCCTCGGTCATTTCATCGACAAATTGTCTGTCGATAGAAGCGGCGACACGTCGGAACCTGAGGTCACCCTTCTCGTTGGTGAGCTATAGGCCGCTGAGGCTGGTAGGCCTGGATAGTGCTACGTAGACCAACATCACTGGACGGCGCTTGTCGTATTCTTAGACTACCTGGGCGTATCTGGCCCACGTAGCCTAGTCTACAAAGCGGCTGTCAATCAATCTGACATCATCATCGGTCAGCATGAGGCCATCGCCCAGCCTTATAAGAAAGGACGAGGACACTGCGTCGTTCTTGTGGACTAAGTGCACTTTACGGTGCGATGATCTGAATATCATACGTAACTTTCGTTAATGTATTCCTCCGGGGTCGAGCAATGCTTCAACATAGCTTGCTGAATCATAGGAACACAAATGTAATGTTTACTAGACTGCTATAAAAGCGGAGCCCACACTGGAAGTACAGACGTTAATCTGATATGACGCCTGTATCGCAGGAGTGCACATCGTAGGAGTATCACATAGTATTTATTGCTTTCTTGCAAAATTAGATAGCCAGCACCATAATCACAATTGACGTTGCACCGCCATTACGGCTGCATAGGCTGTTTTTCCAAACCACTTTATAGATCTGGCGTGGCTCTGTGGTAGAATACCTGACTGCCACGCAGAATGCCTAGGTTCGATTCCTGCTGGGATCCCCATTTTCATTATTTTCATTCGTTGCGTCAACGCTGCCGATGACGTTTTTCTTAACGCTCTCACGTTTAAATTACCAATGTCTGTTCTCACCGTTCATGAGTAGATATAAACTGTCAATCACCTGTGGCGCATACCCGTACACCGTGGCCCGTGGTAAACGGGTGTGTGCCGCACGTGTCTGGAGGAAAGGGTTTGACGACGTACGCGACAGGATTCTCACGTTATTCATGTCATGACCCTACAGTCATATTCGTCAAATCCTCTTACCCTCTCATGCCAATTTTGGTCTACACCAAGTTAAGGAGGCGATCATGAGAGCACACAGACTTAGGCGGCTAGGTAGATAGATAGATACGTAGATAGAAACGCTCAAAGTGCCAAAAGTTCCCAACGAAATGCTTCGCATTTAAAATTCCCCAAGATGCAACGGGGTTCGAACCTGGGCCCTCTGCGTGGGAGCCCAGTATTCTACCTTACAGCCATGCCGATGCTTTTATG
Organism: Rhipicephalus sanguineus; assembly: GCF_013339695.2. NCBI lineage: Eukaryota > Metazoa > Arthropoda > Arachnida > Ixodida > Ixodidae > Rhipicephalus > Rhipicephalus sanguineus. The sequence goes on from NC_051179.1 coordinate 89,696,979, forward strand.
TCTTTGTTCCTTTTATTTCTCTGCATTTTCTCTCTGTCTTGCTGTGTTTCTTTCTATCTATTATCTCCCTTTCTCTCTCTCTTCTTCACGTGTTCATTTTCTCTTGACACTCGCACTTGCTGTACACGGTAGTAAGGCTTGCCCTATTCCTGTAGCGCATACCCACCTTAGGAGTTTTGCACGACGGAGCACATTACTCAAACTGCTTCACTGTAAAGAGATTGAAGAGAGGATGTGCGTGTTAATAATATTGATAGTTTTTTTACGACGCAGGACAATTTACCGCGAGTTTAAAGAGCATGGTTGTTAAAGAAATCCGGCATAGGCTGCTACTTGCCGACTGCCTCACATGAGATTGATTTCCACAATACGTGGGATCTGCCCATTTCTTTCACTTGAAGCCTAAATGCAACTAATAATTAAACGACTTGATTTCTACAAATTTTAGAACTGCGTACGTTCGTTTGCTGTTTTTTTTTTGTTTCCCACGAGAACGTGCCACATTTTATAGCCACGTGGCTTTCTAGGCCTTTCATATTGTTAACCGAAACCCTCAAACATAGCGTATAACGTGAACTCAGCCTAATTTATTTTTGCACGTCAACTCAAGTGAGCTTATACAAGTTCTGAATTACTTGTACCAAATAAATTAGATATTAAAAAATATTAGCTGGGTATACTTTCTTTGCGATAGAGTTCTAGCATCAAGAATAATTAACACAAAACCAAGTTATTTTGAATTTACCAAAAGCTTTTGTGTGCTTTACAATCTGGAAGAAGATTAGAGTTTTCTTGCTTGTTTCGGTATTACTATCGCAAACTTCGCTACCTGCGCTATGAGACTGTCGTCTGCAGTCTAGCAACTGGTGCATATTTTCTGGAACAAAAACGCAACATGTTGCGTTTGTTCAGAAATAATTTGAGACATGTGACTATAAGGACACGATGTGAGAGATAAGCTGTTGGTGGTATTTCGAAAACTTCGTAATGATAGAGCGGCTACCGAAAACAGAGAGAATCGGATGGTTAGCTTTAAAGCGCTAATCAACCACTACCGATTAGAGAGGGCCCGGTTCCCTTTGGCTCACTCTCCACTTAATAGACAGCAGGCGATGTCGTGGCGACTTTTACATACAGACACCCGAATCCGGTTGCATATCATAATTGTTACTCGGATTTATATACAGACAAATGGAAGTGTTTCCACGAAAGGGAAGACCTCAATTGCATAATCTGTGGGCTTGCTCTCGAGCTCGCACACTGAACAAAGCATATAAAGATAGTGATCAGGGGGAGACCGCGCTGCTCAGCTCCGGTCCAGATGAAAAATTCTAAGCAATTTGGCAAGCCGAGGGTGCCGCCCCGGCCGAAGGGCTTCTGGTCGTCACCTAAAAGAGGGGACTAATCCCTCATAATTTTGCCGGCACACAATAAAGTTGTTCCTCCTCGAAGTAATAGACGTAAGGTCTGATATTGGAAGCTTGCCGTCATTAACTGTGATGCCCCAGAATACAATATTGGCGTTTTACGTACTATCTAGATATCATTAGTAATACACCACTATTTTAAATGCGTAAGCATTTCTATGCTCACTCAACGAGAAAACTGTCCGTCCGTGCCTCCGTCAGTTTGTGTGTCACATAAGACGATCACCGCTATAAAGAAATGTCTAAAGGAAGAAAAAAATTCACCGCGGACCTTGGCTTTGAACCTGGGCCCTCAAACTTTAAAGGCGAGTGCCTTAACGACTACGCTACGCATCCATTTTTTTCCTTATTTCCTGATGCAAAAGGTACACTAAGATGAAGATATTATTTATTTATTTGGTTTGAATACATAGAAAACATGAAGACACAGAGGAAATAGGGAGGGAACAGACTTACAACTGCAACCTAAAGGGGCGCAACGCCTGCCTGCTCATTTGGGGAAGGGAGAACATAGGGGAAAGGAATATAGGGGAGAAAGAAAGAGGAAAGAAAATAGGAAAGAAAAAAACAAAGAACACAGACGTAAACATGAATAAGTGGTCACATGGAAAAGTGGCTATACGCGTGAGGCGAAATCGGTATTTTTTAAGAAAGTAAGTAGGGCTCGATGGGCCTGGTCACGCCGAGCAGCACAAACCCCCCACATACATTAGTGACACACTAATGCAACGCTGTCTAGTCTATAACTTTTTCATATTGTTTAGCAAGTCAAGTACAGCGACCCAGTCTCGTGGACCAGGCTGGGCTCTGAAAATCTCCCTAATTTGCACAACACTGTCAATGAAATTTTCTCTCAAAGATTTCGCATGCACATCTTCGTGGCGTACCTGCATTCGTGTTTTCCACAATCCATGGAGACCGAGGATTATCATCATGTCATATGGAATTTCTATTGGTACGAACCTTATGCCATAAGGATCCAGAGTGCGCTGGAGCACGTCCCAATAAAATACGTCATCTCGGCAATCTAGAAAGGCATGTTCGATATTCTCTGGTTTTTGACATAGTATACAATCGGTTGTCCAAGGAACGAAGATGCCTTTTACTACGCATCCTTGCTCTCGAAACATGAACGTATGTGAACTACATGAATAAGTTGCGCTCCGCGGTGCAAAATAAATGTAATGAGATATGGCTCTCTATGAAGGCTTCGTTGAATGTTGTGAAAGTGGAATAATAGTTCACTGCGGGAAAAGGTGTAAAGGCGACAGGGAGAACTGCATGCATGAGGAAAATTCAAATTTTGGGAAAATTTGATGCCAAATGCGCGTTTCGGTAGTCGCGGCATGCTTATGTCACGGGACAGCTATCTAGACACTAACGGCTGAATATATCATGCTGATGCCAGCCGAAAACCGGGTTCCTGGCTGAGCTAGCGGGACCTCCAGTCGCGATCAGCTTCTGCCACTTTTGGACCACAATAATGTTCTGGCTCACTCACTCACTCCAGGCACGGCCACTGCCTACAATAAAACGCAACGCTTAAGCATCACTGCGACATCATCCAAAGGAGATCCTGCGGGCGTTTTTTTTTAAATGCAATGCGGCGTACCTAATGCCTACGTTCATGAAAAAGGTGCCACGTCTGCCTGAATGTGAAGCCAGTCGGAGATTGGGTGTAGCTTTATTCATATTAAAGACCTACCTGCATGGTAATACGCGGGTGAGCATCAAATGCCCAATAAAAAAGTCATATCAAATATAAGTTAGAACAGTGGATATCATCCATGAAAAATGAGAAGTGATATCGGCTGGCATGTATGAACTCAAAAATGACACAAATGAATTATACCCGTGTCACACGGACACTAAAAAGTCTTTTAAGCAAGAAGACTTTTTCCGAAAAAGTGTTCCACGCGCTGTCACAAGCAGGGTGTCGGAACGAAATGTTTTTCGTTTCGGTTTTAGTTTCGTTTCACCGCAAAAAGTTTCGTTTCGTTTCTGTTCCGGAACGAAAAAAAAACGTTCCGTGACGGTTCGTAACGTTTTTTTTTCTTTGTATAAAAAAAAGAAAGCATGAAAAAGGTAAAGCAATCATTAAAAAAACATTGGATTTGTGATGTAGTTACTTGCCCTCCTCTTAAGTGGGACAAGGGTAAAACACGTTCTTCAGAGGAGCGGAAGTAACTGTACCACGTATTCCTACCAACTAGCACAAACCAGTATTCATTTCAAAGTCATCGTATTTATTTTCTCACAAGAAAAATACGAATTTTTTTTTTTTTGTTGGCTTAATTCTTTGTGTCAAGGGAGTGAGCACGATCTCAGAAGCAGCACGTCATTGAGTGTACTCTCTGATGTGCGAGACCGCTGTTCTGATAAAAAGATCGCCAGGCCTGCGTGAAACACGCAGCAAGTCACAGCAAAAGCTAGAAGAGCGGACTTTGTAGAGCCCGTTGTTATCTTTTGGGGCAACTAATATAAGTAAACATGCAACGTACCCACTACGTCATAAATCGTCGCAATTTTTCTGAAGTAGCGAAGTTTCCACTATGCCATTTTTCTTCATTCTTCGGAGAATCGCGGTACCCGCTACACATCTGTAAGGCATTATCTGCACTTTGCGCTGTGGCTGATAATGAAGAATTATGGCTGAGCACTTTGCAGTGGGTGGGAAGAAGTGTAGGGGAATGGGCGCCTCCATTCGATTCCAATTCCATTCCGGGGAATTAGAACTTGCCGCAATTCCATTCCTTTCAATTCCTCGGATTGAAAAAAACTGAGCCCATTGGAACTCAGGGAATGGCCTGGCAGTCCGGTTCCATTCCTGTAATTCCTCAACGTAGGGAAGGCATCTTGATAGTTTTATAGAGTTAAGAATGAACGCCCCATAAAGCTGATGTCATCAAATGCATTAAGAACTGCAAAAGTACGCAAAACACGTTGCCAAGGTCAAGGAATAGTAGCTTGGTGACATATGTCGTGCAGTACAACCACCCTACCAATTCCCATAGGTGCAGTTCTCCCGCTACCGATAGTATTTGCGTGGTCAACATGTTTGAACGAATGGTGGTGTTTCAGTATTGTTTAAGCTTAAATCTGTTAATGCTAAAATGACGACATAGCGTAATTTTATGCTGTCAAAAGCGCCTTTGCATCGAATACGGAACACTGGGCCGCACTGCCCGTCAGCACTCACGCTTGTCAAGCGCGCCTCGCAAGCATGGATGGGCTGAGGAGAACTTTCTGTGTCCGCCTGTGCGCAGGTATGCAATGTCTTCCTTGTCGCAAAGGTTATTTACGTGTGTCAGGTACTAAACTGCTCGTGAGATAAAGATCAGGCTGTGCATAAAGTATTCGCCACTTTCGTGTGGGGGTATCAATGGGGACCAACGCGCAGGGGTAATTTGTTTCTCCCTTCGGTATCTGCTGGGATAATGCATTTGTTTGTACACTAGCTTATGCCTCCGTTTGTAGTAGGCGCGTTGCTTATAAATGTACCGTGCATGTAATCAGCTAAGCCATTTTAAAAATACTGCTTTAGTGTTAACTTGCGAGGCTCTGACTTACTAAAGTTTGAAGCTTGAAAAACAGCACGTAGACGAAAACGTCCTCTATTTCCGGAAAAAGACGTAATTCCATTCCCATTCCATTCTTCCGAACGTTGTCCCCATTCCATTGCGGGGTCGCGAAAATGTTGAAGATTCCGGAGTCATTCCAATTCCGGAGTGGTAACTCCGCAACACTGGTGGGAACCATTAAACCACACACTCTTTGCGCTATTAGCATTGTGTGATGACTGGTTGTTATTTTACTCTTCTGCCTCCCCTATATTACCTATGTTAACGCGATTCCTTGCCCGACATGACGCATGTGTAGAGTATTTTTGTGATGGAGTTATAAGCACCAGCGTGACACTGTGGTGGAAGACCCGACTGCCACGCAGAGGGTGCGGATCCTAGAAATTTGTTCCTCATTTAATTTTTTCTTATACCACGCGACAGCGGTCACGTACACCGGCGGCTGCGGACAACTATGGAGCCGAAATCGGCTGTTGTGATCTCATAACAGCTTTCGCTGTAACAAACTTGAGCGCCGACAGTGCCCTCTCCACTTTGGCCTGTTTGACAGGCGCGCAGAAGTCCACTTGCGTTAATATGAACATCTCTGGTTGCCACTGCTCTCGTTTTTCGCACAATTTCAACATATCTTTGCTTTGTATTTCCTGTCTGTGGTACGCGCTAATACTATACCCGCTAATACTGTACCCTCAGTTGTTCCGGATTGCGAAATTTTCTCGTGAACCGAAAAACGATTGAAAAAATTTTGGTTTCACTCCGGAACGTAATAATAAATAACGTTTCGGTTACGTTTTCGTTCCGGTCAAAAATATCGTTTTTTTCGTTTTTCGTTTTCGGTTTTCGTTCCGTTCCGACACTCTGGTCACAAGTTTGAGAGCGATCTCTTTTTCAGAAGCGGTCTTTTCTGGAAACAGCGTTCGACGAACTCTTTTCACGGCGGTAAAAGAGTAGCCTCGAAACCAGTGAGCGCCAGCATTTATGAAGTGGTGAAAAAAATCGGCAACTCTTTATTTCGGTGTCACTTGCGCTCAACATAAAAATAATTTTCATTTGTCGTAAGCAGCGTAAGAAAACCATTTAAACGTTATTTTTGTGTACTCTCGTAAGCGGGGCGAACGGGTAGGGGTTATCGCCGCCCGCATAGACGCGAGCATGGACGCGAGTCAGCGCGGAAAGGCGAATGCCGGTGTGCAATCATCCAAGAAAAAATGAAGCCCCGAGTACAGTGGTCTGAGAGGGACACCTGGACATTAAATAGGCTATGGGAGGATAACCTGCACGCACTGCGCTCGCAGTAACACAACGGGGAAGTCTACGCCGACATCGCAGCAGCGCCTGCCGCGTCTCGCCGCGTCTGCCTGGTTTTCCAGAGAGAGATGGTACGCTACAAGACTTGCAATTGTCACTTTTTCCTCCATACGATCATCCATGGAGAGGCAGACAAGAGCGCTAACAAGTGTTTAACAAGGAAAACAGACGCCCACTGTTGCCAGAATAATATATAAGGGCCGCCAGTTGTGCAAACACTTCTTAAGACACTACTGCATGAACCCTTTTTTTTTCAACAGACCTTTTTCAAGCAATCCCATAAGGCACCGCAAGCGCGCAAAGCAGTGTGGGAAAAGTTGGTACAGTCGGGCCTCGCTCTGGTCGTGTGGAAACGAAAGTTAGGGAAGTGCGCCAGATATCGAACGCCGTGTTCTACTGGAGGCTTTTCGTCAACGAAATTTGTAATCTCCGCATCGTTCGTAAGCTGTAAGTATACATATACCTGCATGTTTGCACGTTCAATGCTCGAGAATTTCAACAACTGCTGCTCGCATGCCATGCAGTTGCTTGCACCGCCAGCGTATGCTCGAAGTGACTACCTTGTTGCTATCAAACATTTCCAGCGCGTCGACTCCTCGGAGTAGGAGTGTGGATTGCCTAACGAGGCGCTATGACATCCGTGGGAGGGAGGTGAGCGAACGTTTCGTTTGTTTGCCGTGCAACGTAGTTAGGCGCCTGAGTGTCCCGAGCAGACAAAATGCAGTGTGGTGAATGACAACAGGATGAACGCATAGCAGGAAACGTACGCGCTCTCACGCGCCGATTTAAAAAAATACCACATTCTAGGCTACGGATGGAAGTACGATCGGTATCATTGGTATTTCACCAACATGGCTCGTTTTTTCTGCGCTTATAACTTATCTGAAGAGCGATCTCGCACGGCGACGCCGTCGAGGAAGTCGCCACATGAGGTTCCTTTCTTGTGCACCAGTGTCTCGGAATTTATGCACAGAACGTTAATACGCTGTCGACACCTGTCACTTTCGATCGCCAGACACGTTTTCTGTGGCGTCTGACTCCCTTGTGCATGTTCCGCGACGAATACCATCGGGATCAGAAGCGCTCGTATAGCACCGGCATAACATAAGACTGCGCACGTGAAATATGAAAGTTAGCAAACAAACAGACCAAATTCAATGCAACTACGGCATGGATGCGTAAAAGTGTGATATGCAATTCACACTATAAAATTAATGGACCGCAGGTAGGCTGACACTTCTGCTATATTTTTAAACAGTATTTAAATGAACTGTAAAATAAGATTACAGCACTGGTTGATTTAGCATTTTGAAGACTGAATTTTTACACCCAATGATAATCTGCAGGCCCTCAATGATAGATTACATATGCACAACTGTAGATAGACACCTTATGAAAATAATTTTTTTCAGGTTCAGATATATCCATAGGTTAGCAAAATAGAGGTCGCACACTCATATCCACCAAAGGTTTTATTTTCCTCTTTTTTCTTTGGGGGGGGGGGGCTCACTTAATCCTTAAAATTTTCCTGAACCACACTCACTCAGACTTGGCATCACCAAAATTTTACTCGTCTGGACTCTGGCTTATTAATATTCAGCTTGCCCAAGCTCACTTAGATTCAGGCTCTCAAAACTCATGATTAACTGGACACACAAGTGAATATGCCAACCTGTGCGTATATGCACCACTTTGTCTGCAATGCTTCTTTTCATCTCTAATGTGTTGCTTATTTTTCAGGTCGGTCCTTGCTCAACAGCAGGACTGGAACCTTCCGAAAGGTCCTTGGACTAAACAAATGAAGGGATTCCCGTCAAGCTTCTGTGAGGCCAACATTATAGACCATGGAAAGGCCTTCGGAGCAGAGAAGCATAGTGGATCAGGCTACCGGATGTTAAAGCTGACAAAGTCTGCTCTGTTTTACTGCACCACAACAGTGAAATGACATTTGTAAAAGCAAAAATTGAGGCATCTTTTTCACTGAATAAGTTGCATGACACAACTTGTGTAGTTGCCTCAAATGGCCAAATCACAGGTGGTCATTGTTCGTGTGCAGCAGGTGCAGGCGGTGTTTGTAAGCACGTTGCTGCATTATTGTGGTATTTGCTCGACATCAAGCGCATGGGCCACCATTTTGTGTCGGACACTCTATCCTGCACATCAAAGCCAAGGACTTGGGGTCCTCGCAGTGGTGGATTGAAGCGCAAGCTTGAGGCCACGGATTTTTCAGATTTGGAGTTTGTCAAACACAAGCCGGGAAAAACACCGCGACAGAAGAAGCAAGGCGCGGCTGAAAAAAAGACTTTCACTTTGGCAGTGAGCACACTTAGGAACCTTTGCACAGGCCTCAAGGAATCAGACCTCTCGCCAATGCTTGCTGCTGTCATTGAAGACACGAACTACAGGCCAGTGAGACCGTGTGAGCGACCAGAAGCTGTGCATGAGGAGCCGCCTACGGAGGCTGTGCGTGAGGAGCAGCAACGTGTGAAGCTTCCCCTCACTGTGCTACAAGGTCAGCCTGATGAGTTCACCGCTTGTTCACTATCTCTAGAACAAGCCCAGGCTCTAGAGGAGATGACTCGTGGCCAAGCCAATATACCACTGTGGCACGAAGAGAGAAAGAAAAGGGTGACGGCGTCCCGCTTCGGCGAAATCGTCGTACGCAAAGCTCCCATCACACAAAAATTTATTGCTTGTGTGACAGGTTCAAAAGCGATCCCTGCCACAAAATACATGAAGATTGGAATGGAAAACGAGGCAAGGGCCATAGAAAAGTACAAGAAGCTGCGAAATGTTGATGTGCTTCCTGTGGGACTCTGCGTGAACCCTGGCGCCCCATTTCTAGGTGCCTCGCCAGATGGTCTCACATGGGACAGAAGCAAAAGTGAGTATGGCCTTTTGGAGGTGAAGACCCTTGCGAAAGCAATGGAGGAAGGGCTGTCGGTTGAAGAGGCCATCAAACAAAAAAAAACGCTGTTCTTACGAACGGGGAAACTCAGCCGTAGCCACAAGTATTTTTACCAGATTCAAGGGCAACTGGGAATCACTGGAATGCAGTGGTGCGACCTGGTAGTCGACAGCGGCAGTGACTTGTACATAGAGCGTGTTGAATTTGATGCACACGTGTGGGAAGATATGCTCATCATTCTGACAAATTTTTACAAGAAATATCTTGAAACTGATGAAAACACATGTATGATGTAGTGTGGGAACAGGGCACTAAAATGGAGAACTCTATTGCAAGGCTTCCTTTTATTATGTAATTTTTTTTACAGTTTGTCCTTTTTGTCTGTGCTTCCATTTGTTATAATAGGTGCTTTCTCGTTCACTGCCTGTGCACATGTAGCATTTCATTTTTTTTTAACTTTTGCTTTGTGTACATTGAATTTTTTTCTCTTTCCTTATGCCAATTCTCGAGCATCAATGCAATGCTTTTTCCGAGGAAGGGGGCATAATGCCACCTGTAGTAGTAGATGCCGTGTAAGAGCAGCAGCATGTGAAGAAGTGCACGCACTATCCCACTCACAGCCACGCAAGGCTCAACTGATGTGTCCGCAGAAAGCAGCTGCTCTGTGGCTAATAAACTGCACCTATATGTTTGAAGATACGTGACATGTTCTAGCAAAAAATGCAAATAATAATATTTGGGTTTTTATCATGCAAGACCATGATACGATTAGAGCCACGCGGTAGTGGAGGGCTCAGGACATTTTGATCATCTGGTGTACGTGCACAGACATCGCACAGTACATGAGCGTCTACTGTTTTGCCTTCGCCTGAAATGCGACTGCCACGACTGGGATCGAACTCGCAACCTTCGGGTCAGCAGCCAAGCACCGTAACTGCTACACCACCACGGCAGACAGCAACAGAAGTGAAGAGCAGAGACTACTCAAGAGAACTCTCAAGGGGAGTTATTGTCACGTGTTTACATTCTGTAGGAGATGCTTATAAAATGAAGCGTTACACAAAGCAAGCAGCCTAAGAATGACAGAACTGACATGAGGATGAAAAAGAAAAAAGTGGGAAGTTGCAAGGGTGTGGTTTGGGCAGGTACATTTCCAGCTGTGATTTGGAGACATCACGGTTACACAACAGCACTGTTGTGTGGTGCAGAGGCAAGTTGGACTATTCACCCAGCCACTTCCTGTGCTACAAAAGCCGGCCGACTCATCCTTTGTTATGCCACCGTATTTAATCTACCACAGTGACTTCTGAGCCGACATAGCAGCAGGCAGCAGCTGACAAATTAATGGGGTTGTGTATATCTAAAGAGCTTGTGTTGTTACTGTGTGAATAATGAATGTGCAATGTTTTTTTTTGTACTCCTGGCAGGGAACTAAAAGAAGCAAGTGTTTAAGTAAATTTTTTAAGTGGAATACATATTTAAGTGTACAAAGTAATATAGTGATTGTTATACTATATACTATTGTTATCAAAGCAATATTCATGTGATATGCTTTAGTAGTGTTAAATCATTTCAATGTTACATATGCTGTATTGAAGTAAGCCTCGCTATGCTGTATGAGCTGCTAGACATTGTCACCAAAGCAATATTCATGTGATACGCTTTAGGATTGTGAAATTATTTGAACGTTACAATATTTTTATTTTTTCTATTTGTATCTACGGTTCAGTCGTAAAGCTTGCCAAGGTGAGAAATCACTTGTGTTACCAAAGAAATCATGCAGCTTGCTTTATGGAATGTTCATGCATAGCTGTGATATATATTTTTTTACTTTTTTGTGTTGTACTGTTTTCTATTTTCTGGTCACTCTGAAGCCAACCTTTGCCATTAATGTATGCTTAGCAGTGCAGAGAACCCTTCTGGGCATTCCAGACTAAGTTGAAGGCATTTCCATCTTGCTGAAAGTCACTCATCCACAGCACCACAATCAATATCTCCTCCAGCCAATAAATCAACTTTGGAGTCACTGCTGTAACAAGACATGTTGGCAATAGACTTTCACTGAATGAGAGAATGTACTGGGAAGTCTAGGGGTTTCTTAGAATTCCTGTGCTAAAATAACAAGGTTGTGAGGCATGCGGTGTAGGGTGACTTTGGACTAATTCTAACCACCTGGGGCATAGATGTTTTTGGGGTGCACAGGTGTTCTGTTATCTTCACTACCATCAAAATAACATTGCCATGGCCAGGAATCGAGCTTGTTCCCCAAGCTTAGCAACGAAACACCTTACCCACAAAACTACAGTGGCAGGTACCAGCAAATGCTTTAATGCATATAATGAGCAATGGAAGGACTGGTCTATAATTCATGGATTCATTTGTAATCAGCAGCAATAGACACGAGACGAGGTTCTGATATTCGAGCAGTACGCTAGAAAGTGTAGTCTGCATTTAGTAAAATAAGATGCTTTCACTGGGAAGCGTGTGCGTTGCTCGCACCATAGGAAACAAACAATATGTCTCCCACCCTATGCTGGCACCAAATACAGGTGTTAGTTTGGATTTTACAGGTGTTGCTTGTTTTCACATTGGCTCACACTTGACCACACCATAGGTATGTATAGCCATAGGTATGTATAGTGAGTAATACGAGACTGAACATAAAAGTTACCTTTTTTTTATTTTTTAAAAATTTGTTTCAGACACCAAGGCTGAAGGCTGAACATTGTCTGCCTGAAAGGCTTATTACCTGTACATTGCTCTACAGTGGTGGAGTACACAATACAAGGGCATACTTAACATGTTTCTGAACACTAACAAACAGCATAAATTATTGGCACAGGTGAGTGAAAAACGACTAGAATTACACAATTTGTAGTCAACAACGATGAGGTGCAAAGCAGTAAGACGTGTAATAAGATAGATAAATATTCTTTAATAATCGTGCTTTTAACATAGTTGGACGGACTAGACACCACGAACACAGACTACTCTGTCCTAGTGCGTTAAAAGCCTGATTACCCAATATGTACAACCAACTACACTTATAATACTACACTACACAATAATACACTTACAAGATGACAATGAGATTGATTAAATAAATACTTGCGCATATGCAGTTAAAACTCAATCTAATTGAAAGCAATGTTACGAAGTTTCCTGTCCAACAAAAAATCTCCATTTTGCAGGGAATTTTCATACGATTTAGGATTGTCATGAACCCGTTTTAACAAACTCTGTCACCAAACCTGATTTAACTTTTTCCTGAAATAACTGGGAAAGCGGTGATTTCATTCAAACTTTGACCAAAACGTGTTTTTCTATCGGAAGTAGCTGAAGTTTTTCAGCTACTTTCAATATGCATATCATCGCACTGTAACACGCACTTTATGGTAATGAAAATATCTGCTCCAGGCCTGTAGCAAGGAATTTTTTTCGGCGAGGGTTAGCAGAGCAGGCCCTGGCTACGGGCCTGCTCTGCTCTAACATGACTGCTGCTGTTACGCCAGATAACCTATCTTTTACATAACAGTGTATTTACCGCACCTGTTGAGCCTATATGTGCACACAACTATTCAGTTCACATAAAAATGTCTATACTTGCGGACAACTTTTCTTGGCAATGAAGGGAAGGCTAGAGAGCCAAACTACGCGTGTGCTACCGCTGAAGATTATAGTCCCACAATTGCGTCCGTGTTTTCTGCGTGACAATAAAAAACAACAACATTGCTTTATTTTCTGCGGGGCGCTGTTTGAAGAGAGGGTCAGTGCGCACCAAGGAGATATTTATATTTGTTTTGCTTTATACAGCGTCATTTCGCGTTTTTGCACCTGCGAAAACGTCGCACCTTTTATGTGCACCTCACAGTCAAAATGGCGTCTTCGTCTTCAGGTGAGCGCGTGTCACCCTCCAGCTTTCCCGACGACTCGCCGAGGAAGCTTGTGACGAATTTCACTTACAAATGGCTGTTTAAGCCTGTGACGGCCGCTCGAATAATCAAATGGCCGTCACAGGAGGTACGGAGGTTCACAAACCAAAACTAAATTCGAAACGCGCGCCGAACCGGACTACTTCGCGGAGCAGCACATGTGCAGTAGCTCCGCCCCCGTAGCCTTCCCTTCATTGCCAAGAAAAGTTGTCCGCGAGTATATACACCCCGTAACGCTTGGCTCGACATAGGCTGCTCCTCACTGATTGCTTCACATGAAACTGAATCCAACAATCCCTGGATATTCCCATTTGAGTGCCCGGATTGTCTCATCCCAATAACGCTGCTTGATGTTGGCTTAAAGGGACCGACAAGTGGGCAGAACGTGTGATCAGATCCTGGTAGAAATGAAAAGATCATGAAATATAGTGACAGATTCCAGCATCCTTTTCGCGTTGTGAGTAGGATTTATACTTTTAAATCGCGCTTAAACGTAACAAAAATCGGTATGTCGCGCAGCCTAGCGGAAGAGCCTTGAAGCTAGGTTATGAAGTCGGTCACATTGCTGTACGTAGTCACGTAGTCTGATGCTGTCATGCGCGCCATAATTGGTCCTCAAAGTTAGAGTATGTATATTATTATCTATCCCTGCTCTGTTCTGTGCTGCCTACGAGGTAAAAGGAATTGTACGGTGAGAAGCGGCGCTGCCATTCGCTGCCGCTAGTCACCATGTCTAGCTGCGGTGCATGCGCGCGGAGCGCACGCATGCGCAGTAAACCGCTGCGCTCGAACTTGAACCGCTCTCGCGCTCACTGTTTGCAGCATGTGCTGTCAAATGTGTTTAAGACTTCATATTCGCCGCAGATAGAAAAATTCTGATTAAAAATGTTTCGCAGCGTTTTCCACGTTACCATTCCGTGGCTAGACAATCTAACCAGTTAGCTTTCCGTTGCGCTAAAGAAAATAGGTGCCCAAAAAATCGGTTGTCAGTCCCTTTAAAGGTCAACTCCGGCGATTTTTCGAGGTCGATGGATCTCAATGAAATTCGCTGGGTACGTTCCCTTGCACGTAAACGTCATTTATGCCAAATTACAGGCTTGAGACATGCGCAGATTGTTTGCAAATGAATTTTAAAGATTGTCTGCAAACGCCCTCCTGGCTTCCCACAATTACTGGCAACATTGCGTCTGTGACGTCAGTATTGGGAAGGCGGCGGAAGTGACGCAACCGAGGGCACCGCTAACTTCGGCGCTTCGGCCGCTACAGCGAGCGTCTGCTGTGCACAAGGCGACAGACAGCGTTGGTTTGGCCGGCGCTTCGCTTGTCGTCCCGGCTGTCACAGTTTTCATACTCCGCGCCGGCGTGACCGGCATGCCTTGCGCGACTTCCGGTTCGTTCGTAACAACGTCTACGTCATACGTAGACAGTACACTCGGTTGGGTTTCGGTTTCGGTGTTGCGCTTTTTTGCTTATTTAAGATTATTCTCAAATTTGCCGAGTATTTCTGCTATCGGGCCCGTAACAGGAGCGTCTCAGGAACATAAAAGCACCATTACTTTGACATGGCCAAAAAATCGCCGGAGTTGGCCTTTAAGGTCACTAACGGCAGGAGCTAAAAGCATTTTATGTTTGATACCAACTTGACTGAATGAAATGTTAAGACTTCAACAGAGCATATTTTGCGATTAATTATGCAATCAGCGGTCTACTAACGGCTCATTTAGGAAGTTATATGCAAGAGCACAAGTTTTCCACACGGCATTCAGCTGCCGTGACATGGTGTTAGGAAAAACCTGTCTTAACACCCTAAATGTCTTCAGCTGGCCAATCACACGTTCAACATGGATTCGTACTTTTGCAATTTTCCTAGTTTCCTGCTCTTCTGACAAGGATAGCTGAGATTTCCCTCTTAGAAAAGGTGGGATATTAAGAGACACTCCTATTTCTGCAAGATCTTCTTCAATCAAGAAACCACGGTCTGCCATTACCGAATCCCCTTCTTGAAGCAGTTTGTACAGGCCACTGCGCCGTGTAATTTCTTTGTCGGATAGCCTTCCTGGTGCAAGGTCAGCGACAAATGTGACCATTCCGTTTGGCGATATGCCAATCAGCCCCTTTGCGGTATTGTGGCCTTTGTAGGATGAGTATGTCGCACTTTGCACAGCATAGTCGCTTGGCGTTTCTATGTATATCTCCGTGCAGTCAAGGATGACCCTGGTCTTCGGGTATACGTCTTTAAATACCTGCGGCATAAAATCGTTTACCCTTTTCCGCGTGGGCCAGCATGGAACTTGACCTAAGCAGGCTGCCATATAGTCGATCCAAAACATGCAAATGCGGCTAACACTACTCAAACTGATTTCAAATCTGTGGGCCAGATCCTGCTCAAGGAGACCGAGCCTCAATCTCATCAGGACCATTATTATTTGGTCCTGCATGTGCATCACGCTTGGCATGCTCTCCTCAGTTGCTTCTAGGTATGGGCGTATACCTGCATCTAAGAGTCTGAAGAAGAGGATATACCTCTGGGCATTCTGAAAACCCGTATAAAAGCGTAACTTTTTTGGATTTTCCAAAA
Source organism: Rhipicephalus sanguineus (assembly GCF_013339695.2). Taxonomy (NCBI): domain Eukaryota; kingdom Metazoa; phylum Arthropoda; class Arachnida; order Ixodida; family Ixodidae; genus Rhipicephalus; species Rhipicephalus sanguineus. The sequence continues at coordinate 89,712,713 of NC_051179.1, forward strand.
TGTGCAGTGTTTTTCTCTCATCACTCAGCTGTGGTTTCAAACTTTGAGCTTGTACATGGGCAAGCATCTTCTCAAGCTCCTTGATTCTTTCTTTAAGACATTTGTTGTCTTCCTGAAGCTTTTCAGCGTTCACTTGCAATTGGCTGCTTGACTCCTGAAGAAGTGCAACAACGTGCTTTTGGCGTGATACAGCTTTGCGGGGACTTGTTTCTTCAATGCAGTATGGGTGATCTGCATGGTAATAACAACAAGCAAATGGTTACTCATCTTAATTCCAGTTATTTCATGCATAACATTAACATATGGCAATTACCCCCAAGAAATGAGGATTGTGATTTTCAATGACAAACACTTTTAATGGGAACCACTCCATGTCAGCTTGTACTGTGGCAACTAAATAAGCACGGAGAAGGCACCAAAAGAAATTGGATAAAAAAAGGTGTAGCGGAAATGGCTCTTTTGAGGGATCAAGCATGGCTCACAGCAGCTCAGCTCACAAGTAAAGAGTAAAATGTCCTGCTAGACACATCTGGCAATTTTTATCTTACAGCAATGCAACAAGATTTAAAAGCATTTATAGTGATTTGGTACACTTGCATTCAACATTTTATACATTTCTGTACCCACAGCCTTCTGGCAGGGTGACAAAACATGACAAAAGATTAATAATCAAGAAAGCAAACGTAAAAAGGCAGGGATATTAATAACCAGAGGAGATTTGTGGGATCAATGTCCGTAATAGATGCATACTTTTGCACCTTGGCTACTACTTAAATGTAGTGTCAGTATGACTTTACAAGAAGGGAATTCTGGGCTAGGGCTGGCGCCAGCAGGGAGAGGGGGGGGGGGGGGTTTGGAGCTACCCCAAAAATCTTCATCTGCCCCTCTAAGAGCAAACATAGTAAAAAAACAATGTACAAGTTCCCCGCATCCCTGCCCCCCTGAAGGAAGTCGTTATCATGGGTGCCCCCCCACCCCCCTGAAAAAAAAAGATCCTGGCGCCGCACCTGCTGCAATGGCTAACTTGAACAAGTTCAAAGTAGCTTATTTTTATCCCAGAAGGTCAATCTTCATGGCAATGCTATTTTTGTCAACTACAGCCTTTGTAAACTTATAAGTGCTTTTCTTGACAGCTATTTCTTCATTTCATGCTTAGTGTTTGCTGCTGGACAAGCACCAAAGCAGTATATCACCAACTTGCTTACATACTTTACTTAGCCGTTTTGGTAGCAATATTATAGTTTGCATGAACTCATGAATCAGCCAACTCTTACCGATATGTTCAGCCTTTGCACAACTTGGCTCAGGAGTGACAACTGCTGGTGCTGGCAGACCTGGCAAGCTCACAGTCACCACACTAGCCACATCCATTTCAGGCAGGAACACTGGCCGAGAAGGTAGCTCCTCACAAACTTGCGCACTGGTAGGCTCATTCTGGTGCTTCCGTCTCTTAGCAGAGCCTGGGTGGAGTTTACAGTATTGTTGCAGTAAGCTTTTCAGTCGCGGTGCACAGCACAGTGAAATAGTTGCAAAGCACCTTTTTGCATGTTAAAGCTATTGGTTCTCCTAGATGGCTTCATTCATATAAGACTGTTACCTTCAGATGATGCAATCCAAGAGGTAATTGGTCAAATAAAGCAGTGTTCATAGTAAAGCACTATTGTAGCGTAATTAAGGGAGTGTAGACTAAAGGAACTCTATTTAAGTCGGAGAAATTCTGCGCATTACGACAAATTAGTTGCATTTGCGAAGGCTGAGTACACATACCTCCTTAAAAAAAACCTGTAAGATAACTTTCGGTATGCAGCTATCGATGATGGTAGCTTTGGTGATGACAACTTTCGATTTGTTTTTCATAAAAGTTAAAATTGTTGCTTTGATTTTGTTACGTTCAAGGATGTACACATGAGGGTATATCTTTGGTCAACTTGTGACGTTATTGCCAACTACAAAAAGCGGGCTTCCTTTTCAATGAACTTCAGTTCTCAGTCAGCGCCTGTCCCGTGTTGTCTACTCTGTGTCCTGTTTTCAACCATGCTAAGTATCGCTATGTATCTATACCAGCTCACCCAGTACACCACTCTACTTCTGAGCTACATCACTTGTAGTGCCAAAGCATTGACATTAGCAAACCGATGTGCCACATGCTACATTTCACATGTCACTTTGCCTCACTAGTTCTATGGAAATGTGCAGCTGTGTCTCCTAGCAGCCAGCACATGTCCTCATCGCTATCAGCACTGGGAGGATATGACCATGAGTGTCCGCCTGGACGCAAGCATGTGGAGGTGGAAAACTGTAGCATTTTTAGATCCCTTCACATCAGACGCTGAAATGTTTTCATACTAAATGTGGTCCCAATCATATCCACCACACACATCTCCAACATCACACCTTTTCTCACTCCCCTTCGATATTTTCATTAATGGTTACTGTGACAAGTCCACGAAAGGTGACACATTTCATTTCTAGACTTCAAAATTCAAATAAATTAGCTTCAAGTCATCTGTTCTCTCTCAAAATTTGTCACAGCATTCCTTGCAAGCACACAAAGTTTATGCTGTAGTTAGTGTTGTGTAATGCTTGAATGTTCATTCAAGTCTAAAAGCCAGCACTTAGTTACATGGATTGATAGAAAGTTCGATTGACATAGTTCGTATGTATTTATCCCGAAAGAGTGGGGACGTGTGAGCACAGGCACAGTGGAAGAGAACATGACAACACAAACACTGTTAGTGACATTACAGCACTTGTGTTGTCTCTGTCGCACCGTCATGTTATTTCTGCCCACATTCTTTTCAATGCACTGCGTGCTATAACCATAAATTTTTTCACTGAATCTTGAATTCCAATGTTTAAACGTACCTAGTTTATAAGTTATAACCTGATACAGCAATAACATTCTCTGCAACTTCAAACTATCTCCCCATTATAGCAGAATAGTCGCTGAATAGAAAGGCACTTTGCTATCCATCCACTTGTCTGCACCTTTCTTTACCTTTATGGTTGCAAATCAGTCATGAATGTCCACAAAGTGGAAGAACGTTTGCGAAAGGGAACAATCATCATCCGTGTTTAGTATCTATAAGCTACAAAGAAAACTGCTATAGCAGTTTCCAGTAAGATAAAGCTCCTGGTTCTGAAGCTGAAACCTTGGCAATATTTTTTTTCCTTTTCCAGTGATGCATTCTCAGACACTAGTAACGGGCATCTTTTATAGCTTGATTGTACACAAGGGTGAATGACCGTCTCTTCTATTTATCAATTTTCTGTTCTTGTGACCTTGTGTAGAAATCAGTTACTATGCCAAGGTTAATGGCTATAGCTATCCACAACAAAGATTGAGGTGACAGATTAGATCCCCACCTCAGTTGCCACATGCCATGAGCAAAAACACGTGTGCATTTTGGTACATGTTAATAAGACCCAGGTGGTCAAGGAAATTCAATGTTTTGCACTTTGCTGTGCCTTATAAGCATACCAAAATGCTCGCACGTAAAGCGCCAGAATTTTTGTTTCACTTCACGACATTATCCTCTCTTGCTTTCACAGTGTGAAGATTATGCTGACATTTCCACTGCTTTGTGTCTTTTCAACCAGGAGCTGCTACGCATCTATTGAGAATTTTCACATGCATGCACCAGTTTAAGTTCGTGACATTGCACGAACATGGGTATACTTACAGGTTGGTTGCCTTGTCCATGGGGGGTAGGTTTTGGACGGAAAAAACCTCGGTACGGTGTCCCCATACGCCCTTCGTCCAGTTATGTTGAAATGAGCCCCACAAACCCTGTTGCTGGCCTTTGGTTTCCAAAGCGCGTATTTCCCTCTATGGCCTTTTCTGTTGATTCTTTCCAGCCATATTTTTTTCATGGCTGGATCACTTGGAAATGTGTGCCAAGACAGTCCACTGTTCTTCAATGTATTATTGTCACAGCCAGGAACACAGCAAGTCTGCCCACTATATCCTCTAGTGGATGGCATTCTGCATAAAGAGCACACATAAGCACAGTCAGCTTATTATCAGCTTCTTGAGACAATCAGTATTTATCAAGGGGTCACAGGAAGATGGATGGAGACATGAACTGTTCAGTAGAGGCTTAAACAGGTGAGCCTCAGCCTAGAACAACTTTACTACCATCGAATTTTTTCTCAAGCTGAGGTGTCAATGTACTGCCTCCATTAGTTTTCGGAGAGGATACGATTTATATCAGGTTATGCCAGCATAGAAAATTCTAGTACGCTTCAGGTCCGCAAGACTTCACTTGAATTTCCTTAATCACGCACTCTCAAAACAAGAAAAACATTGGTGCACTGTCAAGGAAACAAATGCATACGAGCTTTATACCTTCAGCGAATTTACACGGCGCAATATATTGCACAGACGTCACGGCGATTGTCTAGAGTGAGAGATTTTGGGGTTTTGAGCGTCGCTTACGCCATGTCGTAGTCTGGTTTTATAAAGTTCCAGACGCGAAAGTCGGTAAAAATTCAGTAGCGCCAAGCACAACATCGGCAATAACACCCCTATGCATGGTACCCCCACTCCTACACCTTTCCATTTTGTGCGATATCAAGTTCGACGCAGAATAGACATTCCCCTAAACATTCGGACCACCTGTTATTCGGCGAGCACTGCACGCGATGTACTCGGCCAAGGGCCTCACAAGGTGAGCGCGCTTACGTCCGCGATCGAGCATTGCGAGATCAAATTTCTCGGTCGCGTGTCACACCTTGGCACAGACAGCGAAGGAGAGTCGATCCCTACCTATAAATACGATGCTGGCCGGGTTCGATCGGAATCGAAAGCACGCTCATATGGCCGAAATGTATCGATGTCGTCGCCTCGATTGCGGAGAGCCGACAGGGCAATATAAACGTTTGAGTGGCGTGTGGAGCTACAGCAATCATGCGGTGAAATTTAACGTCAGTACGGTTACGCGTATTGCGATTATACGCTAGAAGGCCGGGCGTTATCGGTCGTGGACGTCCGAGCAAATCAACCCAAAGCCCACTGTTCGAGCGTGCGGCAAAACCGAGCAGAAACGATAAAGTAGACACAATCAACACAGTGAATGATTGGCTCTTACCTTTGGTAGCGGAGGACTCCGCTGAGAACAAGTCTTGCCGCGGATTTTGTCGGAAAACAGCGTCCTGAACAGGCACACGACCACCAAACTCCCGCAAACAGAAGGCGCGCGCGCGGCAAGCGTATGCAAGCGCGCGGCAGCGTACCAACAATTCCCATGAGCACTTTCGCGGCCGCTTGTGGCGCTGCAGTGCTTGAAAAAGGTCTACTGGAGTTGTTAAATTCATGTCAACAAACGCGCCATACAATAAAATTGGACATCTTGTATCGAGATACATAATTTTCTTTTCACTGGTTCTGTTTTGAAAGCGAGCGCCGCTCTTGCGGTAGCGCATTCGGAAGGAACCTCTAAAAAGAGATCGTCGGTGCCGTGTGACTGCGAGGGAACGCCTCTTCATAAAAAGTCTTTCAACGTAGTAAAAGACCGCTTACGTAGAAGATTTTTGAGCGCCCGTGTGACACGGGTATTATATGCAAGTCAAAAGTGGTCAAAGGTATTTTAATGTTTCTGGCATACCAATTAAGTGTTAATAAAACCTCGCTCAAGAAAATGCATTGAAGGGCATGTACAATTAACCTTTAAGCAGAAAGACGATAGGACACAACAACACTTTTTATTTGAACATTTTATTGAGCCACACATTTATTTATAGAAAAGCAGACCGCGATATTATGCGCACTCAAAAGAAGCCACCACCGACACCCTACACTACAAAAAAAAACTGATAAAGAGAACACTGTCATTGAAATTAACCTACAGAGCAAAATAACCTGCTCCACAAAAGTTAAGGAAGCTGCAGAGACACGCTGCAATCCTGTGGCCATGCAGAAAATGCTTCCGACAACTCTCGGGAGGTAGTGTCACGAATTCATTTTAATATAAAAGTCTCCTTAAAGACATAATAGCACTTTGTTTACATTTTGCAGATTGAGAACGCTGCAAAATGTAAATGAGAACCGCTTCCTGTCGGTATAGGCCACTAGCGTTCTGTAAGCGTGTTCCTTTCCGTGTTTCCTGCATTAATACACTGGCCATGAAGCCTACATACAAGTTTTGTCACAACATGATGCAATCCTAAACGACACCATTGCTACTTTGTATAGGAACTGCAGATCTTTCTCGTCACATTACGGTTTTTTACTTCCTCTAGAAATGTAACTGCCCAACAGAAATGAATATTATAAGAAGCTATAGGGCTTCGTTGCCTGCTGGTTACCTTCTTCAGATTGTGAGTAACCCTGTGGCAATATGGCATAGTTCTGCTCCACCGTGCCGCGGTGAATCCACTTTGCCACGGTGGCGGTGAATGTGCCTCGAGCCTCCTTTTCTGTCCTGGAACCAATTAGCCGCGGTGTTTTGAACCGAGCTCCTGCCGATCGAATACGACTACCGCATTTGTTACAAGGCGGACGCCAGAACGCAGCTCGTGGATGAGCATATGTATGAATATGTTCCAGTCGTGCAAGAACTCAATCGACGCTCTGAGCCTAGCGCCTCTGAGTCCACTAAAGTACCGCATGTTCGGCGACGCTGTTACCCTCGTCTCCAACCCTATCTATGTAACCGTTCATTTGCCACCCTTGAGGAACTAGCCCGGTCGGCCGGCCAAGTTGCGGAGTCGCCGTTTTGGAAGCCATCCCGACAGCAGTACACACTGCGTGAATTGTATTTCTTGAATTCTAACATGACCGCAACTACCTCTGTAGAGGCACGTTCCACTTTACTGCTATGAACGATTTGTATGGAGGAGGAATAAACAAGAATTTAATAAATGCGAAGCATTTCTTAGCGAACCTCTGGTACTTTGAGCGTTTCTATCCACGTACCTATCTATCTATCTATCTATCTATCTATCTATCTATCTATCTATCTATCTATCTATCTATCTATCTATCTAGCCGCCTACGTGTGGTTGCTCTCATGACCGCCTCCTTAACTTGGTGTAGACCAAAATTCGCATGGGAGGGCGAGAGGAGTTCACGAATGCGAGAGCGTTAAGAAAAACCGACATCGGTAGCGTTGACGCAACGAATGGAAAGAATGAAAATTAGGACCCCAGCAGGAATCGAACCCAAGCATTCTGCGTGGTAATCAGGTAATCTACCACAGAGCTATGCCAGGTCTATAAACTGGTATGGAAAATCAGCCTATGCAGACGACAAAGCGGTGCAACGTCAATTGAGGTTGTGGTGCTTGCTATCTAATTTTACATGAAAGCAATAAACACTACATGATATTCCTACGATGTGTACTCCTACGATACAGGCGTCATATTAGATTAACGTCTGTGGTTCCAGTGTTGGCTCCGCTTTTATAGCAGCCTAATAAACATTACATTTGTGTTCCTATGATTCAGCAGGCTATGTTGAAGCATTGCTCGACCCCGGAGGAATACATTAAAGAAAGTTACATATGATATTAACATCACCGCACCGTAAAGTGAACTTAGTCCGCCAGAACGACGCAGTGTACTCTTCATTTCTTACGAGACTGGGCGATGGCCTCATGCTCACCGAGGATGATGCCAGATTGATTGACAGCCGCTTTGTAGACTAGGCTACGTAGGTCACATACGTCCAGGTAGTCTGCGAAAACGACAAGCGCCATCCACTGAAGTTGGTATACGTAGCACTATCGAGGCCTACCAGGCTCGACGGCCTATTCCTCACCAACGCGAAGGGTGACTTCAGGTTCCGACATGTCGCCGGCTCTATCGACAGACAATTCGTCGATGAAATGACCGAGGCATCCACAAATTCCAACAGCTGTACTATACCTGATACTTCATTACACATGGACCCCTCGTCACCGCGACCACGACCGGATCCGATACATGTCGTGAGCAGCTGCTGGTGCTCACTGATCACGGTGATGATGACCTTGTTCAAGAACTGTGCAGAACTTCTTCCGCACATGCACACGGGTTCGTGAAACGTCCGTGCGTTCTCCATCAAAAGGGACAAGTATAAGCACTACATATCAGCTTACCGCTTCTGGTGTTGATAATACCCACGATGCCGTTGGCAGTGTTACGCAACTGTAAACAACTGGCCATATAACACATAGGCGGTTCTTCAACGTATACGTGTGCGTATAAAATTTATACAAATCTTTAGCGTCATGTTGTAACGTTTCGCTCAGTAAAAAAAAATTACGCCACAGTCACCTTCCCGTCACATGCTTCGCATAGCATCGACTACCACGGTACGTGGGATCTGCCAAAACTTTTTCTGTATTTTTATTGTGCACCAAATCCAATATCCCGAAGAGTAAGCAGCATGTCCTAGAGCCGTCCCCAAGCAAATAGCAGAAATTCACGGTTTTTCTGCAGCTTCGTCCTATAAATAATAATTTTCGAGCGAGGAGCACAGCTGATGAAGTGGATTAATCTACAATATCGCTCATAAACCGGTCTGCGCTGGACGATTCCGGCCATGTCGAGATGTTGAAGAAGGTTACAGTACAATTTGCAGCATAACTTACTGCCAAGATCTGTATGACATGCAGCGCATTATGTAGGTTGCATTGAGCATGCCATATGAGCAGACTACTTATTTTAATGCGGCATTTAATTCACGATTCCTTGTCACCACACATTTTTGCTTCGAAAATATAAAATCATGTTCGTTTACAGAATTTTCTATCATTGTTATGGTGAGGTCTTCAAAACTGGAGATTGTTTATTTATTTGACTCATAAAGAAATAATAAGTCGGAGTTTTCCGCTCATTTTTAAAAACAAATGCTGCAGGTATAAGTATACTCCGGTCAACAGTCTAGCACTTATAAAATCAAATCAGACAGTAGTCGTGATGGATGCAGTTGAAAGAGCACCCAAAAGAACTTAGGAAGTGCGAAACAGAAATGTTTTACATCCAGCTCTTTTTCTCATCGCCGTTTACCTTGTTATTCACTTTTTTGTATTTTGTAGTTTTGTTACATTTATCTCGCATTTCTCACCCAGCCAGACAAATGTTTCTTTCGAGACGTGTTTCTTCCTGTACGAGTATTACTTTCCAGCGAAAATATGCTTTCAAGACACACGTTTGATCAGAGCCAAGCAGTGCGTTAAATTTTTTTTTTTACTCGGTGAACGCTGACGTGGGCTGCGGTTGCACACCCCACGCCACTTCATCATTAGAGAACAAATTTTACGCCAGCTTCTGCCAAGAATTAGTGCCGCTGTTCGCACAGAACGAAACCAAAACATTCACATTTCCTACATTTTTTCTAGAGATAGCAGTACCTTACCGCGTTCGACCAGAACAGGCATACGAGCGCAAAGCCAGCGCAGTTGCACGTGCCGGTCGTCAAAAGTGGCAGCCATAACGAATCGCCCTAACCAGAGTTGCTGAGATCAACGTACTGGCAATCTATATGTAAGCAATACATGATCGCCATGAAAATTGTAACCGATGTGAGGCAACGTTTAGGACTCTCAAGACTCTTCTTTATTGTGCCGATTATGAGCCCCACTACCCAAACACAGTTGGTGATGATGAGTATGTACATATGAGAACATGAAGGGCATCAACAATGCTCACACTAATCTCCCCGCGCGCGCGAGCGGCCGGCCCGGCCGCGATTTAGGCGGGAAAGGTACGCCGAACGAAGGGCTTGAGACGCGATACGTGCAATATCTCAGAAGTATGGTAACGACGGTCCGAAGAGACCTCGACGGGGGTGACAAGATAGTTAACTGGGGATGTTTGTTCACGAACAACGTAAGGTCCAAGGAAGTGTGATTGAAATTTCTCACACAATCCAGGAGTACGAACAGGCGTCCAAAGTAGTACTTCATCGCCAGGATGGAATGTGACGTCGCGATGAAAGCTGTCATAACGCTGCTTACGGTCTTGTTGACTGGCCTCTGTGTTGAGGCGAGCACGTTGCCGACATTCGTCAAGCCTAGAGACGAAATGTTCTGTTGTTGAGATTTTCATTGTTGCATTGGAGAGGCGTCGATGGCTAATATCGGCGCACAACCGTAGACCAGGTAGAAAGGTGAATAGCCGGCAGTTCGTTGCACAGCGGTGTTGTGTGCAAACGTCACGAACGGTAGAATCGTGTCGCAGTTATCGTGGTGTGGTCCGATGTACATTGATATCATGTCGGTTAGCGTACGATAGAATCGCTCCGTTAGGCCATTTGTTTGAGGCTGGTAGGCTGATGTCCTCTTATGAACTGTGCCACACGTTTTCAGCACTTCTTCAAGAATTGTCGAAAAAAAGGTCTTGCCGTGGTCACTCAACAGCACGCGAGGTGCACCATGACGCAACACTATGGCTTCCAAAAAGAAGGTGGCCATGTCGGACGCAGAACTAGTGCGCAGAGGGGCGGTCTCTGCGTACCGTGTGAGGTGATCGACCGCTGTTACAATCCACCGATGACCTGCTGGCGTTACGGGAAGTGGCCCGAACAGGTCTATTCCGACTACAGCAAAGGGTGTTTCGGGACATAGGATGGGTTGTAACAGGCCAGCCGGAGGTGAAGATGGTCGTTTCCGGCGTTGACAAAGTGTGCAAGAAGCGACATACTTGGCTACAAAGGTAGAAAGGCCAGGCCCGAAGAAACGGCTCCTAACGCGGTCGTACGTCTTGTGAAACCCCAAGTGGCCAGCGGACGGGTCGTCGTGCAGTGCTTCGAGAACTTGTTTACGCAGCGAACGGGGAAGTACTGGCACCCACCTATGCCCATCGGTATTGTAAGTATAGCGATGCAGCACATTGCTTTCCAGCTTGAATTGCCTTAGCTGACGACGTAGTCTGGCATTAGGAGGTGAAGACGTTCCACTGAGGTATCCGATGATGCGGTTACAACAGCAGGTTGATACGAGGCCAACTGAGTGCAGCGGATGGAAGATAGCGACTCAGGAACTGCCAGGGGCGATAACGTGAGTGAAGATGAAGGCTCAGGATCACCTGAGGGGCAACGAGGGTGCGCGGTCGGATAAGAAAGTGGCAGAGGGCAGCGAGAGAGAGCGTCGGCATCTTGATGCTGTTTGCCAGACTTGTACACAACGTCAAAAGTGTATTCTTGCAAACGAAGTATCCAGCGGCCGAGGCGTCCGGACAAATGTTTAAGTGAGGACAACCAGCATAGAGCGTGATGGTCGGTAATCACAGTGAAGTGGCGTCCATAAAGATACGGTCGAAATTTTTGTATGGCCCAAACTACAGCAAGACATTCCTGCTCTGTTATGGAGTAGTTCTGTTCCGCAGGTGTTAGGGCGCGACTGGCATACGCAACAACTCTCTCTCGGCAAGTGTCGTCGCGCTGTAGGAGGACAGCACCGATCCCATGGCCACTTGAATCTGTGTGCAGAAAAGTGGGGGCACTCTCGTCGAAGTGACGGAGGACGGGGTCTGATGTTAACGCACGTTTAAGGGCTTGGAAAGCACACTCGCAGTCATCAGTCCAAGCGAAGGCCGTTCCCGACGTGAGAAGCTTTTGTAATGGTCCCGCAATGGCAGCAAAGTGACTGATGAAGCGGCGGAAGTAGGAAACCAGGCCAAGAAAACTTCGCAGCCGAAACGAATCACGGCAGCAATCTTGTCCGGGTCTGGTCGAACGCCATCTTTACTGACAAGGTGGCCCAATACTTTGATACTTTTGCTGGCGAAGTGGCATTTCTTTGTATTGAGCTGAAGTCCAGCGTTCGAAATGCAGGATAAAACTTCGTCCAAACGCTCAAGGTGCTGCGAAAAAGTGGAAGAAAAAATAACGATGTCGTCTAGATAACATAAACAGTCTTTCCACTTGAGGCCACGTAAAACAGTGTCTATCATGCGCTCGAATGTTGCAGGAGCGTTGCATAATCCGAAGGGCATGACGTTGAACTCATAAAGCCCGTCCGGCGTTGCAAAGGCTGCTTTGTCCTTGTCCGCTTCGTGCATAGGTATTTGCCAATACCCGGACCGGAGGTCGAGACTGGAGAAATACTCTGCACCTTGAAGGGAGTCGAGATCGTCGATTCTTGGTAACGGATATACGTCTTTTCTCGTGATATTAATAAGTGCTCTGTAATCGACACAAAATCGTACAGAGCCGTCCTTTTTCCGGACCAACACCACAAGAGATGACTAAGAGCTGGATGAAGGTCGGATGATGTCGCGTTTGAGCATGTCGTTGACGTTCTGCTCGATGATTTTACGTTCCGCCGAAGACACGCGATATGGGCGGCAGCGCACAATTGAGCTGCCATCGGTCTCGATGCGATGCACTGCGACGGAAGTGTGGCCCAGAACCTTGGAGTGTACGTCAAACGAAACGCTATGCTTTTTAAGAAGGTCTAAAAGGTCTCTCTTTTGCTCAGCAGTGAGGTGGGGATTTATGGTCGCATTTAAAGCAGCGGTCGCAGCCGTATGATCAGTTGAGGCAGACAAAGGCGGCAATTCTGCGCGAAGGGAAACGAGAGAAAAAGCAACTCACAGCAGTGCCCTGGGCCAGCATCACTGGCGAAGAAGTTAGATTAAGTGCGGCGACCAACGCTCTACCGTCGTTAAAGCGCACAAGGCCAGGTGCGATGGTAAGCCCCGTAGGTATGCAGCGATCAGATGGAGCAATGAACACGTCACCATTAATGACGGTGTCAGAAGCCAGTGTAATAATATTCTCAGCTCCCGGCGAAATACAACAGTCAGAGGCTGTGACTAAACGGAAGCTGTGAGGAGCGACATCGGAAACGGAAGCTGTGAGGAGCGATGTCGAGCCCGACTGGCTGGGAGCTCCTTCCCCGCAGCGTTGGCTGCATGGCCACATAATATTGCTTCATAGTATAATAACCCGGAACAACGCCAGAGCTTATTTAACTAATGTAATTGTTCATTCAGTTCCTGTTAAGTGAACGATTTACTGCGCTGGAGCTTGATTTTATTGTTGTATCACTTTTGTGACAATTCGCACGCCGGAGGCGTTTTAACATTTCAACGTCATGTGCCTCCTACGCTCCCCCCTCCCCTTTAGAAGAGCTGAGTGTTATCTCAAATACATCTTGTTTGGCTTCAGCTGAGCCCGTCATATCTCTAAATGTGTATAGATTGCTGCCTTGTTTAGATACAATCTAACACCTTTCTACGTTTACCTTAACTTTTAGTTTCATAAATTCATCCAGACAAGACCACGTCCTTGCAGCAGCCCATTCATTTGAAAAATGTTCACTTTTAAATGAACTTTATACCTGTTTATGACGTCCAATAGACAGCAATTGCCGGCCAGGCCAGCCCCGCTAACTGCGTCTGTAGGAATACCACGACCACCGCCATTACACAATTGCCTCTACAACAGCGCTAATAGGCCATGATTATGCGCCCTTCCGCCATTGAAGTAAAGAAGAATGGTTGTTGGACACTAAAGCTAAGTCGAGACGGTGTATTATCTGACCTAAATTCAACTTCAAATCTGTATTTCAAATTGTACATACAAACTAGGGATGGCGAGAAAAAAGCAGCGAATTTTACGCCGCTTGACGAGCCTGGCCATCCTTACATGTCAGCAGTAGGCACAAAGCAGAAACAGCCACTGTACAGAGAGTTCGTGTAAGTGTCCGTGCATGTGCAAAAAATTAATAAAAAATATTGACAAAAAGAACTATGTGTCATAATTGGCTACAGTACTGTGAGTGTAAGACAATAACATAGATTGATACAATGTATTGAAGACATGAAAACATTTGATATTACGGTGGCACAGATTGCCGAATAATGCTCTTGCGAATGGCAGAAAGAGACATAGTGTTTAGGCAGTCATAAAATGTGGTATTCAAGAACTTTGGCACAGTAAAACTCAACAAAGAAAAACCATAATTTGTTCTACAGTTTGGTAATACATAACTACTTCGTACACTGGTGTCATATGATGAGTGGCGAAACGTAAGTGGAACAATTAAAAAAAAAGGAATCATTTGTTCTTGTTATTGTTTTATAAAAACATGCATATCTGTAGTAGAATAATTTGTTTACAGGTACAATATTATATTGTAGGCAGCTATGCTTAGTGGGCGAATCATAGGGCCCATTTACAATTGCGCGGAACATTTTCTTTTGCAGGGTTTGTCGTTTTAGTATGTTTGACAACGTTGTATTGCCCCAGACTAGCAGGCAATAGCTTATGTGGGAATAAAAGAATGCATAGTACAAAGTAAGCTTAGTTTTGGTTGGAAAAATATATCTGTTACGCGAAGTGATTCCTATGATTCTAGAGAGTGTTGAAGAAAGATTATTAACATGTGCATCCCATGACATTGTATTGCTGAACGTTATCCCTAATTATTTAAAGGTGTCTACGTACTCGATCACAGTGTCGCCTAGATATAAGGAGGGCCGTAGAAATACTTGTTTTCTTTTAGGGAGGAAAAGTACTGCTTTCGTTTTCTGTTTGTTTATGTTCAAAGAGTTAACTGATGACCACATGGCGTGATGAGAGCGCGTCGTGTGCAATTTCTGCTAAGTGTTGTATATTATTGGAAGAAAAAAATAAGCTGGTGTCGTCTGCATATATCATGTATTTCGCATGAGTGCTGATGTTAGGAACATCATTTATATATACACTGAATAGCAGTGGCCCCAAAATGCTACCCTGAGGGACGCCATTCACAATGCTTAGAATCTGTGAGGCGTAATGGTTAATGACTACGTATTGAGATCGTGAGCCCAGCTATGACTATATTATGTTAAGGGCGTGTCCACGTACACCACAGTGCTCTATTTTTGCAAAAAGAATGTCTGCTTCTTTCTTGTTTTATTGATTTAACGTGTCCAGTCTTCGCTTGTCCGACTATTCAGGCAACGCCCATTCATGTCGTTAGCACGTAAATAAGGAATTCAGCCGATGTATAAACAAGAGGTTTGAGGCAGACGAACCGACAGCTTTCCCACCTTGCAGTCTACAATGTTCATTATTTATGTGTGCATTTATATTATTCACTTAAAAAATATCTGCTGTACAGTTGTTTGTTTTTAGATAGAGTGTTCATAATCGGTGTGGCAATCAGTTGACAGACACAGAAAACCTTAACAAATTCAGTACGCAATTTCCTTATTGCAAAACAAAAAAGCCACGTATTCTGTTGGAAATCTCAAGGAATCGTTAACGCCTGTCATTGGGCCGATGTGAAGAAATGATTGGGAACATGGTGGTCGATTTGATAATTTCAAAGGTACCACATCACAAGTCTTTATTTTCATTGGCTTGCTCCTTATGTATTTTCAATATCATGCCATGTTATTTTCCAAGCTCACTGTCATAACAGGGACCTTTTCGCACAATGTAGTGTTCCCAGAGCTCACACAAGTGCCATTGTTACACATGCCCAAAAGGCAGGAAAAGTTAGCGTAGTTCGACATTTCCTGGACCTCCGGAAGTGTTGCGTTCTGAAATGAAAGGGAACTTGAACATAAGCAATACATCTACCTGAAAGAGTCGACACTGACTTGAACATAGCAATGACAAAGTTTTGCACGTTCTTTAAACAACAACAGCGTAATTTGCGCTGTTTACACTATGAGGGCATCAGTAAAATTGGCTAACCTTCTAGCTGAAGTTATGCTACTGCAATTAGGCGCAAGTGAGAGAAATGCTAAATGAATCTGCACACAGTCAAAATTGATTATAACATTGCAACAGGTTTAGATCATTTGTTCCATATGATTTGAGGATTTTCTATTTAAAGGGCTTAATTATACACTTCAGGGGCGTAGCCAGAATATTATGCTAAGACAGGCGAGTCTGACCGCGCTATATGTTCTAAGTGCATGCATGTTTTTGTTCCTGCGTGTATATACATAAACGGAGATATTTCCAGAAAGTTGCCCGATCCACCGACCCACGCACGATGATGATGATGATATATGTTGTTTAATGGCGCAAGGGCCATTGATGGCCAAAGAGCGCCAGGAAACGGTGTCGGATGGGAACAATGATGATGTTTAGTGGCTGTATAAGGGCCTAAGATTCTGCGCACTAAAGGTGCGTAAAACATATATGTAATAAAATCATGAGAGTGGAGTGAAACGTGCATGGTGAGGATGAGTTTTAGGTGATCATGACGCTAAAATATAGAGGTTGTACTAGCACGGATGCCTCGTCAGCGCCCTTAGTCCCAAGGGCCTGGAGGCAGGTGCTCTTTTTGATGTAGCATCCGCAGCAGCAGCCTCCTCTAGGAGGCCGTGCTACGGATCACCTGCGTAGATGACATGAAAAGTACGTATGTCCTTTAAAAACGCATTCAATGTATCATATTTAAAAAGAGGTTCTCTACCTATGAACATCGCTGGATGAAGGGGTATGTGTTGTGTGAACGCCAGTGGAAAGTGTTTTTTTCTGTAAGCCTCTAGCTCAGAGCATTCAAGGAGTATGTGATGTACGGTAAGTGGATGGCCACATCTGTCACAGCTGGGTGGGTCACCACCGGACAAAAGGTGTGTGTGTGTGCTGTGTGTGTGTCCTATTCTAAGCCGACAGAGAGTGACCTCTGTACGGCGTGTTTTTGATGTAGGTGGCCAGTTACCGAGGCGTGGTTTGATCAGGTGTAACTTGTTGTGCGTTTGTAGGTCCCATAACTTTTGCCAGTAAGCCCTGAGCTTTTTCCGTATGTTTGGTTTTAGGTCCATCACGGGGACAGCAACTGAAGAGATTGCAGCGCTTACGTTGGTTGACGTGGCCAGCTGGTCAGCCAACACATTTCCTGCGATGTCGCGGTGCCCTGGCACCCAGCACACGACGATATGTTGCTTGGACGCGTACGCCGCGCAGAGTATTGAGTAGAGGGACATAATTACCGGATTTCTATGTTTTTTCAGATTTTTCAGCGCCATCACGACACTCAAGGAGTCAGTGTATATAACTACCCTCGGTGTATTCAATTCTTTAATGTGTTTAACGGCTACGAATAACGCGTAAGCCTCGGCTGTGAAAATGCTTGTGCTAGTGGGTAAAACGCCGGCATCCGAGAAAGATGGTCCAACCGCTGCATATGACGCGCCAGCATGGGACTTAGATGCATCAGTATAATATTCTGGGCAGTCATATTTATGTTGCAGCTCTAGGAAATGCATCCGAATGTGTATAAGGGGCGCGTGCTTTGTGACAGCTACGAAGGATGTGTCGCAGTCTATAAGCTGCCACTGCCATGGCGGGAGCTGCATAGTGGGGCGAATAGGGTGGTATT
Organism: Rhipicephalus sanguineus; assembly: GCF_013339695.2. Lineage (NCBI taxonomy): Eukaryota > Metazoa > Arthropoda > Arachnida > Ixodida > Ixodidae > Rhipicephalus > Rhipicephalus sanguineus. Next base: position 89,729,968 of record NC_051179.1, read on the forward strand.
CAAGCAGTGGGACATTTGTTTCTTCAGCTAGCTCTCTGACGCGCAGTGGGAAAGGGCGTGCTATTGTGGGCCTATTGCGAAAGAGTTGAGAGCTGGACAGGTCCTTGATAGTGGAATATGCAGGGTGCTGACTGTTCGCATTCACTTTAAGAAAATATATGAAAGAAGAATACGTTCTCTGCAGATGGAGTGACCACTCGTCTGATTCCACATAAAGGCTTTCAATAGGGCTTGTTCTAAGGCACCTGTGGAGAGGCGGATACCTAGATGGTGAACTGGGTCCAGCATTTTTAGAGCGCTTGGCTTGGCAGAGTGATAGACTATCGCCCCATAGTCAAGGCGTGAGCGTACAAGGCTTTTATACAGATTCATGAGGCACTTTCTGTCGCTGCCCCACGCTGTGCGTGACAGCACCTTTAGGATATTCATTGTTTTCATGCATTTATTCTTAAGGTGTTTTATGTGCGGTACAAAGGTTAACTTCGCATCCAAAATTATACCTAGGAACTTATGTTCTGTGTTTACGGGCAAACGCTCACCCTTCATGACTATTTCAGGATCAGGGTACAAGCCTCTTTTTCGTGAAAAAAGAACGCAGGTGCTTTTCTGTGGGTTCAATTTGAACCCGTTTTCATCAGCCCATTTGGACACCTTGTTAAGAGCAAGCTGAACCTGTCGCTCACAGATCCCAAAAGAACACGATTGAAAACCTATCTGCAGGTCGTCAACGTATACTGAATAAAACATATTACTTGGGATGTACAGACGAAGAGAATTCATTTTTATAATAAAGAGCGTACAGCTGAGCACCCCACCCTGTGGCACTCCGGTTTCCTGTATAAATGTTCGGGACAAAACATTGCCCACTCGAACGCGGAATGTGCGATCAGACAGATAACTTTCGATGACATTGAACATATTACCACGTATACCCATGTGTGAGAGGTCTCTCAGTATCCCAAACCTCCAGGTCGTATCGTAGGCCTTCTCCATGTCGAGGAATACAGATAGGAAAAACTGGTTATGAACGAAAGCTTCACGTATGCATGCCTCGATACGTATGAGATATCGGTGGTGGATCGGCCTTCTCTGAACCCGCACTGGTATGGGTCGAGCAATTTGTTTGATTCAAGGAAGTGTAGTAAGCGGCAATTAATCATTTTTTCAAATACTTTGCATAGGCAACTTGTTAGCGCTATGGGTCTGTAACTTGATACAACAGAGGGATCCTTTCCTTGTTTCAAAATTGGGATTATAACAGCCTCCTTCCAAGAAGAGGGGATCACACCCGAGAGCCATATAAGGTTGTAGAGAGTGAGGAGGGTTTTTTGCGTTTCAGAGGGTAGTTGCTTCAACATTTCGTACATTACGCAGTCAGAACCTGGGGTAGATGTGTTACAGCAGTTCAGTGCTGTTTGCAGTTCTGCTAAGCAGAATGGTTCGTTGTACGCCTCATTTTTTGCAGGTTTTCTTTCCAACTTCTGTTGTTCTATTCTTGCTTTGTACTTTTGGAAGGTTTCGGAGTAGTGTGAGGAGCTCGATATGTGTTCAAAATGTGTGCCAAGAAAATTAGCTTGATCCTCCAGGCTTTCTCCGAGGCTATTTACTAATGGCAGGGAGTACGTTTGTTGGCCCTTAATTTTCTTCACCTTATTCCACACTTTTCCCTCGTCTGTGTACGAGTTGATACTCGATATGAACTTTGTCCAGCTTTCTCGTCTGGCTTGTCGGCGCGTTCTCCTTGCCTGCGATTTGACCTCCTTGAAATGTTCCAGGTTTTCTGCTGTTGGGGAGTCACGAAACAACGCCCACGCTTTGTTCTGATTCATCCGCGCTTTTCTACATGCATCGTTCCACCATGGAACTCGCCGCTTAGAACCCAGGCCGCTTGTTTGGGCAATACAATTTGATGCGGCATCAAGAATAAAAGCTGTAAGATACATGACAGCGTCATCTAAGGTCAGAGCGGACAGCTCAGTCCATGTCATGTGCGCAAGGGTTTTGTACCGTTCCCAATCAGCTGAGTCAACCTTCCATCGAGGAACCTGCGGGGGCAGTTGGTCTTTGGTCGGCGTACTCAGGATGGTTGGGAAGTGGTCACTCCCATAAGGGTCTTTCAGAACGCTCCATTCAAAGACGGGTAAAAGGGAGGGTGATGAGATGCTAAGATCTATGGAGGAGTATGAATGGTTTGCAAGGCTAAAATACGTAGGCTCCTTCTTATTTAAAAGACATAAACTAGACGAAAAAAGGAGCTGTTCAATGAGACGTTCTCGAGAGTCACAGCGAGGATCGCCCCAGAGGACATTGTGTGCATTAAAATCACCTAGAATCAAAAAGGGTTCTGGGAGTTCATCTAATAATGATTCTAAATCGCGTCTGTGAAGCTGATGATGTGGTGGTATATACACGGAACATATGGTAATGAGTTTGTTAAAAAGTACAGCTCGAATGGCCACTGCCTCAAGGGCCGTCTGGAGCTTCAAATGGTGGCATGCTATACTTCTATCAACTATAATGGCCACACCGCCAGACGATACGACAGCATCCTCGCGGTCTTTTCGGAAAGTAATGTATTGCCGGAGGAAGTTCGTGTGTTTTGAAGTTAGGTGTGTTTCTTGCACACACAGCACTTTCGGGTTGAACTTACTCAGAAGTTCTTGGATATCGTCTAGATTTCTAAGTAGTCCTCTTACGTTCCACTGTATGATGTTGTCCATGATGGGAAAAAGGGTGCTGTGTGTAAAGTGGACGGAGATTGGCTCATTTTACGGGGCCTTTGTTAGGCCCTGTAATTGGTGTTTTGTCCTTTTTGGAGCGGTCGAGAGAAGCTCGCCGCTCCTTCGGCGCTTCCTGCGCCGTTTGGCTTGACGTAGTGTCCATAGCCTCTTGCGAGGCACTGGACACCCGCTCGACAGAGCGGTCTGTGCGTCTCTTAGACCTCGCCTCGGTGGACGAAGTCTTTGTCCCCACCGAGCTGGAGGTCGATAAGACCCCCTTGGCCTCGTGATTGCCCTGGCTGCTGCCAGAGCTTGTGGAGGCCACTGGTGTGGACAGGTTGAATGTGGGCAGGGCAGCGGTAGCTGCTCCCACCGAAGGGGCAAGTGGCGTTAGCCTGGGCACGCTAGGCGTGTTCCGGGCTACCGCCAGGGGCCGTTGTGGTGCCGCCCCTCGTTGCACCACTTCGGCGAAAGGTGTTTTTAGTGGAAACATTGACGAGATCCGTTGTCTTGCTTCCCGAAACGTGATGTTTTCTTTAACTTTTATAGTGATTATTTCTTTTTCTCTCTTCCAGGCTGGGCACGCTCTGGAGTATGCAGGGTGGCTTCCGTCGCAGTTTGCACAAAGGAACTCGTCATGATTGCAGTCGTCAGCACTGTGACCAGTTGTGCCGCACTTAGCGCAAGTCAGCTGCCCTCGGCAGCTCTGAGATGCATGTCCAAAGCGCTGGCATTTGAAACAACGCCTCGGGTTTGGAATGAACGGTCGGACATTGAGTTTCACATATCCAGTTTCAAGAGTTTCGGGTAGGGTGGTTGAACTGAAGGTGAGTATCAAGTGCTTCGTTGGTATTTCGTTGTTGTTACGTCTGATTGTGATGCGTTGGACATGTGTCACACCTTGTTCTTTCCATCCATCGAGGAGTTCTTCTTCATTCAGTGTCATCAAATCTTCGTCCGATACCACGCCCTTCACTGTATTCATGGTACGATGTGCGCTCACAGAGACAGGTATGTTTCCAAAGGCTACGAGGTGCGAGAGTTTATTGTACTGTTCCTTATCCTTTAGTTCGAGGAGCAGATCTCCACTTGCCATCTTTGTGGCCTTATAACCGGTTCCAATGGTCTCCTTTAGGCACTTGGCAACAAGAAAGGGTGAGATTGCTCTAGCTTTCGTTGACGATTGTTCGCAGTGGAGGACATGGAATTTCGGGAAGGTTTCTTTGTTTTTGGGCCAGAGGAGTGAAGTTACGTCGGTGCGTACCCTTTTCGGGGCACGATCGGTTGCTGAAGGGGTCGAGGATCCCATGGGAAAAAGTGGATTTTTCGGTAACGGCGCCTACCACCCACCACGGAGCCCAACAAGGGGGCGTGTCAGAACATGTGTACAAGTCTGCGCAACGCCAGTAGTGCGACGTTACTATAACCCAATATGGTTTACCCTAGGTTGGGTAGCCACACAAGGTTAACCCTTGCCGCCACTAAAATTGGAAGTGACTAGAAGATAGGAGAGGACAGGAAAGGCTGAAAGTGAGAGAGAAAGACGAAGATGAGGGGAGAGAGAGATAGGAAAAGGCGACTGCCGATTTCCCCTGGGTGGGTCAGCCCAGGGGTGCCGTCTGCGTGAAGCCGGGGCCAAAGGGGTGTGTTGCGTCTGCCGGGGGGCCTTAAAGGTCCAATCACCCAGCGTCGGCTCAACCCCCAGGATCCCCTTTTCCCCGGACACGGCATAGCCACGCACGGCGAGGCGTGGGAGGGATCGAAACCCCCCGTTAGCTCGGGTCCGTGGTGTCGCTACACACCAAACGCCTGCTTGCGCAGACGCCCCTGCGGGGACCCACGCACGAAGGCGTCAGCACTGTCGCCATTCCCCTTTCAGTATAGGGCGCAGGATAATGACTTCGTGTGCTAGCCCGTTACCTAATTCTGGACCTGTGGAATGCACCAACGTTTACAAGGCCACATCTCCGAACTTTAGATCCAGACCTTCAACTACGTATGTTGTCAGTCCTATCACGACGTGAATCTATCCTGCTGGTCTATATGTCGCTTGGAGCGGCCTTCTCAAGTCCTTATAATTTATTACTGGAATGACTGATAGCCCGTTGTGCGAACTCTGCGGATGCAACAAAACAATCGCGCACCTTTTCTATGGGTGCACCCGCTTATACTCTGAAAGAGCAGCCATGTAAACTGCACAAGACCAGCTGGACAACTGCCCTTTCGCAGAAAACGAAAGTCTAGGGCACTGGCCAATCCGGTCTTCAACGCGAACCACTGGAGGGCGTTGCTGGGGTCTCTTCGAGAAGCCAGACTGAACGACAAAGAATGAGTGGCCACATACAATGTTCGTGTGCGCTTAAATGGTGCTATTGTCATTACTTCGTGTTGTCGTCATAGACCCTTCTCATATTTCATTCTTTCACACCCTTTTCCGCTTTCGCAAGAACAGGGTTGCCAAAAGGGAGCCGAATGGGCTCATTTTCGTAGTGACACCTACCGAACAAAATACCTTAAGTAGACTCCTTCCACTACGTGGCATTTATGTAGTGTTTATTTGCAAAGCAGTCGCAAGTAACATCGTGGCTTTCTGGTTGGACAGCTGCTTGCCACGCACACGAACTGGGTTCGATCCTCAACGGGGCCGAAGATTTTTATTATTTACTTTATTTGCATCTTTTTCGATTTTTCGCTCACAAGCGACGCCGTCACTGACGGCAGAATTTCTGCGAAACGAGCTCTCTAACGCTATCGCGTAAAATGCCTCAGGCAACAAGCACACCAGAGGCGCTATGCAGGATGGCCCGAGTTTCGCGATATTCGGAATCTTTGCGAGCTCTGCCGACACGCTCTTTTGAACGAGCTAGCAGTACGAAAAGGTCAAATCCATCCCTCAGCGCGTTCTGCGTTCCATTGCTCGCGATGGAACGTTAGCGTCACTTCAAGGGCGGTCGACAGAGTTGGGTGGTGTCTTCAAACCAGAGGCATCGTCTTTCATTTGTTTGCCGTTCCACCGAGTGCAGAAGTGCACCCAAGCAAGAAAAGTGACAGAAACCGTTAGTAACGATATTTTTGAAGGTACGGGCTAATTAAATTCATTTTCAAGCGTTTAATATGTCTGCACTAAGCATCCTTTAGCCCCTTAACTGCTTATGACGAGCTGAGCTCGTCATGACAAATTTACACTTTTTTGCTTATGACGAGCTGTGCTCGTCACGGCTCTTCAGCAATGTTACAAGAAACTATTGACGAGCCCAGCTTGTCAAATGGTGTTTTCCTATTTAAAACATAGATGGCAGCACGGGTTCCGCGATTGGCGCTTTTATTGAATGAGAGTCTGCACACTGAACGGCGAAATGGGCGCCTTGCGCCTTCCACACGTTATAAACGAACATGGCACAGTGCCGTGTTTTGAACGCTACCACAAGGATGGTAGTTTCATCTAGTTTGTATTGAACTGTCGAGGAATACAGTGGAAACCCGCGATAACGAAATCCCGAGGGAACGAAATTCTCACCACAACGAAATATTTTCGGAGCCCCGGTGAACGCCCATAGGAGTCAATGCATTTCATAACTCGCGACTACGAATTATATTCATACCGTAGTCTCTCATTAACGAAATTTTTGAAACACGAGTGCGCAAATAATCAACTCTCGCAACATTAACTACATTCGAGAACTGCTGAAATGCATTCATGTTACACTTAAATTGTGCAAAATTAACGCTACAGCGCACTTGAAAAGCAGCCGCCATCATTGTTTACAAAAAAACAAAGCTGGCGACAATGATCATGATGATGGCTTACCGAAACACCTGCCCGTTATCGCGGACTACATAGCCAAATCCACATTCCTCATGGAGATTCGTTCGTTGGCTTGGCTCTGTGCTTGGCTTTGTCGGCTTTGCGCGCACATGGTCGCGTGTGTAGAGCCATTTGTGGAGCATTTGCTTGGTCGCTTAGTGCAACGTGAACTGTGTGTTGCGATTGCTTCGTCCGATTTCGCTGCCTGTGAAGATGCCGCCTCCACCGAAAAAGCGGAAGTTCATCACACTGAAAGATAAGGCTGCCATCAACAGTGATGTGGAAAAGGGCAGGAAAAAATGGCCATCGCCGAAGAATTCGGCGTTGCGTGTAGCTCGCTGTACACGATTCTGAGCTGGTCCGCGCTGATCCAGCGGAGGTTCGCCTGTAGGCGCACTTGATGACGGTACTGGTAACAGCGCAGTGCCGCCGTCTCTGACCAGTGCATGGGGGAACTTTGTCCCGTGGCAAACAAGAGTCCCGATCGAGAGGCATGAAAGTGCTGCATAGTAAGGCCCGCCAAAGCAAACTTGCTGACTTTTGGAAATAAAATGTGATTTTTGTAAATTCCATGTCTTTTCTGCCGCATTCTCGCGCCAACGAAATTCCCGCAAGAGCGAAATTTTGGGCTTTCCCCGCCGATTTCGTTATTGCGGGTTTAGTACATTTTGTGCAAGGGAAGTCAAATGGCACCCATACTTTCCGGAGTTGCAGAAATTTCCTTCGGACTACCGATCAAATGCCCCAGATATGGGGTATTACCAAGGGAAGGGGGGGGGGTCTAGGGCTTTCTAGCTTCCCGAAATTCTGATGGAGGGGGTGTTTTACCGATAATAAATAACGAAAATTTGTGTGTTTCAAGGCCTTCAGCATGTGAGCCCTCCCCGAAAAAAATTCCTGGCTACGGGCCTGGGTATTTCATGACGGTGCGAAATATGATGACTAAAGCATTTTCGTAAGGCGTAAAACGTTTTCGCAAGATTTTTTTGAACATGTTACTGAAGAATTTCACGTCGTAATTTAATTGGCACTTAAGGGGTTAGAATAATCAGCACCGTGGCCTCTGAGATTAGCTTTGGCCGAGCGCCTTACAACACTGCGGCGGGAGCTAATCTCCGATACCACGTGTATAAACATCATGGTCGGCCTGTGCATTCTGGCGCGTTGCGCGGCCAGCGCGCGCCCTGTTCGGCCTCTTCATCATTGTTTGCTCGCTCCCCGAGCACATGCCGGCTGATTACCTACTGGCAGGGCATTGTACCTGGCTAATTATGCCAGGACATACTATGACCAATCTTATTAAGCCAAGACCTGCTAAGACCTAGCTAAGTAAGCCACATCTTACTAAGATCATGCTATTGAAGCCTTGTAAAGCGAAGACCGAGCTAATTAGTGTCATGCTAGTAAACACGATGCTAGTTAGGAGCACGCTATGTAAAGCCGAGATAATTAGAACCTTACTCACTCAGACCGACCTAATTAAGATCGTGATATTTAGGGTTATGCTAATTAGCACCATGCTAATTAAGACCTTGCTAAATACACCTGAGTAATCTATGCCGTGTTAACTAAAACGTTAAAAATTAAGAGAGGACTATTCAACATTACTTCAATTAAGACCTAGCTAATTAATACCATAAATTTTGAGACCTCACTGACGCGGTCTTCACTCCAAACAACACCGAGCAGACTGAGTAGGCGAGCCACGTAAAAAGCTGGAAGAACTAGGTGATCACAAGCTCCTCCGATGGCTCCGGCCTTGCACAAGTAGTGAAAGCTGACCAAATTATTTTATAAGCAAAGAAGCTGGTGCTTAGAGTCCATCGCACGAAACTCGTGACAGACACACGGGCACTATGACAACGATTTTCTGCCCTAGTTCGCGCGTCACTCTGTTTGATTGACAGACGCCCGCGGCGAAGATCGGGTCCGCCCACCGCTTTTGCTCTTGCCGAGGAGTAGTGCTGACGCCGCACTCCAGCGAGCGGTACGATTCATCTATGAGCTTAATCGCACAGACTATGCACACACGCGCGAAGGACTGAAGGTTGTGTCATCATGTGGCCACGATATCTCGCATTCAATTTCGCCGCGCTCACAACGTACCACTCACAGCCCTGAAGCAAGCGCCCCTGATGGCATTTGCGGCGAGAAATGTTACTATTTGCTTGTTTGTGGATATATTGTTCCTACCGATTCGTTACTGCAGAAAAATCTTCAGGCGTGTAATGTGAGTAGCAGCAAACTTTTTATTTATTTATCTGTATTTATCCGTCGAGGCGTCCACTTCGGCTGGTAGAAATAAGGCTTAATATCCAATGCGTTATTTGCAGTACGCTAAACCTCAGGAAAACTTTTCCTCCTCCAAAAATTTCATCGATGCAATATACTGAGAGGCAATATGTAGGCTTCCCATGTTCTCATTACTTAGCCGCGAAAGTTTCCTCCAAATGTGTTTTGTGCTTTCTTATTCTATGTAAAAATTTCGAGGAGCTTTACCGGTGTACGCGTAGTGCCCAACGCCCAGTCTTCCTCTACAAGTGCCACAAACCCACACGTACAATCCCTAACTTTACATGTATGTTGGAAAAGCAACGTTGTGAATGTTCTTCTATGTGCATAAGTCTCCTGCAAACGTAAGCGAAGTGAGAAGCATAAATAATGAACCTTTTTTTATCAGTGATGCGTCCAATATTTTTCACTCTATAAGCATTTTGTTGGCTGAAAGGACATTCTATAAATTTTTCAACGGGCCTTCATTTAAGGCAGGTTCCTTAAGACCTGCTTTATTTGTACGAAGTTCGAATGTTTTACTCACACTAGCCGCCATACAACAGATCTTATAGTCACCCGGCAAACATCTCGATTTATTGAACTAAGGGAAATGTGATGGGTTTCCAAATCACCTACAAATTTCACTTTAGTCTATAGAGTTTCTTTTATGAAGAAATGGATAAGAGAGAGAGGTTTATTTACAGAAGGGCAGAGAGGTTGGCCTCAGCGATAGTATGCTCTGGCCTGCTACTCTACACTGGGAGTGGGAAATGGGGGGGGGGATAGTAATGAATGACGATGATGTGTTAGAGAGGTGAATATATACAGTCCCGTCAAGTTGGGACAATGCCATGCATCCAGTCCAGTGGCTTATAGGAAGGATATGACCGATCTTACGACCATAGTTGCAGTGTTCACGTCATGCCAAGGGCGTAATACAGCGTCATCAGTTAATGACCTATTATGGAATCGTCGAACACGAGAAATCAGTTTCGGTCGCTTACGATACGTATGCTAGGCAGATACAAAATATGCGTTCAAGAGTTTCTGACACTTAACAGAAATAACAAGAGGGACCGGTGTTACTGCAGGCGATGAGATGTGCATTATCTCTTGTGAAGGCCTCACCAAGACGAATCCGGTAACTAATTCTTGCGATGGATAATTATATATACTATAGTGTAAATATGCAATAAATTAATGGGCAACTTACTACTACGCAGAGCGTATTATTAGGCAACAGTCCAGGTCCTTCTTCTAAACACGACATGTTGCACCCAATTGATACCTGAGAAGGAATATCGAGTCAGAAAAAATAGACAGGCTGTTGTTGCTCTCAAAATTTATGAAAGTGCCACAAATTGTTTGTTCGAGTGTACTTGAACATAGCACGGTGACAAACCCGAGTACAAATACTGTTTATTCGAAAATTTCTATTAGACTGATTGGCTCACTTCTAACTATGTATATTTCAGCTTGATATTTAGCGTTGCGACGAGCCTCCGACAGCGTATTTGTGATTGGCGTTTTGTCAAACTGTAAAAGGTGCATTTTTGTATTCGTGATAGGGAACAAAATATCTTTGAGCAGGCTTACCGTGCTCACGAGAAACTTTCGAAAATGAAAGTTGTAAGCCGTTGACGTAAAGTTGCAGTTTTAAATGCGAAGCATTTCTTAGCAAACTTCTGCGATTTTCTATCTATCTATCTATCTATCTATCTATCTATCTATCTATCTATCTATCTATCTATCTATCTATCTATCTATCTATCTATCTATCTATCTATCTATCTATCTATCTATCTATCTATCTATCTATCTATCTATCTATCTATGTTACCACCTGCGACTTTGTGTACTCCTGGCCGCTTCGTTAATGGGATGTATACCAGAATCGGTATAGCATAACATGACTGTATTACGATTACGAATATAAATGACAGGCCATAACATGAAAATCGTGATATGCTTGTCATGTACAGCATGATTTACATGTCACGGTCTTGGTGCTCTTGCGGCCATTTCGTTAATTTGATTATACACCAAAACTGGTATGTAGTGACAAGAGTGTATGGAAAACCTAACTGACATGTGGTAACATGACAAACATGACATGCGTTTCATGTACAGCGTGATTTGCATGCCAAACTCATGGTGCGCTGGTGGCCGGTTTGTTGGCTTGATATGCACCAAAATTCGTATTCCGCGACATTACTGTATGACGAACGTAACTGACAGTAGTAACATGAAAATCATGACATGCGTGTCATCTGGGGCATGACTTACATGAGACGCTCATGGTGCGCTCGTGGTCGTTTAGCTTGCTTGATATATACAAAAATTGGTATTGCGTGACGTGACTGCACGACGAACATAAATGACGAGTGGTAACATGACATTCATGGCATGCATTTCATGTACAGCATGATTTATATGCGACGCTCCTGTTGCGCTCGCGGCCGTTTTGCTAGCTTGATATACACCCAAATTGGCATTGCGTGACGCGACTGTATGATGAACATAAATGAGAGGTGGTAACATGAAAATTATGCGCTGCATGTCACGTAGGGGATGATTTACATGCCACGCTCATGATGCACTCACGGCCATTTCGCTTGCTTAGTGTATGCCAATATTGGTATTGCGTGACGTGACTGTATGATGAACATAAATGACGAGTGGTACCATGACAACCATTGCATGCATTTCATGTGTGGCATGATTTATATGCGACGCTCATGGTGCGCTTGCGGCCGTTTCGCTAGCTTCATATACACCAAAATTGACATTGCGTGACGCGACCGTATGACGAACATACATGACAGGTGATAACATGAAAATCACGACTTGCATGTCACGTAGAACATGATTTATATGCCACGCTTATGGTGCGCTTGCGGCCATTTTGCGTGCTTGATATACATCAATATTGGTATTGCGTGACGTGACTACGACGAACATAAATGGCGGGTGGTAACATGACAATCGTGACATGCATTTCATGTACAGCATGATTTACATGCAACGCTTAGGGTGAGCTCGCGACCGTTTCGCTAGCTTGATAGACACCAAAATTGGTATTGCGTGACTTGACTGCTCAACGAACGTAAATGACAGGTGGTAACATGAAAATCATGATATGCATGCCACGTAGGCCATGATTTACATGCCACGCTCATGGTGCGCTTGCGGCCTTTTCGCTTGCTTGATAGGCAACAAAATTGGTATTACGTGGCGTGACTGCATGACAAACATAAATGACAAGTGCTAACATGCAGGAAAGAAGATTACTCTTAAGGGCTCGTTTTTCTTTGTTAGACACAATATTAATGATAACTAACAGACAGTAATGCCAAGGAAAGTATAGGGGGTGTTATTTGTAGTAATTAGAATATAAATGTGAAGAAAGTAAAGTGGACGAAAAGATAACCTGCCGCCGGCAGGGACCGTACCTGCGACCTTCGAATAACGCGTCCGATGCTCTACCACTGAGCTACGGCGGCGGTCATCTCCCCGTCCACTTTATGGGGTATATATGTGGATTGAAACTTAGGAGTGTCAGTCAGCGCCAGTCGCAGCCATGGCGGCGAGTGTGGAACACTCTTTTTTTGCCTTTTTGGCGTCACGTAGCACGTGATCTATTTACGAGCAGGCAACTGACCAATAATCCCTCGCATACTACCTGAAGGCATCATGTCTGCCAGAACGAGACCCTCGCTATGAATGAAGGAAAGAAGATTACTCTTAAGGGCTCGTCTTTCTTTGTTAGACACAATATTAATGAGAACTAACAGACAGTAATGCCAAGGAAAGTATAGGGGGTGTTATTTGTAGTAATTAGAATATAAATGTGAAGAAAGTAAAGTGGACGAAAAGATAACCTGCCGCCGGCAGGGACCGAACCTGCGACCTTCGAATAACGCGTCCGATGCTCTACCACTGAGCTACGGCGGCGGTCATCTCCCCGTCCACTTTATGGGGTATATATGTGGATTGAAACTTAGGAGTGTCAGTCAGCGCCAGTCGCATGCGAATCATGACATTCATGTCATGCATGTTACGATTTACATGACACTGTCACAATTGTGCCCTTACCGTGGTTTCGTTAAGTGGATATATACAAAGTTGGTATGGCATGACATGAGTGCGTGACGAACATGAATGACAAGTCATGCGTCTTGTATACCAGAATATACGTTTCATTTGCATGGTATATACCACATTGTGCATGCATGCATGCATGCATGCATGCATGTATGACACACACGCGATACATAGTGCGCTAGATACCATGCCATGAATGACTTCATTTGCTTGAAAGACAAACATGGCGATGTACGCAGCTCTTTGCCGCCTGCTTCGCATTATATCGACTCCCACAGTGCGTGGGATCTGCCGGATTTTCTTAAACATTAACTTTGACGTCTACCGGAGTGCTATCTGGTAGTTACGCTAACGTATGGGCGCAAGAGCGCACATTGTTGTCATAATAACGCTTCGTCTACGCAGACGTTGATATGGGCCTGTTTGGTACATGTTTATTGTTAATAAACACGTGTTCAGGAGCCCTCGACTAGTTTTTGGTGTTTTTATGCCTTCTCGCCACTCAGCAACTGCTTCGATGTCTACAACAGCGAGCACTGAAAAATTAAAACAAATGCATGATACACACTATTATAATTTACAGTTTTATGCGTATTGTACGAATGCTTAGTCATTGCAATAGATCCTCTGGTGAGACACGGCTTGAGTTGCTATGCTATCCTTCAGTATCGTACAAAAATTCAGATGAACATCTAGTTGGCTGAAGTACATATAGTGAACGAGGTGAAAGCCTACACACATAGACGTACGGGAAAATGTGCTAGTCAGGCAGAAAGACAGTAACAACACTATCTACTTACCGGGCCGCAACTACTATTCACAGCATCATATAGGCAGACATCACCTGCCGAAACAAAGATAAAATGCAGTAAACAACAATGTGCGATAATTTTGAGTATAGGCATACTATACAAAACACAGTAAATATTTACTACTTCTACAAACGCGGCAATCGCTACTGCTCTCGACCTCCCGGTCGATCACTATTGTACAAAGTCATCGCCACAAAATGTGTGTGGCTTCATGGATACACGAAAAATAAGAGGCGCCAGCCTAAGAATCCTGTGAATATATTAGTATAATTATTAAGGCTGTATAACCGGATTAAAAACTACGAACGTTCGAAAATTCTACAATGCGTATGCTCCTTACACTGAAAACAAACTCGTATGGTGACGTCTTGGAGAGCATCAGAACGTCCCAGTGTCACGAGGCTATTTAATCAATATGCTCTCGTGTAGGTTCGGTAAACATTCAACCGATGACATAACCGTCATCAAGAAAACGAGGCGAGACCATTTGTGCACACACGAAACGAAACACTCAATATATTTACACAGCAGAAATAAAGAGAGCGAGGGGAAGAGATACAGAAAATACAAGCGCAAAAGAGTTAACAAGAATAGGAAAACGTTAAAAGACGCGAACAGTTCACAGAAGACAAACACAAGAGAAAAAGGCAGTGTCACCGTTGTAGCGGGGACTGTGAAGGCAAGGCACAGACGAACTCACGCAGACGCCAACGGCTAGAGGCGCGGTAGACGCTCACTCAGGTGGACAGAAGCGTCGGGCGAGTCGAGGTCAACGGCCGGACGCCCCTTTGGTGTTCGCCAGCCGCTGATTGGGTTTGAAGCGGGAGACGCCGGTATTGACTGGCCAACGCCAGACGATGAGAAGCGTGTGTCTGGCCAACGCCAGACGACTGAAGAAGCTGGGTACGCGCCCAGGTGGGAGCCCGCAGCGGCCTCGACGCACGAACTCTGCCGGCCGCCACTCCAGCGCCCTGGTCGGCTTCTTCACTCCGTCACGTCCCGGCCACGTCTCCTCGCTTCGCCGTTCTACACCCGTGGCTTTTCTTCCAGAACCCCGTGGCAGCTCTTCATTGGACCAAACGTGATCACGCTCACACGCGCTACGGTCGCGAGTCATCGTCGTCGTCTTCTTTATTTGTCTTTGCGTCGCGCCTTTTTGAAACGCGCACTTGCACATCACACCCAGTCAGCTTGTCACCATGGTGGATGTATTCATATTGTCGTAATGCAGAAAGGCCAAAATCGAGGAAACAGGATAGGTCCATTTAATTAGACATGATTGAAAATATCAGCAGTGGACCTCATCCTCCTTTCTCAGCACGCGTGAACTTCGTTATCGTTTTCGCGCCGCATATTGTATGATGCCTTTGCCTTCCTCCACAAAGGGCATCGTCCCGATGCTCTACTGCAAGAAGGTGGTGTAGTAGAAGTGTGGTGCATGTCAGTCTGGATATTAGGGCGTCATGCGCCCAATATTGTACCACAGCCTCGTTTGTGCTAGCAAGTTCTCGAAAGGCTGTCAGGGGTGACCTCGCAGTTAACGTCGGTTGGGCATTGTACAGCTTTGTAAGTACCAAAATATCTCGTCAGTAGGATTTTCAGAATATCCCCGTCGGCGAAGAGAGCTCCAGATCCACACTTTCTCGCCTGTTTCATATGTGGCGTGTCGTTGTCGCAAATTGTAACGTTGTGCGTGGTAGTTTTATTAGCGGATGGTTCGGGCACGTGCTAGCTGTCTCGCTTCTTGAGTACGTTGAGTAAAAACTTCTGCGTTTATGTCTCTATCGTTGCACTTATCCAGTTGCATTGCATCAAGAATCGACGTCACTTCTTGGCCCCGAGGAAGACTAGATGGCGTCCCTTGGTTTGTTTCCTTGTGTGCTGTACTATAAGCGAACGCGACGTACAATAGATGGTCGTTCAACTTTTTATGTATCACGTACATTCATACTCAGCATCTGAGCTGCATATGAAAAAGACTGAGCATCTCAGCAAAGGGCGCGTGTTGCACGCGCGTGCGCTTTCGGTGAAAAACACGCGATACGGAGGGCCCGCAGGAGCGCGCAGCTGGCCGCAACGAATTGGTTAAAAGATGTCGATCTTCGTCGTAGACAAGAATCGAGCGTACTAGGTGTGAAGGTCATCTAACATCGATGATAAAATTGCATATCACAATAACTGTGAACCAAAGAATGAAGGCCCAAGCCTTCATGACACTCTGTACTCTTTGTCGCCTTTACCTTGAATTCGCTAAAGGAAAACTGCGGCTTCGACTCGAATCACCGTGTTTCTATGAAAATTTTGAATGACAGCTGGCATTTGCGTGGATGCGTAGTAAGCGCTCTACTCCTTTAAAGGAACCGCATTCTTTCGTGCTTGAATATCTGAAAGAAAGATATCACCACCGAATGGAAGTTTTCACCGAAGGGACGGTAGAAATATAGAACGGAGCAAGCACTGCAGCGTTTGCATTTGCGAACCTCAAGGTATTCTCGGTTGCCAGACTCGACTGCACCGTCTCATCCACACTATGTGAAAGCGTGGCATTTTAGGCAGCCCTAAAGAAACTAGTATAACAGAGTGCAGCAAGTTGTGGTTCTGCCAGACAGCACGCCTGCTTTGTAGCTGTTATGGAAAGGGTTTGTTTATGAGGTGCGAACACAAGATCTGTACATCATCTAAAGGAGCTACTGCGCAGGATGACGCTAAATATAAAGTTCCAATGGCTTCCGTCAAACGCGGTCGTGGCGGAGAATTGGTCGGCTATGAACTTTTTCGCAACGCTTTAGAGCTTATGTCGACAGATAGGCGCCTAGGTACCCTCAACATCTTCTCGAGCAAGCTGTGGCCAGTCATTTCTATTTTGTATGGTTGCCACCCCACCAGCCTATGTGACAAAAAGGGCTAAGAAGGTCGACAACCTTCTGCCTGAACCGAATCCGCATAGGTCAGCGTGTACACCAGAACCGCTCTAAATATTATACTTGCCCCGAAAACATTAAGCGCGACTTTCAAAGCTCATGATAATATTGAACATGACATCTATTCTTCAAACATTTCTGACATTTAGCTTGTTTGTACAGTGCAACTCTCCATACATCAGCAATAAGATTTTATGGCAAAAGAACTCACGTGACGAAGTGCGGACATCACGCGCCTCTGAATTCAAAGGTTGAGTTTACCCTATTGGAGGACACGACCAACTGGTCACGTAATATAGCATGGTCACGTGACCACGCACGAACCTTATGCTGCCAGGGCCCATGGTCGAATGATGACGTCATGTGACATGTCATGTGAAATTAAGAAAAATTAGTAGATTCAACTTCAGGTCATGATCAAGTGACCGCGCTATGTAACAGTCACGTGACCATATAAGAGCCCTACGTTGCGAGTTAACATGCCCAGTTGATGATGTCATGTGCTGTTGACAATTGACATGCAGTCGAAATAGTACGGACTTCAACACATTTGACATCTGTGTAGTATTCAATGCATATCAAGAGACTTTATTGCCCTTCCAAATTTATTCCTTGAGAAACGCTCGTCTTGATACATAGCCTCAGTGACGTTGTTTGTTCAAGTTCATGCTAAGTTTTGCATGAATACCTAGCGCATTACTTCTGGCTTCCATAAAACATTTCTATGTACCCTGTGAAAATCGCAAAATGAAAACTCACCATAATAATAATTCCCAAGATCAAGTTCCGAGCTGTTCGCCGTTTCATTGATACCGAAGATGCTTGCTGCAAAAATAAGACAATTTTCCAGCGGTAGCCACAACGGTAGCCATAAAGGATACTCAAATTTTCAATGTAAAGTGACGGCCAGCTTCACAAGAAAGATGCCATATGCTTGAGGAGAACCGTGCTATATGAAGGCCATGCTATAATGTCTATGTATCCGCCATTTGATTTAACTGTCTGTAATATAACCCTGAGCAAGCCGAACAACAAACTTCAATTTATAATACGATGACGTGGCTTAAGCGCACTAAACACATTCATTGACCATTGTAATAAGTTTCACCCTAATAATAAATTTGTCATGCACCATTTTTGCAGTGAAATTAACTGCCCAGACACGACGGTATCTATTAAAACAGAAAAATTAAGTACCACGCTCTGCAGAAAACCTACGCATAGCAGCAATACCTAGATTACACCATTCATCACCCGCGACACTGCAAACAAGGAATATTTGTCGGACAGGCAGGCGTATAAAGAGGACCTGTAGCGACGACGATGATTACGTTCACCACGTAAGCAACCCAAAGGAAATATTAGTTGAAGGATATTACCAGCACGAATCTCTAACCAAGGTCTACAACGAAGCAAGTAAATTAGATAATCGACCCTAGCTAGAAGAGCCGCCATAGCACAGCCCAACCAGCCGCTAGCATTTGTAACCAAATACTAAAATGCGCTACAAAACATGAATGATATCCTCGGCAAGTGTTATCCAATATTAGCAAGCAATGAGCGCGTTCAAAAGGGTTTTTTGAAGTACCAGAGGTCGTGTATCGCCGCAATAGGAACTTTAATAAGGACATGTCAGCGCAAGCACAAGTAAACCGTCATTCTACTGCCCACACAATACTTTGTTCTCGTCCAAAATTTAAGACTGGGAAACACCTTCAAGATGACGTCATAGTTAAAAGCACCGGATGTGATTACGCCCATCATATAAAATCTACTTTCACCTGCTCTAATTCAAACGTTATCTAGAGGATCGAATGTTCATATTATCACAAACAGTACATTGGCGAAACACGACAGCCCGTCAATGTTAAATTAACCGGGCATCGCGCGGACACGGCGAAGAAATTACCGAGAGCAGTGGCGCAGCATTTTAATGCAGCAGTTTACAACTTCGACGAACTGAAATTTACACATGTCAGTCAAACTCACAGTCTTCGAGAGACAGAAAATATAGAGTCTTACCTTATTAACAAGTGTAAAACACTCAATCCAACAGGCATTAACGTTTCAAAAAACATCAAAAGGGGAGATAATACGACCGATATGGTACCCAGCGAAAACTAGTTTGAATTAAGCCTTTCTTCGAGGAATTTCTAAACATCCTGATCACCGTGAAATTGTCACTGTCAGGTGCTGCTTCCTTGTGCCGACAATAATTCAGCGAAACATCTACCTGTCTAACCCCGCCCCCCTTTACTGGCTATTGCTCTTTCCTTATGATTCACCCATTCCGGCACGCCGGCTCTTCCTTTCTCCACCACTCCCACCGACGTTTTCGTAGTTGTCATTTCCTCCTCTTTTGTTTGGGTTAGAAGAGAGAGTGCGAAGTATGCATATGCACGCGCTAAGAAAAGCAGTTGCAGCCTTGGAGAAGACTAGTCGCTTGCCGAAACGTCGCCTTCAGCGACTTCCCGCGTTCACGAATTTTCCAGCACTTCAACGAAGTATTTTTTTCTGCTTAGGTAAATCCTAGAAGACATTCGTTCGACATAATACCGTATTCTGCCGCAGCTATTATTATCCGAATAATGACTCAAGCACAAGTAGTGAGCCAACGACAAATGGCCACACACGAAATGATGATGTGAGTGTTAGCGGGAATAAACGACGTTCACAACAACGCAAGCAGTTCAACTGTTCATTTTGTAAATAGGTGCGCTCATATTTGCTCATTGTTCGACGAAGTTGTCTGCTCTTTTGTTTTTGCAGAACCAGTCTGATGCCGGCGCTGGAGACCGAGTGAGCAAGGCTGGAGAGGTGGGCCATTGCCGCTGCGGTTACTGAGGGTAACGCGCGAACGGAACAAAGAGGGGACAAGTCAGCAAAATATAAGTAGTGCTGAGTCGTGTATGTATGCTGAGTCGTGCTCGCCGATGGGCTACAGAAATTAGAGTCGTTTTACAGCGAAGTTGTCAATGGCTGTAATTCGAGATTTTATGGTGTCCCAGGGCAATAACTCACCCCTAAAAAGTCACAGTGAATGAGCCAGCAACAAAAAAAAAACGCATTTTGGCACTCGCTCAGAGCTAGAGTGGAGTGTGAAAGGTGGGTTTCCGAGGCAATCCTTCTCCTCCCGGCCGGAGTGAGCGTGGAA
The DNA here is from genome assembly GCF_013339695.2 of Rhipicephalus sanguineus. Classification (NCBI taxonomy): domain Eukaryota; kingdom Metazoa; phylum Arthropoda; class Arachnida; order Ixodida; family Ixodidae; genus Rhipicephalus; species Rhipicephalus sanguineus. The sequence goes on from NC_051179.1 coordinate 89,749,758, forward strand.
AAGGCGCCTTGTTCTTCCTTCTTCGTATCGGCTTTGGCTCGGTTGTCTGCGTGTGTTCAACAGAAAGACAAGCTGCCGGGCTCTGCAATTTCACTTCATTCCGTAATGGGGATACCACGTGTAGTGCGCACTCCCGAGGAGCACTGCTTCGATCAAAAAAGTAATGACCACCAATCAAGAAAAACTCACTGGGTCCCTTATGCATTCGCCTACGATGACTCGAAGGCGAAAACCACCTTCTTTTGCTTCTCAGTTAATGTACTAATCCTCCCCCCCCCCCTCTCCCACAGCGATGATCATTTTTGCATTACTTCTGCTGACGCCTCCGATGGTCAGTACTCGCGTTTGATGAGGCATCTAACGCTGTCGCACTAATAAAAAAATGCCAGGCCTGCGCGGAAAGCGCAGCACAGTCACAGCGAAAGCTGGAAAAGCGGCATTTCTAGAGCCCGTTATAAACTCTCTTGTGGCTACTCATGCAAGTACACTAGCAACGTACCCACTACGCCACAAATCATAATTTTTGTGAAGTTGGGAAGCACCGACCACGACATTATTCGTCATTCTGCGGAGAAGTGGGGTACCATCTGTAAGGCATTAGGTGCACTTTGTTGATGCGACAGTTAATGACAATGAAGAATTATGGCTGATCCCTTTGTAATGGGTTGGAAGCTTTAAACGACCCACTAGGTACGTAATTCGCATTGTGTGACGCCCGGGCGTTATTTAAGTCTCCCGCCACGCTTTATAACATACGTTAACGTGAGAAAGAGAGAGAGAAACGGAGAATTCACTTTACTGAGACCCTGAGGAAATGGATGATCGGAGTCTTATGGGCTTCCTTGGGAACCAATAGCAGCGCACTTGCGAGGAACCCACTACACTATAAATCATCATAATTTTTGTGAAGTAGGGAAGCAGCCACTATGCAATTTTTCGTCATTCTGCGGAGAACCGTGGTACCCGCTCAACACATGTAAGGCATTATATGCGCTCTGTTGATTCTGTGGCTGATGACGATGAAGAATTATGGCGGAGCCCTTTTGTAATGGATTGGAAGCATTCAACAACCCACTGGTTGCGCAATTCGCATTGTGTGACGCCTAGTTACAGAATTCGCGTTGTGTGACGCCTCATTGTTATTTTACACTTCTATCACACTACAATACATATCTTAATCTGGTTCCTTCCCGACATGAAGCCTCTATAGAGTTTTTTGCAAGCCAGATTCAAACACCGGCATGGCTCTGAGGTAGAATACTGGGCTCCCACCGAGAGGACCCAGGTTTGAACCTCGTTCCATCCCGTATGTGTTTTGTTATTTAGTTGTTTTTTCTTATTTCGCGCAATAGTGGTTACGGACACCAGCGGCGGCGGACAACTACGGCGCCAAAAAATGCCAGGCCTGCGGTGAAACCGCAGCACGCTCACAGCGAAAGCTGGAAGAGCGGCGTTTCTAGAGCCCGTTGTAAGCTCTCTTGAGGCCACTAATAGAAGTACAGTAGCAAGGTACCCACTACGCCATAAATCACAGTTTTTATGAATTTGGGAAGCACCTGCTAAGCCAATATTCGTCATTCTGCGGAGAAGCGAGGCACCAGCTACACGTCTGTAAGGCATTACGCGCACTTTGTTGCAGCGACGACTGATGACGATGAAGAATTGTGGCTCAGCCCTTTGTAATGGGTTGGAAGCTTTAAACGGCCCACCAATTACGTAATTTGCATTGGGTGACGCCCGGTCGCTATTTCCCTCTCCCGTCATGCTGTATAACATACGTTGACGTGGGACAGAGAGGGGGAGGAGGCGAAGAACTTTACTGACACCCCGAGGAAATGAATCATGCGCTTATGGGCTTCCTTGGCAACCAATACAAGTGCAGTTGCGAGGAACCCACTACGCTATAAATCATTGTAATTTTTTACAAGTATGAAAGCAGGCATTATGCCATTTTTTCGTCATTCTACGGAGATCCGTGGTGCCTGTTAATGAATGTAAGGCTGCGCACTTTGTTGATGCTGTGCCTGATGACGATGAAGATTTATGGCGGAGCCCTTTGTAATGGCTTGGAAGCATTCGACAACTTACTCGTTGCGCAGTTCGCGTTGTGCGACGCTTGGTGCTGCTTATTTTGCTCTTCTACCACGCTACATTGCATATGTTAATGCGGTTCCTTCCCGACATGAAGCCTGTATAGGGTCTTTTTGCAAACCATGGTCAAGCATTGGCATGGCTCAGAGGATGAATACTGGGCTCCCACGCAGAGGGCCCATGTTCGAACCTCGTTCAATCCTGGAATTTTTTCTTATTTCGTTTTTTTTTTCTTATTTCGAGTGATAGTGGTTACGGACACCGTCGGCGGCTGCGGTGGCGGACAACTACGGCGCCAAAAACGGCCGCTAAAACGATCTCATAAAAGCTTTCGCTGTAAAACGGCCCTTGTTGTGATCTCATTACAGCTTTCGCTGTAATTTGCGTGCGTGCGTGTGCGGGTGTGCTTTTCAATGCGATTACCACCACCACCTTTCAAGTTGCATTGGTAGGCAATCAGGAACGCGTTGCTGTTGCGTCGACTTTTGCTTAGCTGGCGGCTTGCTCAGTGATGTTTCGTGTAGGGATGTTTTCCACTTTTGGGGAATTTCTAGTCCTCATATTTAGTGATGCTATGAGGACTTTTGATTTGGATCGATTTTTGGAGCAGCAATATTTTCATACTGGAGCACTTTGGAGCAGCAATATTTTCTACCTTGGAGCACCTTGGAGCAGGTAATTTTGCACCTTGGAGCACTCTGGAACTAATTTTGGAGCACTCTGGAGCTAATTTTACATCCTGGAGTACAATGAAGAAGCAAGTTGCATATACATCGAAGCCCCTGAATAATTATAGGGCTCTTGTGAAGAGCAAGAAATATTTCGATTTATGCCAGGTACTTTATCTTCTCGATCGATTGCATTGCTGGGCGCAACATGATGTCGCTTAGCTAGCCTCAGAAAGCCAACCTCCTCCGACACTCCCTTACCTCTCTCTGAAGCCTTTTTGCGCTGAAGCAAGAGCATTCCCGCAGTGATTCTAGAATCAAGACTATCGTTAGCGCATGCGCCGGGTTGCCTGGAAGATAGAAATTCGCTCCAAGTCGAGCTTCCGCGAAAGAGTCCGAGCGTGCTTTGAACGGGGGACTACATGAGATAACAAATTTCGTTTTCCTTTTACAGCGAAGCTGTATATGGCCAGGACTTTCCGTTTGCACGCCGAAAACTCTCCGGTGCCCACTACGGAGCACTACAAAAATAATGGTATATTGTACGTTAACGGCCTGGCTGTCAACAACCTGGCCTTACGTCCACAACTGGCCTCCACCATGGAAAGTCTGTGCCGCGCGCTAAACAACTTCGCTAGTCATCCACCTCACGGAGTGAAATGGCTCCATATTTTTTTTTCTTTTTTACACTCCCAACGGGTTTTTGCCGTCGACGCAGCCGTCATTTTTCTTATAAAGTCCAAATTGATAAGATTACCCCGGGCAACGCATGTTTTACCGGTGAGTAAAATCTCGCAAGTGCTGGAGACGAACGCGGCTAAAGCGGCTATGAAACGAGCCGGCCGTCTCCGTCGCACGGAGGGCGCATGCGATAACATCATCCCGCGTGCGAGGCCTGCCGTCGATTGCTTATCAAACCGAAAGGAAACTCCCCGCCCGTCTTCCCTAAGGAGCATGAAGGGACGCCAGGGGAGAGGAGGAGGGGGCTGAATCAACACCACCTAGATAACTTTTCAAGGCCGCTGCAATAACCTCCTCGCCAGCAACTACGTCACTGCTAGTGGATCAAGACGCGCTACCGCCGCAGCGGATTGACGTAGAGCCACCTAGGAGCAGACTGACTAACCAGCACAACATATTAGTAGTTCGTGTTCATAGGTGGTGTTGCCGGCTTCTTCAGCATCTTTGATTTGGCTATTACTTAGCTATCCTCTTGTGGCTTTGGCTAACACGTGCGAAGGCCAGCAGTAAGCACATGGTGCGCAAGTGACTCGCTGGGCTGGCGTGACTGTGGACGCATTTTTGGCGGAGACCTGTGTCTGTGCAAGCTGTTTTGTCCGCGAAGACTTCGTCTATATGACGGACCGGGTGTAGCCTCACTTCGGGAATGCCTGGCAGTTGCTGCGCCCCAAACTGTTGGCCGAACTATGGCGGTGTTCCTAGAAGCGAGTGTGTCCGTATCTACAAGTTTCCTGCGGACGAGGCACGAAGGGAAGCGTGGACAAATGCTATACCTCGTGAAAATTTCGAGCCGTCGAAGCACACAGTGGTAAGCATTGCTTTTCGTTGTGCTTTTGAGAATGCATGAGCTAAAAATGCGTGCTTCGTGTCGCAGTTTTTCTGTAACCTACACGGGAGAGCAGAGCTGTTTTTATTTAGTTATTGTATCACATGCCGAGTTCTGGTTCCCAGATATTTCGCATGCCGCATTTTTTAGGCTGTCCTGTAAACATAACTGACCCCCATTTCACTTGTTTTTTTTAGATGTGTGAAAAACATTTCCAGACGAGTGACTTCGTCGGGGTTGCAACGTACACGGACGTGAATACTGGAAAAATTGGGGGACCCTTAAGCTTCGCCTTTAAGAGTTGAACGCGATAGCGAAATCCGGCCCCCAGTGCGCACTTCAACCACTCAGTGCATACTTATTAATGTGTATTGTTACACACACACACACGCACGCACGCGCGCGAATTTTACAGGCTTTCGATCTACAGCAAGAGTCGCATGGCCTCCAAGATATACGCCGCGCGCCCGCCCTCTCGGATGCCATGAAAAGTCGAGACATATTTCTCACAATTCCTCACAGATGGCAGCACATTATCTAGCGTTTGCTGCGTTGGCTTGATATGTTTTCCGCTAGATGGACATAGTTGTCCATTTTTAGAGCTGTTTGAAAGTTCGTGTGTGTATTTAGCGGCGATGGCTGCACTATCCCGGCGTTTTTCGACGTAGTTTGATGGCCTCACGAATGCGCCTACAAATCGCCGTATGGGCTCGTTTTCGTCGTGATACCTGCCGAACAAAATGCGTTGAGACTCCTTTCACTACATAAAATTTATGTAGTGTTCTTTCCGAAGCAGCTGCGAGTAACATCATGGCTTTGTGGTAAGACACCTGCTTGCCACGCGAACGGCCCGGGTTCGATCCTCATTGGGACCGAAGATTTTATCGTTTATTTTATTTGTTACTTTCTCGATTTTTCGCTCACGGATGATTTTTCGCTTACAACCAACGGTGCCGACGCCGACACCGAAATTTCTGCGACACGAGCTCTCTAACGCTATCACGTTAAAAGTTGTTGAAACGCCGCTGGAGCGTATCGCCTCAAGCCAACTGCTGTCCCCAGTCTTTTCCCTGGCTGCCCGAAATACATATCTCAACCAACACCAACGCGGGAAGCTCCTGCAGAAAAGAAAGCTCGACTCGAGGCAGCATCGCTCCGAAAAGCGATAGAGCTATCTGTTGCGGCGCAAGAAGACGAAGATCGCAGGAACAAAATTTGCAGTTTTGAGCAACTTCTTCATGCCCTTCCGAGGCTAAAGACTTCAAACTTCTGGACTATATTCACCACAGAGTCACGGGTTTTGTTTCTTGACCTCTCCCTCGACTATGCTCCCGCAGTGCGTTCGTCAGTGGTTGTGTTGGAGGACTTGTCTGTGCAGGTCTTTCTCGGAGGGTCCCGCCTTCACAATCTTACGGACGTGCGCATTCCATCAGAATTGAAGGATTTAAGGGAGCTTCACCGAGTGCTGCAATCTGTGGAAAAACTGCAAAGTGTTTGTGCTGACAGTGAAAAGGATAAGGAACATCAGCTACTTTCAACTGCGCTGATGCTTCTGGATGAAGTGAGCAAGGAATATGAGCTCGAAGAACACCATGAATGCAACCTACAGGTTGCATTCATGGTTTGTGAGAAGCCAGGTCGAGCTGGTATTGAGAAATGTGCCGCGGTATCCACCAGATGTGCTTGTGTTCTCGGGTCTGCTTTATACCATTTCTCCACATGCATACAGGTTTATCAGAAGTTTTCATAAAGTTAAGCTGCCGCACCCAGACACCATTCGACGCTTATGTTCGTCATACCATTTGAATCCAGATCTTGAGCAGGAAGATGTTTGTTTTCTGAATTATGCTAAAACTGTCTTGCATGCAATGGCCCAGCATGAACGCACTGTGACATTAATGATGGATGAGATCCATCTTCAAACCTATTTTGAATACAAGGCAGGCTTCGTTACAGGTGCTGCAGCCAATAATTCCAATCCTGCTAAAACAGCATATGTGTTCATGTTGCAGAGCCTTTTGTCGAGCAACAAGGATGTGGTTCACATTTTACCAGTCGCACAGATCGATGCAAAAGCATTACATCAATTTTTGCTCAAGCTCATCGTTGACCTTGAATAATTCGGATTCAAGGTACTAGCAATTGTTTCTGACAACAACGCTATAAACAGAAAAGCCATGCCATTTTTTGCTAGCCCCCCTAAAGCCAGTATTGTCTATCCACATCCAGCTGATTCATCTGGTCCACTGTTCTTTATTTTGGACCATGTGCACCTTCTGAAGTCGATAAGGAACAACTGGATAAACCAGAGAAACAGTGGAAAGTGCCTGATCCCCACAGCAATGACCCAAAGCCACCTATTCTCACGGCATCATTTAAATCTTTGGCAGATTTACATGAAGCTGAGCAGAACAACCTTTTAAAGCTGGCACCAACGCTCTCACTAAAAGCGCTAAGCCCCTCAGCTATGGAGCGTCAGAATGTTGATCTCGCTCTCTGAATGTTTAATGAATCGACGGTTGCTGCATTACAGTGCTCCGCGGTTCAACATGCCAAAGGAACAGCAGATTTTATTAACACTATTTTGACATGGTGGCGAATCGTAAATGTTAAGACTCCCAGAAAAGGTGAATGCTTGCGTGATCAAATGCAGTGTCGGATTGTGTCAACAACATGTCCACAGTTAGAATTTTTGAGAAAAAGACCAGAGTGGCTAGACTATTGGGCTAGCCTCAAGCACGACGCTGGTCACTTGACGAAAGAGACACACTTGGCTTTTGGCCACACGAGCGATGCGCTGTATGAGATCTCTTTGTACTGCCTGGAAGAGCTGAAATTCCGGTATGTGCTCCTTGGAAAATTTCAGACGGATAGCCTCGAGGGCAGGTTTGGGAAGTAGCGCCAGCTATCTGGTGCTCAATATCACATCCCGATCAGGCAGATCTATGAATCTGAGAACAAGCTGAGGCTCCAAAAAGTGCTGGACCTGCCTGACCTGGACAATATTGCACAGCCAGTTCCCGCCATTAGTGTCGAATCACTTTGTGGGCAGTTCAGCATAGTAGTGAACGATGCTGATGTTGCTAAAAATCTTCAGTGATTCCTGCTGTAACGTATGTTGCTGGGTATTGCGCGCATGCGACACTGAAAAAACTCTCGTGTGTGTCGTGCAAAGAAAACCTAATATGAAGAATACCAGTTTGGACCGTGAGGACACACTGCTCATTGCAGGTATGACCAGAGGAGGACTGAAATTTCCGCGTGCTGTTGTTGTGAATGCAGCACTTTTTACGGAAATAGTCCTTGATAAATTGAGGAGTGAGGAGCTTGCGTTAAACATTTTTCCTCTTCCAAATCAGAAAGAGGCGCTTGGTGCTTTTGTATCATCCGTTCTGCAGGATTCTGGAGGCCTTGTTGACATTGAAGCCTTTGATTCTGGCCAGTCGCCAGAAGTATAGTCATGCGCATATATTGACAGCAGCAGCCAACACACTTCTGAATAATCTTTGTAAGACAAACAACAATAAAACAACTGTTCCAAAAGAGAAGCCCAAGTTGAAAACTCTAAAGAGCTGAAAGCTGATTGTATTGCTTAATGGCAATCGTGTTTCAGTAGTGCACACTTTTGTACGTCTACTTTTTGTACTTTCATCAATCATACGGTGGCGTTGTGTAAATATAGTTTTTTTTGTTTGTTCTGTAGACTTGTGGAATGCTCTGCCTGGTTGTGTTCGATATTCGTCACTTGATGACTTCTTATTGTATATTTATCATTGATGTTCAGCGTATTTTGGTATGCTCTTTTATGTATTCTATTTGCACACTCTTGCGATGTTCTTCATTTATTACACTTGCCACTCCTGCGATAGTCCTTCGGGGCTGCAGTACGTTGAAATGCTGCTAGCACTGTATTGGGTGAGAACTTGTGTTTCAAAAATATTTCGCTTTTGTTTGAGGGGCGTGTATAATCGAGACCGTCATTTAGTAGTGAATGCTTCCTGTACATCTAATCCCATCATTATTATAGCTCTGTATAATCCATTTTATGTTTAGTACATGCTTTTTTTGTAACTAGCGATTGCTGCATATAGCACTGCATTGAGTGAGAACTTGTTTTCCAAAATTTTGCTCTTTCGTAGGATGAATATGTATATGTGAATGACTATGCTGTTGCTGGTTCACACACACGGTGCTGATGAACAAATTGTACTTGGTTTTTCTGAGCTTCAGTTGCATATCTCACCACGTCACAGAACTTTGTGACAGCTTCATTATATGTTTATGTACGAAGTGCTGAAATAAAATCTTTATTTCCTGTATTCATTCATATAGCTTTGAAGTCTTTCAAATTCATTTGGACGCATCCGGGCAGCATGAAGTAGCTATAGATTAACATATGATGAAAGCTAACATTACCAGAACTGAGGAAAGTGCAGGGGTAAACAAGTAGTTGTAAACACGGGGAAGTGAACATGGTAATCAATTTGCCATTGTAAGAGAACTGACTGGAAAGAATAAAAAGGAAACGCATGCCTCAGGTTGGATCTCAGGACATGAGCTTCGAATGAATTTGTTAGGGATTACGAAGTTGCTGTAATGCCAAACAAATGAGTTTGTTGCTTCAAAGCTGAGTGTAAAATATAATTTCGGGGAGAAAAAAGAAGCAAGAATGCTAAGTTCGCCGTTCAGTTAAGCAATTGACAAAGGTCAGGCTTCTTATGCCTGAATGAGCCTGAAAACAATGAATCGTCCTCACGAAGATTACATCTATTAAATAGGGCATCTTAAACAATAAAGTTAGCTGGAACGAAAGAGGTGGTATCTTCGAAAACAGCTGCTCTGATAGCCGGACGAGAAAACCGCGTGCGGTGAAGCTGACTTCCGGGCCGATCTTTTGTCCGTGACGTCATGGAAGCGTGAGGTGGCCTTGAAGTTATCTAGGTGGTGTTGGCTGAATGCGTCGATCAAAGGGCGCAGTCCGGGCCGCACACTATATCGAGGCATCAGGAAGTGGCTCGTAAGCTTGCTGTGCTTTCAGCGCTTACTCGATCTCGTTTAAAGAAGTGACGGCACAAGAACCGCTTCGGTCCCTGGAACGGCCATATTAGTAGCGTTTTGTAAGAGTTACGCGAGATCGGATCCCAAAGAGTTAGCTGCCAGACTTACTTCGTATAACAATACAATTTGTTGGTATCGCCTTCACTGCTTCGCCCTTAAACAAAGCTGATTTTTTGGGGGAAGCAAGGGGTGGGCGAGTGATACGACGTAGCCGCTTCACAGTTGTCCTTCCGACGCCAGAACCGTCAGCGACGGGCCCGCTGACAGCTGCGCATAATAAAACCGAATTGCGGCTGCTCGGACCAGGGGGGCATGCTTTTAATAATGTGATGCCATTTTCAAAAAACAAGCAAAATATTCGAACTGGGACCCTAGCACTCACGAGCTCGAAAGGGCAGGGCTTTTAGGGGGTATTCACCGCAATAGCACTTGCAAACCCGGATGTACTGGTGGAAGGAATTACGAAAGAGCTCTTCTTGCTGAAGATCCATGAATAAGATATATTTCAGAAAACGTGTCGCGAAGCACAGAAAATTCAAATTGTTCGATATACATGTATTGTGCATATTGCTAGCGTTCCAAGATTTTATTCCGTGATGTCCAGAAACAGAAGTGACAGACACTAGCGGCACGCGTGTAGTTATTAGTGAAGAGTGCTTTAATTACGTGCCGTGTGACGCTTGAAACAAGTGATCAGCAGCGTTTCTGGAACGGAAAACGTCCGCCTATGAACCGCCGCCACACTATTTCGCTACCGATTGGCCTAGAAGTCACGAGCATCTGTGTAAAGCGCGTTTGGCCGTTGAGAAACTGCGTCGGCACTGTGCGTAGCATCGTCGCTTACTCGGGACGCACGCGAGAGCGCGGTTTATTCAGCGGAATAATTCTTGGTCCAGTCCAACGGGCCCTCGACGTGGCGGAGAGGCTAGGCGTATTTGTCCCGACGTGGGAGCGGCCCACTACGTGCTAGTTCACGCCCCGACGGACCTGAATAAAGTTTTGTCCATTGTATTTCATTCCATGGTTGTGACTTTGGCGGCCTCAAGACCAAGCTGCACTTGTTTTGACGCGCCGGCGGTGCGGTTGCCGGTGAGGGACGCCTCCAAACCCGAGAGACTGGCGCAGTTTGGCGCAAATTCCGTCGATATTATGTGGATGGCGCAGTAAATTCAACTTGGTGCACTTTGGCGCAGTTGACACAGGAGTGGAATCACTGGTGTTGGACGAAAGGGAAGAAAGGAATCTTCGCAATTTCGCATGCAATTTAAGTAATCGTGAAATTTGTCTATGATGACGGTGCACTATCGGCAGGCTTTCGGCTTTTGCAATCGGCTCTTGCGCATGAAGCACGCAAAACCACAACCCTTGAGATCCGTTTCTGTTCTATTGTGCTCTGAATTTACCGTGGGACTAGTCTTATGTAGTGATTCAATTATTGGCATTGTTCCGTATCTGGTGTTCATGTGCTTCGCGTTTTCTGCATCCACCGTAGCAAAAAGAAATAAAAATCTTTATGCTCAAACGCCTTAAAAGATCCGTTATATTTTTGTGTAGCTCGTGCTCGTTCACTGCATTCTTCGTAGGGCATAATGCGAGGCCGCGTTTGAGAAGACTGATTTCGAATGGAATTAAGCTTAAAATATGCCCACTGCCCTGCTACTGTGTCATGGTAGTTTGGGTCAGGCACCGAAGCTTTCTATTGAGTTATTCGAGCTATTCTCGGCACGTTTCGTGGTATGAGTCATTTCGCTCTGTTTGTTCAGAAATATTAACGCGATGGCGTTGTAGAGCTAGTATCGCAAAAATTCCGGTGTCGGCGTCGTTGGTTGTGAGCGAAAAGCCAGCGTTGTCCGTGAACAAAATTTTCGATTGATGCATATTGATAAAATAAAAACTTCTGTTCCAGTGAACATCGAACCCAGGCCTTCTGTGTGGCGAGCAGGTGTTCTACCACAGAGTCACGCCATTGCTTGGAACTGCTTCCGAAAAAAAACAGAAAACGTTATACGAATGTGATGTAATGCGAGGAGTCTACTTAACGCATGTAATGTTGCGTGGCAGAAGCGTAAAATCGCGCCAGGCGTCAGGACATGTGAAGTGCACAATGAGTGCGGGATTTAAAGGGCCACCCATCACAAAGCGATCAGGCAAAATAAATCACCATCATCATCATCAGCAAACGCATCAACAAATTGTGCAGCTGCGCAGGTTCACGTGTTGCCTTACGGACGCGAACTGGGTACATCGCTGATTCGCAAAAGGAAAAATTATGGCGTAGTGGGCACTTCGCAACTGTACTTGCAGTAGGTATTCTAGGGTAGTTTTAAACGGCCAATCTTACTCCCACAGACGTTTCTTTCCTTGAGGCACGGTTGAGGTGTCCACCGAGAAGCGAAGCGAGGCTGTCGCTTGAGAAGGCGATGCGAACGGGGTCCGATTACGCTGTCGTGTTATACTTTTTTAGGCGAAGCTCAAGTGCCCTCCATTATTTCTTTCTCCGCGTTCTACAAGTTGAGCAAATTGTTCGTTCTCGTCTGCGGATAGTTCAACTTTATCAAAGTCGTAATAAATCAAATCGATTGATTTCCGCAGTGGTCCTTTAAAATGCGTATTAATGACAAATAGAGACTTTTTAAATTACTGTTCCATTTTGTCATTAAGGAAGGCTGTAGGGTACCGAGGACACATCTCACCTTAATTTTGATATATTTTTTTTTCCTTTCTTAAATAACCCCTTCAGGCGCGAATTATGATGCACTGTCTGCAAATGTCTCAAATTCGCACAACGTAATTCTAAGGCACTCAATATTACATTCCAAGAAAGAAAATAAAGTAATATATTGTTTTGTGCGAGTTTTGCTAATTAATCCTAATTAGAGTATAATTGAATATTTAATTACTCTGCGGTTAGTTATGTTCCGTTATTATATAAGAATAAGGAAATTGTTGGCTTGAAATGCATGCGCAATTTGTTTTTGGTTGTGTTCATTTCGTGCGGAGAAAAATAATACTTATGACATTGGTCCTGGAATGTGGTATGTTGAGTGACTCGTCGATCACTTTAGTGCCTCCAGCAAAGTGATCGGTTATGGTCATCCTTAGCATATTGAGGTTAAGTCAAGACACATTGACTACGCAGAAGGTTCAATTGATACTATGCACAATGTATCTTGCCCTTTCTTTCCGACTAGTCCAAGAAACTGGCAAAAACAAGTTGCGTCCACATATGTGGACGTTGCGCCTGAAAGGAAAAACTAGATAACTTCAGGTTTATCGCTTTGCTACGGGTTTACACGTTCGACCAAAGGGACGATATTTACGGCTGCCTATGCTGCCCTCGTTGTTTTTCAGCCCCTTGAGTTTATTTCGGGCAGACATCCGAGGAGTACCGATTACAGGTAGCATTTATTGCTGCTCTTTGTGTCGGTGGTGATCTCTCGGCCGATGTCTGTCTGTGGATTTGTTGGTTCGCTAGCACATGTAGGTGTTTGCGTGAAAGTAGTGCGTGTGTTTGTTGGCTTTTCTTGTGTGCGTGTGTGTGTGCGTGTGTGTGTGTGTGTGTGTGTGTGTGTGTGCGCGCGCGTGCGTGCGTGCGTGCGTGCGTGCGTGTGTGTGTGTGTGTGTGTGTGTGTGTGTGTGTGTGTGTGTGTGTGTGTGTGTGTGTGTGTGTGTGTGTGTGTGTGTGTGTGTGTGTGTGTGTGTGTGTGTAGTGTTGTGTCGTGTGTAGTGTTGGTTCCACGTCCACCATCTCAGTAGATGCTTCTTTTGTCTTAACTGTAGTGAGACATGTGTTGCAGCTAGCAATGGTACCTTGTGAAGCGTGCTGTTCTGGTTCTTCAGATGGTCCGTTAGGGTGTCTTCTTGTTTGCATATCTTTCAATTCATTCTTGATCCTATATACGTGATACGTGATGCTATGCGTGATATTCCTACAAATTACGCCGACGATTGAATAATTAGGGTGTAATCCGACCAGAGCGAGAAGAACGTCGAAGTCCAGGCGCATTTCGAGGTAATGCATCACATGAACAGTTTCGTGGCTTTTTTGAGGTTGGCAGATAGCGAACAAAGCGCACACAAACAAGCTCCCCAGGAAATCAGTTGCGGTCTTGACGAACACAATTCCGCTTGTCGAAACGTTGGCTCGAACGACATTCCCTGTTGAACGACCTCTCATTTATGAAACCGAGGAAGATATATTCAACTGAAGTCTATTTATCGTAAACAGAAGCAATCTCGTTTTCGATATGTAATAGAACTCTAACACAGGAAAGCTGTTTACGAAATGTATGTTGGCAGGACGCAGCCGGAGAATGAGCGCTCCAATGAGATAAAGTATTCTTGAATAGAATATTCTCTAGTATTTTACATGCAACGGAAGTCAGTGATATTGGATGGTAATTTGAAACGTGACTTCTGTAGCGCCTGGCTTGTGAACAGGGACCATAATATCGGTCTTCCAGTCATCGAAAATGGGAACTTCAGGAAGGGCATGTCGAAAACAATTTTCAGGTATTTGGATATTGATCCTGCGCATGAATTGAACAGGAAGTAAGATGAGTAATGAGCACAACAGGTTTTTGCATTGAATGCATGTAGGCAGACTTAAATGCCTGAGTAACCTAATAAAGAACGGCTTGTCTTGTCCGCCATGGCGTCACAGTGGTTACGGTACTGGGCTGCTGACCCGAAAACGGGGTTCAATCCCTGCCGCGGAGGTTACCTGTCGAAGTGCCATTCGGTGGAAATTATCTGGAGCCCTTCAGTACAGCGTGCCTAATAATCATACTGTATTTTTATTTCACCGTAAAACGTAAGAAATTGATTATTAGGACTACCCGTATTGCTAATTAATCTCAGCTACAGTAAATATTTGCCCCGCCACGGTGGTCTAGTGGTTATGGCGCTCGACACGTGACCCGAAGGTCGCGGGATCGAATCCCTGCCGCGGTGGCTGCATTTTCGATGGAGGCGAAAATGTTTGAGGGCCATGCACTTAGACTTAGGTGCACGTTAAAGAACCCCAGGTGGCCGAAATTACCGGAGCCCTCCAGTAGGGCGTCTCTCGTAATCGTATCATGGTTTTGGGACGTTATACCCCAGATATTATTGTTACACTAATTCTTTCATAATCCTGCTCAGATTTGGTTGAGGTCTGTACACCTTATATTTTACATCCGCAAAACATTTTGCGTAGGTAGCGAACATCTTCAATTGACCATAACATAAAGTTAGAAAACTCACCAAGTAGTGATGCCGAATTATTGTGCGTATGATTACCTCTGTCGACGATTTCTGTAAAAAATAAAGCAATTTGCCAGCGCTAAGTACAGTAGCAATAAAAGCAAGTCAAAACGTTCCCGTCTATTATGACCGCCATCTTGGCGCGTCTGGTTAATCTTCCTGCCTTTCCTTCCTCTTTCTCCTCCTTGATGAGACACGTTGCTTGGCTTAATGCCATGGTGTAAGAGCATATATCTTATACCGTGCTTAAGGCTAATCATGGAGCGTGTTCTAATATATCATTCATGAGATCTAAGAATGTCTTTTTTATTTTGTTTATTTAATTGATTTGCATACATACAAGCACAAGGACACAGAGAAAAGAGGGAGAGAGCAAGCTGGCAACTGCCACCAGAAGGGGCACAACGCCTGCCTGCTCTTTCGGGATGAGGGAAGAGGAAAGGAAGTTAGGAGGAGAAAAAGAGGAAAGGAGAGAGGAAAGTGAAGAAAAAAATTGACGAAGACGGACAAAAATAGGTAAACACACACACACACACACACACACACACACACACACACACACACACACACACACACACACACACACACACACACACACACACACACACACACACACACACACACACAAGGAAACGCTTATAAACGGGTGGCCAGATCTATGCGGTCCATGAAGGTCAGCAGAGCTCGATGGGCCTGGTCGCGTCGAGATACACAACCTATCTGAAAGAGGCAATCGTCGATGGTCGTGCATTTAAATCCGAGGAATTTATATTCCTTAATCAGCAAAGCCCGCTGCGTAGCAAACCCGGGACAGTGTATTATAAGATGCTCAAGTGTTTCACATGAGCCACAAGCTGCACACAACGGACTGTTCACAGGTCCTTGACGGAATAAGCGTTCGCGCACCAATACTGAACCGACTCTTGGTAATATAACAGTGCTCTGGAACGACGAGGCAAGCCACGACCACGAACACGGAAAGGAAATGATCCGTTCGCGACACGCTGGTCTGGGTGCTGCTTTAGGAGGTGGCGGCGTATAAGCAGACGAGCGTTGTCCATCATAGACAAAATTTCTGGGCAGTCACAGTCATCATGATTACAAGATGAAGCAAGGCATCAGCCTCTTCATTTCCAGCAATGCCCACGTGCGAAGGTATCCACTGGACAGCTAGGGACATCCCGCGTGAGAGAATTTTGTCGGCTGATTCTTTTTTTTTCGTGCATAACTGAATCATACACGAGATGTGGTTCGACGTCATGCCTTACTTTACGAATGTTGTTTATTATAAGAAGCATAAAGGGTAACTCGAGAAGTTCTACCGAGACGAAAATACAAGGCCAGAGACAAAAATATGTTCGTTGCCACGTGCCCACTACGCGAATCGACGAAGCACCCACTACGCATTCATTAGGCCATGCGCACAACCGTACTCTTTGTTGATGTTTTCACTATTGAGGTTGATAATGAAAGCCTGAGCGCATTCTTATGGTCGGATAGTCCCGGCACGGCAGGCCCAGCAGGTCCGGCAGGTCGCATTAACTAGTGGAGCCCTGGAAGAGGGCTCCGCAGACAGCAACCAAGCGACCCTATTTTACTGAAGTTTCTTCTGTAGTGACAAATACAGGTGCCAGCAAAAAGCAAAGAATTTGTCGTTTTTGATGCTCGCACTCGCTCTGCTTAACTGCTCTGCCCTTTGCTTTTTATTCCATAAACGCCTACCATACTTATACCGCTATAGATGCATACTATAAATGCGTGAAGCGTGCTGGGTTTTTTTTTTCTCCGGAATTGCGTACCAGAATCGTCACTGCCTGACGGCATGACCCAGCAAGCTGCTGCCACACTCCCAACTGTTACCTGTTCCGAAGTTCCAAGAGGCGAGATGTAGTGATTTTCAGCAGCACTGACGAGCAGGACGCAAAAGATTGCCTGTAATGATAGGAAAAATCAGACGCTCCCAATAGGTGGAATGAGGGCGACAAAGTATTCGGCGGAGGCGCTGTTTGCAAGCTCTGCGCTGAACAGCGGCGCTTTACACACACATCGGCGGTTCACACATAGGCGACAATTCCAGTTCGGCACGCGCACATTCAACAACGGCATAATTAGTCCAAAGGAAGCCCGAGATGACGTCGTGCGAACATGGTGAAAATACGATTAATTCGTCTACACAGAAGACGTTCCGAATGACTAGTCCAGCTGTGCACGCCACAGAGGGTTGGATGTTGTGTGTGGGTGCCGTACCAAGATAGATGTCATAAAGCTGAATGATGTTTTTTTTACATTGCGGAACAGTTCTCCACTCACAAAAAAAAAAAAAACACAGTGGCACCAGTATGAACGAGCGCTTGCACAACTTTACCTTCAATATATACGGTTATTTCAGTGGCGCGTAAAAATAGGGGCCTTCAAAATTCTCTAGTATCGCAACCACAACTGCCCAATTAACGCAGGCATTTGTGACAGCCCGGACATCTGAGTATAATATCCCGCTTGCGACAAAGCATTCGCCATGTTACGCTATCTTCTGACCCCCCCCCCCCTCTCTTTTTTTGTTTGACGCCACTTTGACTCAGATGCTCCAACAAAACTCCATATTGACGCTCGTGGAGTAGGCCTCGGCGCTATTCTTGCCCAGCATAAGTCTGGCTTCGACGAGTATGTCGTTGATTACGCTTGTCGCACTATCACGAATCACGAAATTTCGACCTTACGTGTATGGCCGTCCGTGCGATGCCGTAACTGATTACTATACTTCGTGTTGCTTCTCTTCATTAAAAGACCCATCCGGTTGGTTAGCTTGCTGGGCGCTGCGTCATCAAGATTATGATACCCTTGTTGTGCGACGGTTGGGTCATAAGCATTCAGATTCCGACGCTCTTTCTCGCTCACCGCTTCCCCGAGAGCATGTCGCTGCGTCTATCTCCAGCTACAATTCTTTGTGTCGTGCTCCCTCCGACATTTCATCTGAGCAACGCCACAATCCGTGAATAGCCTCTCTCGCACAGCACCCATCTCAGCTATCACCACATACCCCCAACTCACAGCTCACCACTTTAATATCCGTAATGGCCTGCTGTTTTTTATTTAGCTCAGCAGAATCCGAGGGCCCAGCTTCAAACGTTCGAGCGGCAAGGAGTTATGACGGCGTCCGTAGGCTGCTTACTTACCATTGTGTATCTGATAAATATGCTACAAAAGAACGTGCCGAGTGACGTCTTCTTTCATGTGAGGCCACGTAAGTCTCTCCGCTAGCTTGAATGTGCGCCAAAACCAGTCGTATGCTCCTATTTTGAGCAATCCTGGTCACTCAAATCACCTTGCAAATAAGCGGTGAAGGGACTTGACATCGACTTTAAAAAACAGTTGTTGATTGCCTTCTCACAATTTGAATTCATTAATTTCTTCTGATTGCATTGGGTGGTTTTGTACCCTCAGTCTTGACACATCATCTGCATCGGTTAGAAAGGGCCCAGCTTGGGGAAAGATGGTAAAGTCCAACTGCTGCAAGTAGTTTACCCATCTGACTATAAGTCTTTTAGTTTGGGTCATATTTAACTTATGAGGGAGGGCCTGGCGATCGAGGAACGAAATGGATTTAGAACCTTGTAGGTGCTGACTTTGCTCGACTTTTTGGAACGTGCCAACGCAAGTTGACTTTCACAGCACTTTCCCGTCGTAATTCAGCCGTGTCCACTGCTGCCTTTTCCAAAACCAGGTTCACCAGTTCTGCCGAGTTGAGCTCACGAGGTGGCTCCACTGCTGCTTCATCTTGAACTTTTTATCTAGAAGAGACCATCTACTCTGCGGCGTTCTCGTTCAGGAAGAATGTTAACCCCCTCTTGAATTCGACAGCCGCCCGCGCCGAAATAATGTAGCATTGCTAGTTGAAAGGACACAACCAAATTGAAGCTGGACTATGGAACTTGAGTCCATCTTGTTCTATTTACATTTTCTCCTCCTTTTCTTTTCTCACCCGGCTATCGCGCTTCCTCGTCTTCTATCCAAAGACTCATACCGCACCATGCCACCTCGTTCTCTTTTTTTTTTTAATTTGAAAGTTGACCCAACGGCATACACAGTTAAATATATAAATGGAGGTCGGCTTTCGCGATGAGTATCGGTAGCACTCTATAGTTGGCCAATTAGAGTCACGAATCGTAGTCAGGAGGTCCCGTTGAATGAAGGCCCACATCTTTCAAGAAGCGCCGTCGTATCTGCTTGAGGCCAGGGCATGTTCATAGGAAGTGCCTGATAGCAGCCACGGACGTGTCAGTTGTACAATATGGGAAAGCATCCACAAATGGTCCATGGTGACGTTGAGGCCAGGCATATGTGACCGATGGAGTAAGTGCCACCCTGTGTGTGGTGTGATGTGGCGGAGAACCTCCTTTCGGTGGACGAAATCACCCCAGGGATCACTTGGTAGAGGTGCTCCCAGAGTGGGTGGCGGTGTCACCTCGTACCTGAGCAGAAATAGTGTCCCCTGGAATCCACTATATCCGAAGCTGGCCACGAATCTGCGCAGTGGTCCGATGTATTTCGTTTTCAAAAGGGTAGGGTGTTGCACACCTCGCAGTACGCCATTATGGCCGAGGACGGCCATAATGGCGTACTGATGCCTTTCTCATCCACTTTGTTGCGTCTCGTAGGCCAGTACTTCAGCACTCTCTTGTCTTTATCAAAAGTTAGGCTGTTGAAGTCGGAAAATAACCTTGTGTGTCTTCAAGAACTTCTCAAATAATGAATCACGTGCACAGAGCTTCCAAATGCTGTTTCATTTCGGCGCAGGACTTATCCAGCTACAACGCGCATATTTTTCTACAGAAGAAAATTTTACTTTGAATTTGTTCTCAGATTGCACTATTGAAAGAAAACGGCACAACTGTACGGGAGTCTGGCAAGTGGGCTTTCAATCAATATGATTGAAGGGTATCGAGATATCTCTTTCTTTGTCTAATTGTCCTCATTATGACTGTCTTCAAACTGATTGTCCAAGTGTCTTCAAGAGTTAAATATGCACTTTGGAGAAAAACTCCCTTTGCATCTTTTCCAATTGTTATCACATAAGACGTGCCCACCGTCGCCTGCCGTGATCTCTCCGATTGCCTAATTGGTGGAGCTGCATTCGTCCTTAAATAAGGAGATGAGTCGGGAAGACCGGTTTAGCATCTCGTCAGTAGCTGTTCTCGTTAGTAGCTTTGATGGCTTTAATCTCTGTTGCTGTATGGCTCAAATTTGCTGTGGAGTCGCTCTAGTACAATAAATATTGTGACGAAAGTTTATGCAATGAAGTCTACTGACGAGATGAGCTGCCAGGCTGCGGGTCGTGTTTCACAAGAAATTTCTGTTTGATATGGTAGATGACGGTGAATATTTGAGCCTAGTGCACCACAGAAGAGAACTCTGGAACTATTTCTATTGCTTTACGTGAAAGCAAAGATTTTCTTTCTTTAAATACCGAAAGTAAGCCACAACTGGGAGATAAATGTACGAAAGTGCTTGCGTTAAGAAAACAACAACAAGGTTTTCGCGCCAAGGGTAAAGAAGAGAGTGTGATAGCTACCCATCGGGAACTCTTTTAGCATCCGATCTGCGTAAATCAGCAGAACGCTGGTGCAAGGAAACGCGACCGCTGCAGCGAGCCAAGCAACCTCCATGCTCTATGAACCGTCTGCTGAGCGCTGTTGTAAAGATACCGGGGGGCGCACGGCCACTGCCGACCGATCAAAGTACAAAGTTCCTTATGGAGCAACTTCTGGCAACTTCTGGAGAAATTGCCGTCTGAATAGCATCAATATCGTTTCTTTGCATTTTGTAGTGCATGCGGAATTTCTGCGTGTTAATTTTCATTATTTCAAGAAGCGTGTTTTATTTACGTGGAAGTGTAAAGGACAGTTACGTGTTAACAGAACGTCGTATATTTTACCCTCAGACGAATGAGTATTTTTCTCATAGAACTGAATAATTGGCGAACAAATGGGTTGACGTTCGTAGACATTACCTGTAAACGCCACAACTCCAATGAATTTTTAAAGTCCAATGGTCAAGTCGTGTCGCTTTGCACTTGCGGAATAAATGGCATAATATCTTGAATATGTTTTGTAAGGATGAAACACCGCTAGCGTAAATATTTTCACGTGGTCGTGACGCCGACGAAGACAACAGTCAGCACGTCCCAGATGAAACTGTTTATTTGGCCGAACTTGTGGCTGAGAAACTGAAAGTCAAACTACAGCAATACACTGATAGCGGCGAACAGAGCGTCGACCGTCGATCAACTGTCAAGTGGTCAAGCGCGTCGGCTTTTATACAGGCGCTATCGAAATTTCCAGCCATATCGCTGGTGGCGGCGTTATCTCTAGACAAAGCTGGAACATTCGCGTGCGGCGCGCAATCATAACAAAACGATCTACTACAATCGGGAAGCATCTCGAACATTGCTTCGCGGACAGCGTGGAGCGTTGATAACCGTCCTTGCTGGTCAAACCCGAATACATCAAAATAAAACAAGAAGTGGGCGTGGCAATATGTATATTAATCGACCTGGTCGTTTGTCCAAGAACGCGTGAAAGATTGCAGTGTTAGTATTTTGCAATCACGTTAACTCAGGGTTTGGCAGTGGCGGGTAACGTTCATGTAGTGGAGGACGTGCCATGTTTTGTTCATTTATTTAGGAGAATACTGCCAGTCTGAATGCCAGACTATGGGCAGGGGTGGGCGGTAGAATGAGCATAACAATGTGGAGGAAGTACAAAAGTGTAAAATGTTGAGCGATGATTAACATAAAAAAGCAACATGAAATACAGTCCACAATGCTAACAATGGCCTTGTCATAAAAAAAACAATACAGAAACCATCCGAAAATACTGCTGAGTAGGTTATGTTCTCCGGGTAAAAAGTACAAAGTAGTCACCAGTTTCCAACTGTAGTGGAAATAAAGTCGGCTATGATACATAAGTACACCCGGGTGTGCTTAATATGCAAAAGCGACAAAATTGAACAGCATGCAATCAGTTTGACTAAGATGGGTACAAGAATAAAGCGCACTATAAAGTAAAATGAACTGTAGTTGTCAGAGAGATGGAGCAGGTAACGCACGAAGAAACGATTTCAGTTCGACACTTTCAAGAACCTCTGGAGGCAACTTATCCCATTCGTTAACTGTACGGGGGAAAAAGGAGTACCTGTGTGTGTTAGTACGGCAGAGGTGCTTATTAACTCTTTTAGGGTGGAAGGAGCGCGTTTCGCGGCGCAAGATTGGTTCGATGTAATTGCTTTTCTGTATTGCTTACTTGTCATAATATATGATATAGAACAGCTTCATTCTTTCGTGGTAACGTCTCCACTACAAAGTTTCCAATTTAGCACTTTCCAAAAGCGCTGAGCGAGATGTGTCGCGTCGGCACGCAATAAACATGAATCTTACAGCTTTTCACTTCACCAATTCAACTTTATCAGTGTTAGCTTGTGTGTGCGGGCCCCAGACAGCTGACGCATATTCTAGCATTGGTAATACGTAAGTTTTCTATTCGAGTAGTTTAGTCTCGCGGGTTGCCTTTGCTAGTGCCCGTCTTAAGTAACCTAATTTTCTGAAAGCCTTTTTCCCGATATAATATGTATGGTCGTTCCACCTTAAATCTGATGTGATGACAAGGCCAAGGTACGTATACTGCGAGACGAAAAAAAAAGGAGTGATTGCCCAAGATGTAGAGGAATTTTAAAGGATCTTTTGAGCGCGTTATGGTCATCACCACAGTTTTTTCGGGTTGATGTTCATTTTCCATTCTGCGCACCAATCTCGAATTTTAGATAAAGAGTTATTTAAAAGAATTTGGTCGCTGTAGGCGTTAACTTCTTGATAAAGCGCGCAGTCGTCTGTGAAAAGCCTTATATTAACTGGAACGTCACAGACGATATCATAAATAAAAACCAAAAAGAAAAGAGGCCCGAGGATGGATCCCTGAGGTATACCGGATGGAACCAGCGCGGACGACAAGTTGATTCCACCGACCATGACGCACTGGCGCCTGCAGCTCAAGTATGCTTCGATCCAAGCCAACAAAGAGTCATTTTTGAAAATTGGTTTTAGTTTGATAAGTAGCTTACGGTGTGAAACGCGGTCAAACGCTTTTTTCAAAGTGGACAAATAATTTATCAATTTGGATCTGTTTGTCTAAACCAATGGCAAGGTCATGTACCATTTCAAGCAGTTGCGTACCGTCGACATGCCGCGTTGGAAGCCATGCTGACGACTGTCTATTATGCTGTTGCTTTCGATGAACACAGAAAGGTGCTTGAATATTATGTGTTCTAGAACTTTATCACATACGCATAACTGTGATATTGGCCTGTACGCGGAGGGTATGAACTGGTTTGCTTTTTTTGGTATGGGAGTTATCTTGACGTAGCGCCAGTCATGGGGAAGTTCAGCTCGAGAAAGAGATTTGCGGAATATTAGGCTGAGGTACTTAGAATACCATCCTGCGTAGTGCACTAAAAAGGCGTTCGAGCCGGAGGGAAAATATGCCCTCTTCCTCTATTTGTATATTGTCAATTGGAGGCAAATCACCAAACAAAAGAAACTCGGGTTCTATGCCGTTATCATTAGTGAAAACTGAAGATAAGTATATTCATTGAGTATGCGCGCTACTTCTGAGCTTTTTGTCACAGCACTCTTGTCTATGACAAGAGTAGGAGCTGATTTCTTATTTGGCGATCGATACCTCGAGAGTTTAGCCGAGGACAAAGAAATAAACACGTCCTGTATCGTTCGACGCGGTCCGCTGTCCTAGTGAAAAACGTATGTAATGTCGGGTCGAAATTACATCCCAACAATTTTGTCGCTCAAAAATTTTGAGTTCGGGAAGAATAAGGAGTGGCTTTGTCAAACCACATGCCGCGAAAATATGCAATATTTTTGTTTCCAATTACATCTTTGCAATCCTACACCATACACGTCTTAGATTCGCATGGCATTGTGAATGAAGGCAGTCATTAACCTACGATAAATATCTCTGGCCCCGCATGATCTCATTGTAGTAAAATTGTGTCTCTCACTTGGGGATTATTGAGATACCTTGGCAACACGATTGTCGATACCAGTGGTAGTATTTGAGCAATCCCCTCAGCCATATTAACGCGACAGCGTTAAGGAGCTCGTTTCTCAGAAATTTTGTTGTTGTCGTCGGCGTCGGTGTCGTTGGTTGTGAGCGAAAAATCATCATCTTGTCCATGAGCGAAAAATCGAGAAAGACGCAAATAAAATAAATAATAAAACTCTTAGGTTCGAGTGAGAATCGAACGAGGCCATCTACATGGCAAGCAGGTGTTCTACCAGAGAGCTACGCTATTGCTTGAAACTGCTTCCAAAAAAAGAAGCACTATATGAATGCGATGTAGTGAAAGGAGTCTCCTGAACGCATGTATTATTGCACGGCAGTGGCGTAGAATCGCTCCAGGTGTCAAAACCTGTAAATTCCGCCATGAATGGGTGTTTTAAAGGCCCACCCATTACAAAGCGCACAGGCATATTTAATCGCCATGAGCTAAAAAACCATCAAAAAAGTGAGGAGCTGTGTTGGTTCGCGTGTTCGCTGGCCCTTCGCTTATTCGTAAAAGGAAGAATTAAGGACGAGTGGGAACTTACCAACTCCACTTCCGGTAGGCATCCTACAATAGTTTGAAACGGCCAATCTTACGGGCACAATCGTTCGTTTCTACACGACATGGTTTGGGCGTGCACCGAGAACCAAAGCGAGGCTAGCAGTTGAGAAGGCGATGCGCACGGGGCCCGATTACGCTATCGCGTTCTACTCTTGAAGGCGGGGCTCAAGCGTCCTCCAAGTTTTTGATGTTATATATAACGCAGAGCTGTTTTGCCTTGACCTTTATCGCTGGTAAATAGAGAGAGAGAGATGACCGTTTATTCAATCGCAGAGGTTTACCTAGCGTATATAAATCGTTGACACGCTAGCCTACGTAGGCAGCGCAAGTGCAGATGGAAAGACAGAAAAATGAAAACTGTTAAAACAGGAGAAACAAATAAAACACCGACACTGCGTTTTCTGGCTCTTATGCGGGGACGTGTGGTTGTAGATTGCGTGAATGTGCGCTTCATCCTACAATCAGGTGAGAAATTTTGCTGCGTGATAGATGAATGGGGGTGATAGACAAAATAGATTTAAGGTTTCTTGAGCTGACCGACAATATCTAAATATGCAAATAGAAATTTCATGGCACGCATCTGTTCCGTGGGGCACCCTAAAAGGCCTAAGACAGAGACAAACGATGCATGAGCGCTTATTCATAAGAAATATGGAGTCCAAATGCAACATCAAAATAAAAGTTAACATAATATGTTAGCGTAAAACAAAATAGCCTAATGGCGCCCCGTTCGCATTGCCTTCTAAGTCGGTAGCCTCGCCTCGCTTATCGGTGGACCTTACCACCGATGTTTTATTTTCTTCATCACTGTTCATGGTCCTTCTATTCGAGGTTCCCCTGATGTTGTTACTCGTCATATATGACTTTAAGCTCAGGGGAACGTTTTCCCTTGAGTATAACGGCCTTGTGGTCCGTAAAGTATAAAGTTAATGGCTCTTGCTGCAGAGGTTGCAGCCTGAAGTTTGAGAATGCGATGTCAACGCGCCCGTTTCGCTTCGGCTTCGCGAGCCCGCCGCTCTGGATCGGCTGGGGCACTGGCTACGTTGACGCGACGCCGGGGAGACAGGCCTCGTTCATAAGCTGCTTCGCATCTAAGAATAACTTGCATGTTTTATGGCGTAGTGGGTACCTTGCATGAATGACGATGATTATGGCGAAGTGGGTGCCTTGCATGATTTATAGCGTAGTGGGTACCTTGCATGATTTATACGAGAGCACGCGCCGCAGTGGAGCGAGCGCTCTATCGCACGTCCATATTCCAGGCAAACATTCCTTTCTGCACACCATGCGCGAGCTCTCCGCTCGTGCGAAAACTTCGTTCTCTTCTTTCTTCCATATATCTAGTGGCACCGTCTTCTCAGGCAAACATTCCTTTCTGCACACCATGCGCGAGATCTCCTCTCGTGCCAGCACTTCGTTCTCTTCTTTCTTTCATATATCTAGTGGCACGCGGGGCACTGGTCACGCCAGGGGAGCAGGCCTTGTTCATAAGCTGCTTCGCATCTATAAAGACTATCCTGCAATGCCTACACCGCAAGTACAGTTGCGAAGTGCCCACTGCGCCATAGTTCTTCCTTTTGTGAATCAGCGAATTATCCACTACGCGTCCGCAAGGCAACACGCGAACGCGAACATACGCAGCTGCTCACTTTGTGATGCTTCTGCTGCATGATTAAACATGCCTCAGCGATTGTATTGGGTGGGCCTATAAAGCCCTCACTCGATGGTTCATATGTCTTGGCGCCACGCAACAGTAGATGCGTTAAGGAGACTCCATGCATTATATGACATGCGTGTAGTGTGGTTTTCGGTAGCCGTTTCAAGCAATTTCATTGCTCTGCGGTAGAACTCCTGCTCGTCACGCCAACGGCCTGCGTTCGATTCCTAATCGAACCGTAGCGTTTTTACTATTTATTTATTTCCAGCTACATGCAATTTTCGCTCACAACCAACGACGCCGACACCGACACCGGAATTTCTGCGGAACGAGCTCTTTGGCGCTATCGCGTTAATGAGTGGCATTCTTTGCATATTAGTAAACAACAGTTCTATTTTTGTGCTATTAACCAAAATAATCTCGAACATCAGTGCAACCCTAAAATTACACGACCTCTTAAACAATAAATATGCTGTCAATCCGCTTCATCACGCTACTAATGCGAAGTTGGCTATTTATACTGATTTGACTGTACGAAACAATGTGGCTAGAGCAGTAGTTCACGAATTGAAGTATAGCTTAGAGTGACATGTTTAAATGTCACAGTAAAAGACTTCCCGAAAATATTTTTGTGTGGAAGAGCGGCCTGATCGCAAATGCGGGTAGAGCAAAGCCTAGCAAGGAAATCTACTCGATATATGTTATACCAACGGTGTTTCGCACGGCACCATCATGCTACTACATTTAGTTGTAATAAAGGTTGCTTTCCCGCAACAGTGCTACCTTTATGTGATAACTTCAAAAGTGCTCGTCTTAATAACTGATATCAGTGCCGCTTTGTTTTTCTTATTCTTACTTAGTTTTTGTTTAGGACCCTTACGCATGATTCTTCGCATCCCGAAAGTATTTCTCCGCTTATCATGAACACCTCAGACTGAAGAGAAGAGAAAGCTTGAAAACTCACCAACAACAATTGTATGGTTTCCAAATGTGATGTTTGTAGCATATGTTCCCCTGAGTGCCGTGACGATTGCTGTAAAAAACAACGGTGCAAAGTTTACACCTGTGTGTATAGCAGCAACAAAGGCAACCCACAGGTTTTCGAGATTGTTTGGCCACTTCTGTGAAGAAAGTGTTACTCAGCTGAACTGTTTCATCGAATCAGTTTTATTGAACCATGTACTAAAATTTGCATTGATTATTATAGAAGTACAAAAAAAGCAAGCGAATCGCAACTTTTTAAGTTCCGGAAATGTGGTCTACACAATAACGATATGATGATCGGCTTAAGTCAACCGGTACACACGACATCTCGGTGCACTATATTGCCACGCGCCTTTATCAGTTTATGTTGATGTATTCGGGTTTCAGCCACAAAAACTGTCAGCAAAGCTCGGCGCACACCGTGCCACAATGTTTGGGAAGCTTCGCGCGAAATGCTGTGCGCAATCTGACAGGTAGCCATCGAAATACTTTTACGGATCTCGGTGGTGTCTCAGGCCCAACACCGTGAAAACAAGCATTTCATCTAAATAATCAAGATGAAATATGGTCAGAACATTACCATCATGATTTCGTTAGAAAGCGAGGGCTTATTTGAATATTTCTTTCTATCAACTCGAAACGCAAATAGAGGGAGCTAAGTCGGAGCATAGCAAGCACACTGGTGGACGTCCTGTTTTTCTGCCTTCACCCTGCGGCAAGTGATACTTTCTATCTCGCCAGAATGCTGTGACGTGAGAGGACGTGCCGACGTGTCCCCTTCCACGACTTGAAGAAGCCGGTGTCTCGGACTCGTCGCTCGTTGTCGTCACTCAAAAATCACGTGCTCGTGGTTTTGCTACACAATTGGTTTAAGCTTGTAGTGAACGACACTAGAGAGAGTCCGACGGTAGAGATAACTGGCACTCTGTGCTTCTGCTGTGTCTGCAGAAATGCCACTCTGCGCTTTCTCTGGCGTTCCGGTGCACGCGCACTTGAAGCAAATGAGCGAGCAGGCTGACAGGTAAAAAGGACGCGCTCTCGAGCTTTGCAAGCAGCTGTCCGAAGACGCCGCGGTGCTGTTTGCGACACGCTCCCGTGGTCTCTAGAATTCTGGCCGCGACTGTACTTCTGCATATTGGGGCGAGTTCACAACATTCGTTCCTTAAGGAAACAAGCTTGTCGGCCCGCTATTAAGAAATACATGTTTCACTCTCACCAAATCAGGAAAAAAAGTGAACGCTTGTCTTTGTTCATAAGACAAGAAACGTTGTTTGCTGTCAAAAAGTAGCTGGGACAGAGAAGGGTTCATTTTAAAATGAAAACTGTTTACCTAGAAAAGACACATTGTACTCGGTTTTGCAGTCTAAGCAGTCAGGATTGTAGTTTCAGCAATTACATGTACAATATGTTGCGGAAAGCATCATCGGGAGAAGAATTTACTGAGACTAATAATTGAGAAACCATAGAAGATAGAGCGTTTTGGCAACTATGAAATATGTCGTTTTAATTTCTCTCCTAGATGAAACGTGTCTACAATGATTAGACAAGAGCAGAAACTACTATTTGTGAGAAAAAGCTAGGATTGCTCAAAGTAACTCACCAAGTCCGAAGCAAAAGAAACATATCATACTCAGTACCGAAGTATTCATATTGCTTGTAGCTGGAATGTTTCTCAGCTGCAAATGAAGTAGCTACGCCAGTTCGCTCAGCATATAAAAGCAGAAGTCGCTCTTGAACATTATATATTATATTTTGATATATGATAATAAAATGCGACGCTGTAATTTTCCTGACGTGTCTCGTTTTGTTTGTTGAGACCTTCAGAGTAGAAAAGTAAATCGAGGAAAAGCTACTCTAGTGTACCGTGTTACTACAATTTATTAGGAACAGCAACCAACGTCACACAAGTTATTTGACGTAAAACTCTTTCCGTCACTTAGAAAATGATTTCAAAGACCCAAACTGCGCAGGCGAGCGAGAAAAGTTTCGTTTTGAAATAAATTATCCGCCAGGTGTTCACAGAACAGTGTTGCCGCGCGGCTTTGTTGAATGATATTCTTAGAATTGTTGTTCACTGATATTTGTTTGGCTATGCCGGAGCTAAATTCACTTAGATTTTCCTTCGTAAGCGACTTTACATTGGGCAGCTAGATTGCTAACTATACTTTTATTTGAGTAGCTATTATAGCAGGAGATGGTGGTGTGGATTAGTCCTTGTTGGTCACTAACCTCCCGTCTAGCATTCGCATTCAAGCAACCGCCAAACTTGATGGCAGTGATCAATGCATGATTATGCATACCCAATTTCACAGTATTGTGTATTCAGGACGCAATGCTTTTGATTTATGCGATTTTTCGTTGCAGTGTTCACGCTTGTAGTTTTCGATGCGCACGTGCGAAAAAAAGAGTGGTGTGGCAGCAGAATAGTCAGCGCGCCCGTCTTCGATGTGCATACTGCTTAACTGGCGTGCGTCCAAGCTGTGTACGAGATGGCGACCTTACAACGACAAAACTCACCGTCTTCTGTTCTTGTGTACAAAGTCATCATCAGCGTAATAAAAAAAGCAGATGCACAGTTCGTAATACTTAGCTGGAAACTTTCTTCTCCATCTCTGCACTAACTTTCTTCGGCAGATTCAGATTTTCATAATTTGCGCCACCGAATTCGCAAGACTATTGTGAGAAACACGCAACGGCGTCGTGCAATGGAATAGCAGAGGACCGGAGTATACCTGCCAAAAATAAATGTCATCGAGGAAAGGCTCGTGTCATCACGCCTTCTGTTCGTGCATACATTACATGAACGAGAATACAACAGTGTTGACTCCTCTGTTCTAAGATCATTTGCGCTGTGAGAATATGTCGACCTAACGACGGTTACTAAACTGAGTTTCTGAGTTTGTATAACTTGCGTCATTCTTGTGTGTGAATAACGCTCTGTGCAGTGAATTAGGAGAATGTATTGAGTTGGAGTTGTGCGAGTGTCTAATTATACTGACCACGTCATGTTTAAAGGGACAATAAAGGCAAATATTAAGTCGACGTTGGTTGAAATAGCGGTTCAGAAACCTCGTAGTGCTACTTTTTTGCCAAGTAAGTGCTTATTTTGAAATAAAATCACCTTTTAGTGGTCCACATCGCGTTAGCGCACTTCAAATCACCCGTCTGAAAGCGGTCTTTCTCACGTCACTGTTGCCATGCCCAACGTTGCCCTCCTTTACTGCGCGGCGGCATGCATTGGCGGCGTGCACCATTCGGGCATCCGGCAACATCACATGCATGCGGTATTTTGTCAAACTTTCTGTCAGAGCGACTTTTACGAGCGTGCAAAACACACGCGGCAGTACGCGATACCGAAACTACCACTGAGACGCGACCGCGTGGGAAGCCGGGCGCCGGGCGAAGTGCAGTTCGGCGAAAACGGAACCTTTGAACCACGTGCGCCGTTCCCCATGGCAACGCCAAAGAGGCTCTTTTGTAGCGTTAGCTACACTGGCCTAGCCGAGCAAGTTTTGCGTGGATTTTCAAGAGCCGTGCTGCGCATGCGCGAGGATCAGTGATGTCACACAGCTGGCGCATCGGAGCCGGCACCTCCGGCGCACTCCGCCGCTGCCGCGCGCGACACGCTGCCGCCGTTCTGCGCTTTCCAGAGGAGTGACGTCGTAGCCGAGGTTGACGTACTGACGACGGCGCGCGCGCAGCTATTCGCACTCGCTGTGAAGTCGCCGTCTGACACTGCGCTGGAGCCGCTTGATAGCGCCTCTGACTGGCGCTTGCCAGTGCGGTTTAGCCATGGAGAAGGAGAGCGCAAATGCTGCTCAACGGCGCAGAAGATCGGAGAAGCTTGAACTCGTCGGATCCCGAAGCAGTTGCCTGGTAAAATAAATATACATGTGCCACATGATATGTATACCATGTGTGTGTCATTGGAGCAGCAGTAAGCATGATAATCACGCTAATCCTACACAATCAGGAAAGCTAAGAACAATCAGCTGAACCTTTGCTAGCGCTACGTTATCCTGGCATAGCCGAGCTAAGCCACTGCAACATTTTTCCCATGAATCAAACAGAAACGAAAAAGCAGCATTTTATTACGTCTCTTGATGCACGGAAGGTTCTTTTTTTTATTGCAGCTAGCTTGATTACGAGTGATTAATTGTAGTCGGGCTCTCTCACGTCATCGGGATCATTTCCAAAATGTCCCGCTCATGGCGCTCATCGTGTGATACATTTAGCTTAATTTCTCGGTAAATAGGGCACTGCTGTTGATAATAGTGCCGTTTTAGACGTTCGTCTGACGTCTGACGTTCTATACACTTTAATGACACCCCCTTTTCTAAATGAAGAAACACGACACAAAAAGAACAAGCGATAAAATGCACAATTTGAACATCTACGATGTTGATAAATATTGTGTAAAGCCAGCTGCAACGTAGAAAATCAAATTTATTTTGACATACAAAAAACTGAATAGGAGACTGGACTCTTTGTCACTATTGATCAGTGGTTCTGCCTCGACCATTTCGACTGTACAACAACAAAGTTCTCGATTCCGGAATACTGCGAAAGCATTGTCGAAACGTGCCAGACAGCTTAATTTTCTGTGCTATAATTCTAATTTTCAGCGTGTATGTGTCAGCCACTGGGCTGGTTAAGGCGGACGTATGACCCCGAAACGCACTACGAAAGTGCGGACAATTTAGAGTTGATCCTTTTAGTGCACCAGCGAACGCCGGTTGTGGTCCAAAATCCGAATCAGAGCTGAGAGTCAATAACACAAACGAAATATATTCTCACAGCGAGTGCGAATAGCTGCGCGCGCGCCGTCGTCAGTACAACACCACAAACACATGCACACCCGGCTGGTGCCAGTTACAACTTCACAATATAACTCAGATAGTGTTAACGCAACGGGAACTAAACGAACAGATCACGCGCTACAAATGCAATCTCGTGCATTAAAACTGTTCGAGAACAGTTAGAGTCCTGAATATACAATAGACAGTTATAGTTTAGCGTTAGCGTGATAGCGGGGGTTAAGGGAATAGCGTTACCGTGCCGTAAACGTTGGTTGCGGAAAGCGTGTTTTAGTTTAGCGGGATAGCGTTTACGTGCCCAAGCCGGGACGGTGGCGCCGCCTAGCGAAGGGTGAATGCGTTAAAAAAAAGTGAAAAGAACAAAACCGAGAATGCTCGCCTGTATCTTCGCACGCAGCAATATTACTCCTCTTTCTGGTGAAAATAAAAGTAAATAAGTATGAACTAAGCACCAAAAGCGAAAATTTTCATGTTGCAGACTTGTTTACACCGATCTTCTAGATAAGCCTAGGGACGTTCGAAATGGGAAGCGATCTCAAATACTAGGCTAAGTTATCCGTAATACCGTGTCGTCGAAGCTACCTGAAGGCAAGCGAAGCAATTTCGCACAGTCGTTTGCCACGAAAGAAGTGGATCCGTCCACATCAACGCTAAATTCAGTTCGAAGCGGGCGTCGAAAACCGCCGCCATGTTTTACGTACACTACGTTAACCACGCAAACACGCTAACGCTAAATCTGAAAAATAACGTGCGTACGGTAAACGCTACGGGTCACGTACGGTACTGCGCATGCGCATTTCGGTCCCGCTATTCCGGTAAGCCCGCTATTCCGTTAAGCCCGCTAAACTATAACTGTCTAATGGCGTATCCAGTCCACAATTCTCAGACGGTACTTGAGTGCTTCTCTTCTAGGCAACACTCACACCAACTCCAGCGCTGTCTGTCGTTGCGTTCCGTCGTCGTAACTTGTCACGGCTCACACGACGTCGTCATCCGATTCTTGCCGATCGACAATCGACTGAGCGCACACCATCAAAAACACGTATTCTTTGGCTGACGGAGCCACACTCAGCATAACTTCACCATCTCCTGGCTGACTGTCCCACTCCCTGACTGCTCGCTGGTCGTCGTGGCACGCTTTTACCTCCCCTCTCCCGGGTTCCAGAAGCGTCGGGAGCTTTTTTCGGCGTGCAGTACAGCCAAGGCTACAGAATTTTCGAGGTTTCTCTCGCTGGTTCTACTCGCGGCGGCGTCGCTCGGCGATTCGTTATCCTTTCCCTCTAGAACGATCTAGGCTTTGCCGGACGTTTGATCTGAGACTGCTAGTGGGTGAGGATAATGCGGCGCGTCGGCGCCCTTTGATACGTGTTTTTTCGTCGTTCGCGCTTCTTGGGCGAGCGTCGGGCGCCGTACTATCCCGCTGCCGTTCGAAAGCGGCCGCGCGCTCGCTTTATTGACGCACTCGTTCGTGACAAACATATTCGCAAAACTGTATTCTGTGCTACCTTAATTGTCTGTAATGTTTTGGGATACGTAAGTCCGTAAACTGAAATACAATATGACATATGATTCATGAAAATTACGGTAAAGGATCAGAATGGTGCGTATAGTGGAAACAGACACCGTAGCTTATAAAATATTAGTATATTTTTTAAATCTTCCTAGACACATCATGCACATGATTGTGCCACGTCAGACGTTCATCTATCACTAATCCTAAGAATTTTGTTTCACTGACTTTTTCTAGAGCAACTCCATTAAAAAGCAACATTCCGTCCTTACTAAGTGGCATGTTTTTGGCAGACAAATTTATAAAACTGCTTTTAGCAAGATTTGGAATTATTTCACTGATGTGTAACCAGTAAGATGGCCTGTTCAGAGTGTGTATAACTTTTTGGTATAAATCTTTCTCAGTCTTAGCCGCTATGAAGCCATTTGTGTCATCCGCGTATAAGACACATTCTTCCAGTATTTACAGTGGGAGATCATTTATGAATACAATGAACAGGAAAGGGCCTAATATTGACCCCTGTGGACACCTGTACTAATGGGTTTTTTATCAGAAATTCGTCCATTGATGCATACATACTGTTGCCTATTCGTAAGATAGCTTTCTTTGAACTTGTTAGGAGTGCCATGAATGCCGTAGACCTCTAGTTTTGACGGCAGTTTCTTGTGATTAATAACGTCGAATGCTTTTGTTAAGTCAATGATTATGCCCATGGTGAGGAGCTTATTTTCAATATTTTGCCTAATTTTTCCGTTAAAGTCAGCAAGGCTAGTTCAGTACTTTTCGCTTTTAGGTAGCCATATTGTGCGCTCCATAAAAGTTTGTTGTTTTTTAAAATAAAATCTTATTCGTTCAAGAAGTAGTTTCTGTGTTACCTTAGACAGAGGTGAAAGCAAGGTAATGGGCCGGTAATTTTCGACGAGTAGTTTGTTGTTCTTTTTAAATGCCGGTATTACTTTGCGGACTTTCAAAGCTGTCGGAAATATACCAAATGAAAACAAGAGATGCTACAAAATAGTTTGCCATGTATATGCGGTATTTCCGGTGATCCGAGTGACTATCCTATATGTTTTGTGCTCTGCCCACGGAGACATTCCTTGGATGGTGGCAATTGTGCGTGAGCATTATATGTATTCTTTAAAATACAGCTTCTTTTGTTTCTTTTTCTCTATTTTTAAAAAGTTTTCAGTGTGTTTATTATAGCCGGATTTAACTCAGCTTACCTTGCAAGACTTTCACATTTCAATGAAAAAGGGAGCGAGCGCGCAGCGCCACGCTTCTGGAACGTAAACCAAGATGGGAATGACTCAGAACCTTGTCGGAGTATGCGACAGTCTTCCAGTCCGCCCTCACCTTGCTGATCAGTATTTTGACATGTTTACGTATACATTATTCCTATTTTCACATGACAGAAAGACAGAGAGAGAAATGAGATAGAAACAGGCAAGAAAAAGAATTAGAAGAAACAGAAAGCAAGACCAAAGGAGAAAGAAAGATAGAAATAAAGAGAAACAAAGAAAGAGAAAGAAAGAAGGCGAGAGAGAGATAAAGAAAGGGGAGGGAGATAAGCAACTATAGAAAGAGCGAGAAAGATAAAGAAATAGATAGACACAGACGTAAATAAAATAAAGAAATAGAAAGCAATAGGTACAAAACAGATACAAGAAACAGAGAAAGAGAGAAGAAAAGATAGAAGATAAAAATAAAGAGAAACCAGGAAGTTCACCCAGCTCCGCTCTACCTTTGGCACGACTGGAGCGAAGCTGCCACTACTTTGTATTTAAATGAATTAACAGAGAAGCATTCGGGCGGAAAATGTACATATCTACAACATGACCACTTCAAAATCGGAATTGCTAAGATTAAAGCATAACTTGTTCACTTTAGCAACCATTTCGTGCAGCACGACGAAGTTTTTTTGAACTGTTACAAAAACGACTCTCTGCACGCGTTTTGCATGAATTTTCTAAAAACGACTAGAGTAACAGCTTTGCGGCGACAATGAAATGAGTACCACATAAGTGTGCTCAAAATAACGGCTGCTGGGATTGACACATAAATTGAATCATTTCTTGCGTGAGTCCGAGCCGCTATTATTTTTTGTTGCAGTCCGCTCCTTATTCCAAAAAATGACACAAACACTCGTCAGATATCCCGGCTGCGGCCGCATTTTCGACAGAGGCGAAAATCTGTGACCCCCGTGTACGTGAAAGTGCAGGTTAAAGTGCACGTTAAAGGTGCACGTTGAAGGTTCCCAGGTGGTCAAAATTTCCGGAGCCCTCCACTACGGCGTCCCTCATAATCATATCGTGGTTTTGGTACGCTAAACCCCAGCAATTATGATTTTTATTGTCAGATATCCAACTGCTGTTTTTTTTTTATTGACATGATGTAAGGAGATGTTGGCGCACAAATAAGGCGCCGGCTACTCCTTAGCTCTTGGAGTACATAGGGTTTATAAACATAAAGAACATAGTGTCCAAATTTCTAATCACAATTAACCCGTAGTACATACAATATACAACTTAGCGTAACAGTCAAGACATAACAGTCAAAACAACATATTCAACAATCACATACATGTGTATACACGGGGATGTTAAAAAAAAGAAACAGCAACTGTTGCATAGCATATCCAAGACAAAAATAGTCAACACACATAAGTATACACTCTGCCGTTAATACAAAACAAAGCTTAAATGCTCTAGTAATGGCCAAGGATGCCACTCTCTTCAAGAAAAATTTTCAATGCTTTTAAAGCACACTTCTGTAAGCCTCTTGTTGGCCACGGGCCCAGAAGTTTCTTTAAACTTAGTGGTCTGCGGTCTAATGTTATTAACGATGATTGAAGTCGGCGTCTTGGTACGTCGTGCTGTGGGCATTCTAGAAGGAGGTGATATATGTCTTCATCTACGAATCCACAATCACATTCAGGAGTTTCAGCGCGGCCAATTTTGTGTAAAAAATGCTTGGTGTAGGCAGTTCCTAGCCTTAATCGGTGAATAAAAGTTTCCACACTTCTGTCTAAAGACAACGGAATTTCAAATTCTATAAGTGGATCTACATGATATAAATCACAGCTTTTAGAATTTTCGTCGAACCACGCATTTCTACACATATTGAAAGATTGTGTTTTTAAAATGCTTCGCAATTCATTTTTCGATATTGGGATAGAAACGATATCTTTTTTGCGGTGTGCTTGTCGTGCTGCTTCATCAGCTGCTGTATTGCCAGGAATGTTGCAATGTCCCGGTATCCACTGGAACATTATTTCATGATGCTTTTGATCGGTCTTGGTGAGCTCTTTAAGTGTCTCGTAGATCAGACTATTATTAATTGTTTCTGCTTTTGTGCTACAGAGTGATGTTAGTGCCGCCTGCGAATCACTGAAAATTACCCATTTCTGAGCATCTCTTACAGAATTGATAAATTTTATAGCACTTAGAATAGCGAATAGTTCAGCTGTTGTAGACCATGTAACGCGAGATAATTTAAATGAATCTTGTACCTTGAGGTGCGGTATAATAAATGCTGAAGTTGAAGATTTTGGTACACTGGAGCCATCTGTATAGACATGTATGTAGTCCGGATATCGCATATATATCTGGTAGAGCGCTAGTTGTTGAGCGGCTAGAATGAACATGTCATTTTTTCTGATTATGCCGTCCACTGACACTTCGACCTTTGGTAGCGTAAGTAGCCATGGAGGATAATCAACGTCAGAGTTAAAAAATTCATTTCTTGGCAGTATACTGGCTCTTTCCTTAATTTCTTTCTGAACATGGCTTCTATTCCTTTGTAATATCTCCAGAGCCAATGGGTGGTTTTTATGTTGCGTCTGAAGACGAAAAAAATGCCGACATGTTTGTATACTTCTCATGACTGTGAAAAGAGATTGGCGAGTCTCTGCTATTACAAGGGAACTGGAAGTCGCTCGTGGAACTCCTAGACATATGCGTAATCCCCTAGCTAAAAGCCTTTGAAGTCTCTGTTCCGACGTAAGATTGCCGCAGAGTACGCAATTCTTTGTCTTATTAAAGCATTGTGAACATTGAGTAGGGACGACACTGATCCACCCCACGACGTACCAGCAATTCTGCGAAGTATATTTACTGTTGCATTAACATCGCTTTCGAGTTTTTTTATGTGTGGTGTCCAGGATAGCTGCCGATCAAGTACTATTCCAAGGAATCGATGCTGTGTCACAATCAATAAAGGTCGTCCTTCCAGACTAAGATTAAAATGCTTTAACTTCTTACGGGTAAAGGGCAACACAGCTGTCTTCGCATGCGACAGAGCCATCCCTCTCTCTATTAAAAAGTTGTTGATGGTATTAATGCCCTCTTGCAGTGCCGTCCGAATTAACTGAACATTAGTTCCAGATGTCCAAATGCACACATCATCTGCATACAGCGAGAATCGTAACTGAGATGGCAGTCGTCTTGCTAAATCAGCCATGACACAGTTGAATAGAAAAGGGCTAAGCACACTTCCCTGTGGCACTCCTTGCTTCACATCGTGTTCTGCACTCTTTCCTTCACCCGTCTGGACAAATACTTTGCGATCTGATAAAAATGCAGAAATCCATCGCAAGGACTTTCCGGACATTCTGAGTTCCAACATACTGAGTACAACATGCACGTGACTGACGGTGTCTAATGCCCTCTTTATGTCCAAGAATACTGCGACCGTCACGTTACCGCAGGCGCGTTCGTGTTCCACGTACGTTACTACGTCCATTATAGCATACATTGTGCATCTCTGCTTTCTAAAACCTGTTAAGTAGTTGGACAACACATCCGTTTCGTTGCACCACCACTCAAGTCGCGCGCCAATCATCTTTTCCATTACCTTACATAAGCAACTTGTCAAGCTGACTGGACGAAAAGAATCAAGGCACAAGGGCGTCTTTCCAGGTTTTAGAATCGGAATAACTCGAGCGACTTTCCAAGGTTGCGGTACAACTTCTTCTGTCCATAGATTATTATAGATGTCTAAAAGAGCTGTGGTGCCTGTCAGCCCGAGGTTTTTTAGCATATTGTAAGTAACGCCATCCGGCCCAGCAGCAGACTTTTGACGACATGAAGCAATTGCACATTGCAGTTCGCTTAATGTGAATGCGGCGTCTAGTTGAGGATGTTGTGCCCAATAGCAAGCATTAATTTTCTGCTTTGCTAACGCAACAGAATTATTAAATGTTGCATGCTTTGATGTAGAGCCAGGTGTGTAGATAAGTTCACAAAATTCATCTGCAACCGCTATTTCCTGCGTGTCTAGAGCTAAAGCGAGGGCACGAAATGGGAAGCTCTGTGTTACAGGGCCGTTAAACGCTCGAATTACCAACCATATTCTCGGAACAGGGGTGTGAGGAGAAATCGTGCCGCAGAAACCACGCTAGCGCCGTTTTCCTAAATTTTCCATGCGTTTGCGCATGACATTGTGGATTTTCTGAGCGCTTTTGTTAGCTTCTAAACTACCGCTCCGTCGGTACGCTCTTTCAGACCGGCGTCTAATGGCTCTGAAGTGTTCGTATTCTCCGTCAACTGCAGCGTAGTCTTTCGGAATTGGAACCTTCTTTGTGCACATGTTCACATTATCCTGTAAAAATTCCGTAAATTCTTCAACGCTTGTATGTTGACTAAGTTGACTGCTTAGGCGAAACCGAAAAGCTTTCCAGTTTGTCAATCTGCTGTAGCGCCGGATGTCATCACTCCGCATGTTAGGGTGATTTACAAGGACTGGAAAATGATCACTTCCGCGTGTTTCCACATCCGTTGACCAACCCACGCCATTCACTAGATCTTGTGAACATAAAGTTATATCTATACAGCTAGAGTAATTATACCCGCGAAGGAATGTTGGTGATCCGTCATTTAAAACTGTCAAATTGCACTTGTCTATGGCGCTCTCTACAACGTTACCACGTGCATCACAGCGATCACTGCCCCAGATAATATTATGTGCATTAAATTCTCCACAAATAAAGATATTAGAACTTGTAGAAATTTTGAAGATATCCACTAGCTCGTCCACTGAAATACGGCTTGAAGGTTGTAGATAAACATTAATCACTGTTATGCACAGCTTATCAAACAATACCTTACATGCGATGAATTCCGGAAAGTCAGAATCGCTTGACTGAACTTGATAAGACGGTAGGTCCTTCCTGACACACAAGTGCACTCTGCTAACTCCACCTCGACGAGACGACTTGTATATCACGTAGTTTGAGAGACGGAAATCATCATTCATTCCAGCCTCCTGAATGCAAAGTATTGGAAAGTTATACTGCACAAGCAGTTTACGAAAGTCAGCCCACTTCCTTCGAATGCCAACTGCTGATGTTAATGAGTGCAGAGTGCCGGGGATGCGCAATGGTTTCAATTGTCCTGCTCTTCCAATTACGGTTTAAAATCGCGTTCACGAATAAGTGGCCTGGTAAATGCGGCCCCATGCAACAGTCTTCCCTGAGATCCAGCCATGTATACCAGAGCCTTTCCTTTTATGTTATGCGAGCGCCACAATTAATTTTGGGAGTATAAACAAGCTTTGCCCGCCACGTTTTGACATCGCATACTTGAACGCCAGTGGCTGCGACTTCGCCAGATATTGATAATTGGTTCATATCAAGGGAAAAAGATGATCAAAAGGTAGACAAGTAGCCAAATCACTTTTTCTATCGTCACCAGCATGAAAAAGTAGCCAAACTGGCGCAAACTAGCCAAACTTGGCAACCCTGTCCACAGCCGCTCCAAGCCCCAAACGAGAAGGAGCGCCCTTTTTCATGCACTTCATTCTTTGAAGGCATAGAATCTACAATGTGCTAACGTCAGATTGGTAACTCTCTGCATGTTCAGCGTGGTGGCACAACTGCTACTGAGTGGGGACGGAGGTGTAAGAAAGATATCTGAACGTTTGTTCAACAGTAAACACACAAGAATCAATGCTAAGAATGTGTGCATGAACAATTTGCGGCTGACCATTGATGGCCGGCCTCTAAACGTCCCTGATGGCCTGCAAACTAAATATAATTCACTGGGACTCATAATAGATATTTATGCTAAGAGCTCACTGGCACCCACCAAACTTATATTCAGTCGGAGTCACGCGACCTCAGACTCGCAAAAACCCTACTCATCCAGACACACTCGTACTTAATCTCGCAAGAATTGTAGTCATCTGGACTCACTCGCACTATTTACCAGACACGCTCATCCTGGCTTACTCGTACTCGGACTCACTCACGCTCTGGCTCAAAGGTCGGTCTCAGTCGGGGAGAGTCTGAGTGAGTCGACTCATGAGTAACTTTGTCGGTCTACGCCAGCGACAAAAAAATGTGATACCCAGTGGTCAATGCTCAGTCCAAGTTGTCTGTTGTGAAATTGTTTATTTGCACACATAGACAGTCGGTGAGAAACAAGACAGAAAACAATGCCTAAAAATTGCGTGAAATTACAAAAGCACGCTGACTGAATTTAAATGTTTGAGCTGTATTAGTAGCTAGCAAGCATACACACGTTGCCGAAAAAAAAACCCCTTGCTATAACAAAAGGCCTGATAAAGCAGAAAGGGTGCAAGAACGACTGATGGCTGTTGTCGTCTTCTATGAAAGGCTCGCTACAGCTTACCTTAACGTCAAGCTGAACTACACACCGTTTACAGATAGCTAAACACTGACCTTAGACAGTTCGAAGCGCCTTTGCTGCGTAAAAAGGCTCAGAATACCAGGAATACCTGGTGTGACGTACCAACAATGTAGCGTGTGCGCGACATTTCGAAAAAGTGCGGCTGTTATTTTAAAGCAAATTTTTCCCTTGGAATACTCCATGATAATCTTGGGTATCTTTTCGGTAGTTGGTTTTTGCAGCGTAGCTTACATGGAAGACGGCCCGTCACAAATAATCTAATTGGCTTTCATGCAGTCTTAACACTTTTACTAGTTGCAGACTCTTTTCTCTATAGAATGGCGCAGTATAACAGGAATTATTGCGTTCACATATTTAAAACAGCAAATATGGGCCTTCCAAAATCAATAAGCTCCATATAGCTTATGTTCCGGCGTCCTTTCCTGGTTAATGTTCGAATACTTGGTCGCAAGTTTTGCCGATTACGTCAAGCGAAATCTTGGAGGTCCGGGAGATGACGCAAGATCAATCACCTACGACTCGGTCTATTTATGCTGCTAAGAACGGTGCAGGGTGGTACCAGAGCCGGGGCAGAATCGGTGCTAGCCTGTAAGAATATTTGGAAGGTTCAACGGAACCCATCAGGTTATCCTAGGAAGCTCATCGCAGAAAGTAAACAGTTTTATAGCATGTGATGTTCCGCTTTGCAATTGTTATCTTCACATAGATTTGAAAATGTCCGTGGGATATGCATAACCTTCTTCTTGTAAGAAGAGCCTTCAGGCTCGTTCACAGCTGCCTAGCACCAGTTGCCTAGTCAGGCTATTCGCAGTGACCGGGTGACATATATGGTCACAAATGGCCGCTTTGTTCACAAGGTGAATGCTTTGGCTCAGCCGCTCGCTGCGCAATTTTTCAGTCCTGCGACTGGAGTCACAAACATGTGAACCAATCAGATGGGCTGGAAGAGGAGGTGAGGTTACTTTAGGGGGTAGTGGGAATGCGAGTGAGTGTACGTGACGTGACGCACGAAAGTGTGCATCTAATTTTCTTCCTCTCTCTCTCTCTCTCTCTACATAGCATAGTTTAGTGCACGTGCAGCAGACGAATGCAAATGTAATTCACATGGACCCTGTTGAAAGATGGAGCCACGCCGCCATGAACAAATAGGGCGGGGAGTGGTGATGAATTTCCAAGCCGTTCGAGTGGTATGGTATACCGACGGAGAAGTTCTGAAAGCGCATTGTTTAGGTAGTAAATATTTTATAATCGAAACTGTAAGTGCCTTGAATTCTTTCAGCTTCCCGCATAAGTGGTAAACGAACAATAAAAACAGCGCTAAACACGGGACGAGAAGAGGACACATACACGGCGCATAAGTGGTACTTACAGTGAACAGACTGGCACAACGAAATGGTGTAAGGGCGTAGCAGGTTGCGGAGAGAGCGATAAGAAAATGCAGAGCCCTTCCTTCCACTACTCGAAAGATGGAAGCCAATGAAGCTGTGAATGTTGTGGGTCTGCTGTATTGAATATTGATATTGTCAGTTGAAACCTCGTTGCCGCCCTAGGGAAACGTTTGACGGCGCGCAGTCGCGGTGGCGTGCATCGCGCCCGCATTGCTCTTCAGTAGCCCGATACCAGTCGGTGATATTCGCCCGCCGGTTCAGGTCGCAGCGACGCTTTTTCTCTGGTTGGCGCTCATGGCGAGCGAGCCGCTCTTCTTCTGCGAGGGAGTTGAAGCTACTCGTCGTGGTGGAACTCGCAGCTGTGGCAGCGGCTGTAGGTTCTGCCGCAGCCACTGCCGCTCTTCCACCGAGCGAACAATACGTGCCCGTCCCATCGTGAGTCTAAAGCGCTGCTGCTGATAACAGCGCTAGCGCTATCTCTACGTTAGGACACAAAGGGGCACAACCATTGGTGGGAAGTGCCGCCGCAGACTACTGCGACACTTCTGAAAGAGGCATTGGCGGTAGCAAGGGGGTGAGAGGGGGTGGCGAAGGGCAAGTATTGGTGTTTTACGCATGGTTTTTTCTGAGGACGTGGTCCGCCATAACGTAGCCATGTATAGCTACGCTTTGAAAGGTGACCGCCCATTTCCTATGGGTGCCCAGCAGTCTTCTTCATGCAGCTAAGGCCAAATGCGCGTGTTGAGTCAACCATGTGCATTGTCCAAACTTGTGTTATTTCGTTTGTCGCTTTGCATAAAAATGATTGTCGCTAGCGTAACATAATGAACTGGTGAATGAACATATATAGCGACCAGACGAATGTATAAAACAAGTTCAGTTTGTTTTAATTTAGCCACCGTGGCACTGACATAAGGCAGAGCAGAGCAGGCGCTTTTGCAACGACCTTGTAGGAATGTGTACCTGCATCATTCGTTCTAGGACATTAGTTTTGGGGACTGTGGAAGCCACATGTGTACCTAAAAGTCGTGGGTTCGAAATAGCAAACACTACAAGCCAAACTGGGGATATAGGGAAATATAAGGAAAGTTTCATGCAGTTATCCAGTGGATGCGAAACACTGTGCAGCGTGCACGTGGTCTCAACCTTGCGCGCCGTAATTTAGCGTCTCCCAGCGCTTGAAGACCTGGAGGTTATTAAGTTCGCATGCTCGGGTAGTGCCTCATGAACCATAGAAGCTTCTGACCATAGGCGTCCGCATGGTTCTACACTATAGGGGGCAAAGTTTCACCGCAGGTGCCCCTGCCGCCACCTTTTTTGTTAAGGTGCGAAAGATAACAGGTGTGACAATGAATAAAGAAATGAAAGTGAAGCGATGACGCCCTTCTCAGAATGCACAATGGCCTGTCGTTAATCCATCGCTTTCCAGGAGTACAAATTGGAAGTAAACAGTTCTTGGAATTCAAGATCATGGGCCTACGGCCGCCATTATCGCAAAAGCCTGTGAGGCCATAACCGTTGTCCTTTAAACAGCGATGCGGCAGTTCCTACTGAGTAAAACTATTGGGCAAACCTTGCGCCCTCACCGCCCCCGTGCGCGCGCCTATGCCTTCCACCCACGACATTTCGAAGGTTGAGGAATTGTAAAAGAAGACTTAGGCTAAAGCCGAACTCGATAACCTTTGCAAGTCATGTCGTGCGTCCCATCGCCTTACCCCTGCGTGACCGAGTTGAGCGGGAGCTTGAGCGCATGGAGAGATATGGTGTAATCCACAAAGTCGTTGAACCAACAGAAGGGCGCACGGGAAAAGTTCCAGGGATAAGCCATGTGCACTGTTCGTATTTGCGCTGGTGTAATTCATTTAAACAAATTTGAGCTCCACGAGCGCTGTGCATGGCGGACTCTTGATGACGTTTGTCTTTAAGTGGGGCACCTGTGCTTTCAGTGCCGGACGCCAACTCTGGCTTTCGTCAATTTAACGGAGTGCTGACGCCAATATTTAACATCTTGATATTTTCTGCTGCAATAAATTGCTAACGACCAACCTATGGCGGCTGGAAACCTGGCTCGTTCGAGCGCGCGACGGTTAATTATTTCGAGACGGTTTTATAGCATTCGCTCGCAGTTTCGGAATAAGAGAGGGCCGTCACCGGCGGAGCACAGGGGGTTCGTGTAAACACAACTGGCCCTCGCTACTGCTCGCACAGACTGTCGCTAGCTGCTGTGTTGGCACGCCTCGCCGACAGACCCCTGTCGGAACAGTCAGTGCTGGAAGGCCGACCCGAGCTGTCTGCACACCGAAAATCAATTAAGGCCTTACTGAACTTTTTGCGTGCCAGTGGCCTATTGGATAGGCTTTTGTACTCCCGCTCTACACCTTCCTTTCGTTAATATTTTTTTTATCGCGCGCCTGCTTTTCTCTCCACTTTCCTTTCCATCTTTCTTTCCTTTTCACCCCTCCCCTTAGCGTAGGATAGCAAACCGGATGCTACAAT
Source organism: Rhipicephalus sanguineus (assembly GCF_013339695.2). NCBI lineage: Eukaryota > Metazoa > Arthropoda > Arachnida > Ixodida > Ixodidae > Rhipicephalus > Rhipicephalus sanguineus. The sequence goes on from NC_051179.1 coordinate 89,794,553, forward strand.
TCTGGTTGACCTCCCTGCGTTTCTCTCGTTTTAATATATATCTCTCTCTATGAGCACAGATAACAGTGGGCACCGCATAAACAACTATTTTCATCGAAGGCTTCCTGGGTAACGCCATGCATAATCTCCTCTGGCGGTTGTCAATATGCGTGACCTCTCAAAAATGCGCTCCCGAGGCAACGACGTCAGCCTTTGTGCACCCATGCATGTGCGTCCCCACATATATCCTAAAACTTATCTCGCCTTTAAAATATTGTGTCAGTACTTTTTTAAGTTGTCACCCGAAGAGCAGTAAATGATGAACACTCGCTTTTACAACTTAGACGCTTCGGAAAACATAAAATGTTCCGTACTACTTCCCGAAGATCATCGCTGTACGCACCTCATAGTGGACACAGAACATCGAAGCCTTTTTCAGAGTGGTGTAGACTCTACACCCACCGATTTGTGGAGAAGTTTTGGATAGTGCGTAGTCGCCAGTGCAGTAAAGAGGTGCTTGATCAGTGTGATGTAAGTGAAAAGTTTCGTCTTAAAGCTGCTTCGGCTCCTACAGCCCCACTTCCATTTGACAAAGTCTGGAGGTCTCATCCATTTCATGTAACTGGTGTCGACTTCGCTGGCCCAGTGTTTGTGAAGGGAAACGGCTCAGTGAAAACATTCATTATAGCGTTTAGCTGTGCTGTAGTGAGAGCGGTTGATTAAGAACTTTCCAGTAACATGACTGTGAGTCACTCCTAGAATCATCGGCTTTTTTCTTTATGTGGTATGCTTTTAAGACATGCCACACGTCATTCTTATTTCTGCCAAAAATCACACACGCTGCTTGCGTTTGAAGCGCACCACATCAAGAAAAAAATTCGCTCTGTCCCTAATGGATCGCTTGACGAGTCGAAGGTGAAATCCGTCTTCTTCAATTCTTCTATGTCGATGACATTGATCCTTTCCCCACCACCCCGAGAGCTTTCTTCACGTAACGTGGTTTTGCACTACCTCCACGATGAAGAAAAAATTCGCTCTGTCCCTAATGGATCGCTTGACGAGTCGAAGGTGAAATCCGTCTTCTTCAATTCTTCTATGTCGATGACATTGATCCTTTCCCCACCACACCGAGAGCTTTCTTCACGTAACGTGGTTTTGCACTACCTCCACGATGGCATACTTCGCAATCTTTCTGCACCCCACGTCGTACTGCACTACCTCCGTGATTCTCCCACCTTCGACCAAGCAACAATGTTGTATAATGATGTCATCAGTGACGTGTTGTCATAACTTCATCATGACATCCCAAATTCTAGCGGTCTCTTACGTTCTGGCGAGATATCCTGTTATGTTCTGGCGCTATATCCTTTCTTCTCTCGTTTTATTGCGATAGCGATTATATGGACAGTCTCGGCTGGTTTTTGCCGTCGCCGTCGCTGTCGCAGCCGTCATGCACCGTATATGTATATATATATATATATATATATATATATATATATATATATATATATATATATATATACACAAAGTCCCGCAGAACAATAATTCAGGAGAATGCTTTCAAAGCGCGGAATCGAACCAGCGACCCCTCACACCACAACGCGTGGCCCTAACCACTATGCCACAAAGCGCAGATCCTTCAGGTAGCTAACGGCGAGCGTTATATACACACCCTTTAGCGCTGACAGGACTCAGAGACGGCAGGCGCTTATAAGCGTTTCTTCATTACCAGCGAGATCGCGCAAGGAGCGCAACGGGCGCATTTAAAAGTCGTCGGCCAGCTCGCTCGCTTCTTCTAATATTTGCGCAGGGAGAACTTTGCCCTTCCGCTGTCTACTCGCGCGGTGAAACTGTGACTTTTTTTAATGATTTTAGGTTATAATAATAATATCTGGGGTTTAACGTCCCAAACCAAGATATGATTATGAGAGACGCCGTAGTGGAGGGCTCCGGAAATTTCGACCACCTGGGGTTCTTTAACGTGCACCTAATGATTTTAGGTTTGCGTCACAATTCTTTCGTTAACCTGTTACGTCATGATGGCATCACATGGTTTCGCCATTGTTCGTGCATCGTCACCTATGTTTCGGCGAGGCTCTGCAAGACCATACGGTCTAGCAAGGTCTCGTGCAACATAGCCACTTGACGGTTTCGCCTTAAAGACCACCCAGAATCTCTTTAGGCAGCTGTCTAAGTGATGCGTAAGAGTTGAATTGGCTGTTAGCAGCAGCCGTCCCCGCAACGCTGTTATCGAACGGCATCGGCATGACATCTTTTATCTGCCCGGCGTTGGTCAGCCTCTAGAACCATAGAGTTCCATAATAGTACACTAGAGGGAAATCTGACGCTAATGTCTATGGGAGTGGCAGCGCATGGCCCTTCAGCCAGCATGAGAATTATGGGTATTACATGGATTTTCCTTAGCTTCGTTGTTTTGGATTCATGTGGCTTGCAGCCGCTTTGTCGCATGACAAATTCAGCAAAACTTCAGCAGTCCCACTTCACCACCTGACCATTTTATGCTGACCAGTTGAGATCAGCGCACGATGATCACAACCAGCCGTCCTTTTATCAGAAACTAAAACCAAAACACAACAACAAACAAAGACACAAGGTCGTTAAAAGCCGCAAGCACAAAGTCTAGTAAATCGAGGTACAACCCATGATTCCCATGGTGGCTGAACGGTCGCTGCGCCCCAGTTCCCTCTAGTAAATATTACAGGAGACTCTATGCCTGGAAGGACTCAATGAAGAGCAATCTCGCGGTCATGGAAGCGCATGATTATGATTCCATTTTCTCGAGGTTCCAATTTTCCTGAAATCTAGAATTCTCGACGTAGACATTGCATAGATGGTGTGCTACGAAGCGCTTTTATTCCACTAACATGAAATATTTCACTGAATCACCCATAGCTAGTGTTCTGCTTTTCAATTGTTTGTATATTTGGACAGCGTATTTATATTCGTGAGATAAATACATATTCTGCAAGCATGGGTGTGTAGCCCAATGATTAAGCCACTCGCCTTCAGACCATCGGGGCCCGCCTTGCCAAGGAAGTTTTTAAGGGGAAAGCCTTTTAAGTGGCTATGTTGGTAATCCCTTACACGAGGCTTGCGCGAGACTGCGACACCTTATAACCTTGCAAAGGTCTCCCTGTGAGTCACCAAAAACACGCGTGACTCGCATAACGTCGCATAATGACGTCATCACACGCCATCGTCGCTTGGTCAAAGAAGGGCGGATCACGTAGGCAGTACAAAACATGTTAGGTGCGCAACACTTTCAGGGGGCTGGGTGAAGGATAAAGGACATCGACTGAGAAATAAACTAAGACGGCTTTCGTCCTTTAGTCTTCTAATGGAGCTGTTAAAATTTTCGTTGTAATTATTTTTATGGTGATAATCGTCATACGTGACAGAGGGATCGACAGACGAACGAACATTTTTGTTCGTTGAGGCGGCATAGAAATTCTTAGGCATATAAAGGCAGATGATTGTATCCGCGACACTTCCGTTACCTTATACCCACCCGGATATGAATTAATGCGCGCTCATCTTCGTTAGCTATTTCTGATGTAACTTATGAAATATGCGGTCTTGCTACGCGTGCGCATGTACGGTTATGTGGTTCTGGCATGTATATGCGTTGTTTAAAGGAGAATAGAGCAATTGCTAGTAAGCGACAGTGCCTGCATTATCTTTTATTTGTGGTCTGTCTTGGTTTGCGCTGAAGTTTGCACCATAGAATTGTATGAATATCTGTGATGCATCGGATAACCTTCGCACGGCCTTTTTGTACATCATGAAAAGACAAGGATACCTAGACGCCCTTGCAGTTAACGTGAAACTTTGGGGGCGATCGGAGATCTGTTCGTTCCGCTTGTTCGTTCTCCTGGGGAAGAACAAGCGGGCTGATTGGCTGAAGCGGGAGATGCCACTCAAGGCCGGAGAGTGTCGCCATTTCTTTTTTTTTTGCTTGATCTTTTCATTTTTGGTGACGTCATATCACGGAATAATGAGTGGGGTGATCGGAGATCTCCGTTCTGCGCCGTTCGTTCTGTACCCATTCTGGCGGCGTACGCGATTGGCCGAAGCCGGAAAAAACCACGTCTCTGAGGGGCGTAGCCATTTTTCTTTTTGCTTGATCTTTTATGTTTTGGTGACGTCATACCGCGTCATAACGAGCATGTCGTCTGCTACAAACGAACGGAGCGCGAGACCGTTCGCACGCGTTCTCTCATAGCGAACAAACGGTTTCGCACGGCATGATGCGGTGGTTGCGGCTGCCGCAACAGCTCATTTTGAGAAAATGGCGCTTGCGACGTGTGCTTCTCTTGCAGTTGGAGGTGCGAAATGCGTTTGAAGACATGAGCGAGTGCGGCGTCGCTTTTTGTTCTCGAAACGAACAGTGCGAACAAAATGAACGGGCCTGCCACGGGGCGGTGGTCTTACGCGCAGGGACTTCTTAGTTCAAAAGCGCTACCAGCTACTGCCACGTGTCGTCCTGGTCCTCACTCGTGAACGAAGGTCCCAGTGGGCACGACGGCGTAGCTATCTGTGGGTACCCTATTATAAAAGCCAGCAGAAGCTCCTTTTGACGATTCGACACCCGGGAGCCAAGCCAGACATTCCGGTTTGACGACATCTTGAAAAACTGCGCCAACCGCTACTTTTCTCTTTTCTTTTCGCGCGCGCGACTTCACATAGCGAGCACGTTAGAAAAACTAACACCAATAAATACCAGCGCTCAAACCTATTGCTGTTTCAGAAACTGTTTGAGCTTGAAAAGAAAAACAATATCTTTTCGTATAACAACTGTATTTATTACAAGGCGAGACACACTTCGTTTTGAAATGTACGGTCCCCTTGCCGAGGACAAACGATGCGCGTCTACTTCCGGAAAGCTCGCCGCTCACCGCTTGACGATTGGCTGTCCTTTTCCTCTTGGCGGAAGAGAGCTGCGGACCGCCCACTTTTGTGACGTAACACCGCCAGAACGAACGCGGAACGAACAGAGATCTCCGATCCCCCCCTTTGGCGAGTTGGTGACTATTCTTCTTAAAGCCACTAGTGCATAAATAACATAGGTAAGTGAATAAACAGGTACTGCTAAAATTAAGCGCGAATTAGGAACATGTGGCAATGAGGGTCAGAGATTGCCTCTGCGTGACTAAGAAACACATCAGTGTCGCTGTTACCAATCCAAGTAAAAATACTGATGCGGGCTTCTATTCATGACAATGATTATGGGTTGCGACAATGATTGTGGGTTGCCAAGGGGTATCAGAGGTCGAGAATGCTGCATTTTAAAATGATAAAAAAAGCTAGCAGTCACAGTGAAAGAGGCAGTGTACTATGTAATGGCATCCTGCCTTTCTGAAGTATTCAGGTTTGCAGAAAGGGTGTTTCCATATTCAGATATGTTGGGCAAAGCTTCCTAATCTGAATCAGCGTTTACTATGTGACAAAGCGTTATTTCGTTCAACTTTCTGTGCGCTCACACAATTAGTCTAGAAAGACCACTTGAGAGAAGATAGTTCCTTCATGACAAAAACTTATTTTACAAAATAACGCACCAATTGCAACACAAAAGAAACACATCCGCCTCAATATTGAAGTCTTCATACTGCTTCCAACCGCACCGCTTTCTGATTACAGTTAAGCTAGCTACACCAATTATCACAATTTGTAGGGGTAGAAGTCTTTAATGAACTTGAAGTAAAATGTTGTTATGCAGAATTAATTACGACAGCACTTATATTGACCTGTCCTTTCTTGTTCATTCAGACGAGAGCGGAGAAATAAACAGTAGACTTGTGCGCTAGTATATTCTGTTAGCGTAAAAATAAGGCGAAACACTGGCAACGTCATACGAATTAGTATATGTAAAACTCTCCGCCGCTTATAAAAGACAGCGAAGTATATCAAAGCCAACGAACTGCTGCAGCAACAGTACAATAATCATATCTAAATAAATCACTTGTCATACTTGTATTCGTAGAAGCATGTCAAAGCGGGGCTTTGAAGATTCGTTTCCTGACAATCGTCATTTGGTCTTTTTTTTTTGCTGCGCTGCAGATAAATTCACTAACCTGATCTTTCGCAAGAGCTGTCACATTGCTTAGCCAGCTTGGCTATTAGAGTATTATCGTACGAGGACGTCAAGCATTAAAATGCGTTGTGGATGATAATCAGTTAGCCACCAATCTTTCATCAAAATTGCGTTAATCAGGCTCCGAATTGTGTCAGTATTTAGCTGAAGTCCACAGCGCATGTACCAGTACAAATGAAACAGCATTGGAAAGGACAACAGTTTCTCCAAGAAATTAATAAACATCAATCAAAAAAAATTCATTCATTGATATCATTTCTGCGGGAAAAAATGCCGAATATGGCGGCAAAAATTACTACACACTATCAGGTGCTCAAGGCCTGTTGTCCGAACAAAGTTGCCCCAAATTAGGAACATACAAGCGTTGTGTGCCCGAATAGAATCAAACAAAAATATAGAGCTGCCTGGAGCTTTCATGGTTCGTCGAGTGTCATGAAATACGTGACGAAGCCTTCAGTGTTGTAGTGCCACGATGGTACAATAAACAGTACGAAAGCGATGTGCACGCTGGTGCCTGCGGTGAAGCTCGACAAAATAAGATGGCCCGTAGAATCGCCCCGTGCTAGTATTTTAACATAAAAGTGTTTATACCGGGTTCCTCTAAGAATTGACGCACGTACATTTCCGTCAAGGAACTAACGTCAGTAAAAAGAACGTGGCAGCTCAGACAAAATTTCAGTGAAAAACTCCTTGCTTCGGTGTTTTTCTGCGCTTTGCTGTGCTTCTCGGTGCCATTCGTTTCTTTGTTTTGCTGTCAGTCGTGGTGCTGTTATTTCTGTTTAACTGTGGTTCTTGCCTATTTCGCTGAGGTGGCCTTCGTTTCCATTGCCGTTTGTTTCGCGCTTCCGGCTCTCGAAGCTCCTGTCGTCGAGAGTAGAGCTTCGAGGGGGTCGAGAAAAGTCTTCTCGTCGTGACCTGTCCTGCAATTCCTGCTTTCGACGTCGGCTCTCCCACTCTCGTGCGAGCTCCCGAAGCCGCTCGAGCCGTCTCATGAATCAATTAACCCGGTTAAAAAACAAGAGGATTTTCCCAATGTCTTATCACATCGGTACGCGAAATATTCCTGCAGAAAGCAACACGATTATGTTTAGAACCAAGCAAAAAATAAAATAGGCATGGCATGAGACCAGTGTACGTGGTACCGTTCGTTCAGAAACTGTCGCGCAATCTCCAAACAGTTTGGAATAGACATAATATTTACGTTTTTAATGCCACTTGCAAGCTGTCCAGATTACGTTCATGCACGAAAATGCGGGAGACCCCCCTCCTCCCCGCTCTCCTCTCTGTGCACAACTAATCGCAAGACCCATTTTTGCTGATTGCAGGAATAATGTCACATCATTTAACTGTGAGGCTTGGAAAAATTCACATAGGTCGAACGGGTCAATGTATCAATCATCGTGCCCTTAAAAAATGTAATGATATAAAAAATGGGGCTGACCATTGCAAGAAGTGTGCATGCATTTCCATGTATGCCCGTAGAAAAGGGGAAAAGTCCGAAGGAAAAAAATAATTTATGAGGCCTCCTCTATTCGAAACGAAGTTAATAATAAGGTCAGTGCTCCCTCTGTTCCATTATCAGAAAAATAGCTGTCTCAAACAAAGATTGCCACTTTGCTGAGTGATTGCGCAAGACATACGCATGTTTACTGAGATTGTATAGAACGCCTCTTTTCTTATAGTAAACTTTGACTTGGAAATCAGCGCTTGACCTCTGGTATTCGTTCCTTTGTTGACACTGTTCTCGTCGCGCTGGCTCAACCCCTGCTCTATTAATACTGATTGTACAGCCAAAAGAATAAACTATTATAGCTTACTGCCTGAATGATTTAAGTCACGAAATATTATATCAGAGCTTACGCGCACTATTGTTGCTGCCAGTACTGTCATTGATAACCTTTTCTGTAACGGTAATGGAGGCGTCTATACTGGATTTTCCTCGTATCAGATCAGAGACCAAATTTATTGTTGCTGCAAACTGTTCGCCTGTGAGTACGAAACATTATCGTTCGAACGAGCGTGAGAACGAGCATTCTGTTTGTATGCGTCAACTGTTAGAACGAAATAAATTCTACCCAACCTTAGGACGAAAGCGCAAATTATAACAACGTTTCAGGCAGAATTCGAGTCATATTTATAAGTGTTTCAACCGTGACCTGTGGGAGCTGAAGTCTGCCATTTGGCCCTCAGATGAGACTTTTTATCGTGAATGCATTAAAGTGACACAAAAGGCAAATAATAAGTCGACGTGGATTGTCGAAATAGCCGTCCAGGAACCTCGCAGTGCTACTTTTGTGCCAAGGAAGTGCTTATTTTGAAATAAGATCGCGTTTTAGTGGTCCACGTCACGTTAGCGCACTTCAAATCACCCGACTGAAAGCGGCCTTTCTGACGTCACTGTTGCCGCGCAAAACGTTGCCCGCGTTTACTGCGCGGCGACGCCCACTGGCGGCGTGCGCCATTCGGGCCTCCCGCAACATCACATGCATGCGGCATTTTGTCGAACTTTCTGTCAGAGCGACTTTCACGAGCGTGCAAAACACACGCGGCAGTACACGATACCGAAACTACCACTGAGACGCGACCGCGTGCGCGAAGCCGGCCCCGGGCGAAGCGCAGTTCGGCGAAAACGGAACCTTCGAACCACGCGCGCCGTTCCCCATGGCAACGCCAAAGAGGTTCTTTTTAACATGAATCAAACAGAAACGAACAAGCAGCATTTTATTACGTCTCTTGATGCATGGAAGGTCTTTTTTTTTATTGCAGCTAGTTTGATTACTACTGATTACTTGTAGTCGGATGCTCTCACGTCATCGGGATCATTTCCAAAATGTCCCACTCGTGGCGCACGTCGTGTGATACATTTAGCTTAATTTCTCGGTAAGTAGGGCACTGCTGTTGATAATATTGCCGTTTTAGACGTTGTCATACATTGAGCTTTCACTCTGATATAAATTGTTATTTGCCTTTAGTGTCCCTTTAAGGAAAAAAGACTATTGGAATGATGAATCGAAACATGACAGAGCAACTAAATAATACTTAACGCTATTCAGTCTTCAATTTGGAGTACTGTTCCATGCTTATTGTAACTGCGCAAAAAACGGACGGAAACACGAAGGGCAAGAAAAGGACAAACAAGCGCAGACTATCAACTGAAGACTATCATTACCAACTAGCCCAACTTACCACTCTTCTGAGTACTGTTCGTCTGAAGACGGAAGGAGAACGGCAGCCCTCTCTTACTGGTCTCTCTTACTGGTTCATAGAAGGATACCGGTTTGGTGGTTGCGTTGTTGGTTATTACGCAAAGTCAGTGGTCTCAAACTCCTCTGAGCTAGCGGGCCGCAGTCGGGAAAATAATTCTCCCGCAAAGGCCGGGATAGTGATGAAGGTTGGAGCAGGCAAGGGGGGGGGGGAGGTGTTCGCGGGAGTTTGAACAAAACGTCCGCTAACGCTTCCATTGAAAGAAAGCCGTTCCCGTATCTCATACATCTATACATGTTGGGTCACTTCTGCAGGGAATATGACGGCACGTTTGGCGAAATAAATCGCTGCTCATTATAAGAATGTGTGAAATCTGCACGCCGATTCTGAAATATAGAGTATTACGTAGTTTTACGGCTATGTTCCAACACGTGGTGTTCGGACGTATTGCCTCACAAAAAAAAAATGCTTGAGACCAGTCACGTCTGTGTAGATCATGAGGACTCTTATTAAGAGAATTAAAAAAATATATACATTGGACGAAGACAGTCATGTCCAGGCCTGGCCGCTAGCGAGATGTCCGCGGCTCACGTAGACCCCTGCTTGAACTGATTTTACCAAGTCGCACTGACGAAAACACTGTTGTCAGTTTCAATGACTGTATTGCAAATACAGGACCACTTCATGAAAAACAAATTAACTCTTTTTCAGTTCGTGCAATACAACCAACGTCCACTGTAGATATTTCTTATGCACCCCAATGAGAATGAAGTAGTAACTATCACTAGCACAGTTTATATCGCGAGGCCTTAGGAATTGGTGATTTTAGCGTTAAAATGATCTACGACAAGATACATACGGTTAATGTGCAGATATTTATTGATTTATTCGTTCATATATTTGTTGAGGTATATCCAAGAAGAGGATATTGTCGCAGGGAATATTTCCAGCAGATTGTTGTTATGCGAACCAAGAGTCATCAAACAGCTGCTGTATAAATTAAGCTCGGTGCACCTGTGTCGATGCGAGTTAATGGCATGATTCCGTCGGAATTAGCGTTGGAAAGAAGACGCCAGTTTTATCTCACAGAGATGCACGCTCCGGCGCGCATCTTGCATAACATAAGCACCGTTAGTCGGCGCAATTTTGTGAGGTCGAGCAACGATGTATTACGAGTGGAATACTTATGCCAGTGTACATGTAATATTTGTTACATTGTTATAGGGAGCGGAAAGCAAACACTACACGGCTGTACATAGACAACGTTACCCAGCCCTAGCCAACATTAGGCAACACTAGCACACGATGAATAATATGAGTCATTGCTACACGACACTGACCACTATGCAGTGCTATGGAGGGCTAAACTGCAGTCATTACTAACAAGCACTAGGCAACAGTATCCGGCATTAGGAGAGTCCTAGCGAACATACGCATTATGCCAGTAAAATAATGAATAAGGCAATGTTATGATCAAATGAAACAATACAGTGAAAGTGATCCACGACGTCTACTCAGAACTGTACAATTTGAATATAAGTCGTCCATCTCAGGGCGAAATCAAAGTCGAGCAAAAGGCTGACTTTCCACGTGCAACAACCTACGAGAAGCCGTCCGCGATATGCTCTGCGAAAAAGTGACTGGAGAAGGTGGCATGACCGCCAATTTCACCAAAGATGGAGGGAATTTTCTATAGAAAAAATCACAGCATTTCCACGTGGTGAATGATGATGAGTGGGGCGAAGCGAACTCGCGCTACAGCACGGCGATGACATTGACGCGAGCGTGGTCCTTCTTGATGGAAGATACTGTGACTAGATTGTTGAGAACCACAATCTGTTGCACACACCGCAACTATGGCCGGAACTGTTATCAAGGAAGTCCTCCGTTCCGCAGCCTTGTCTTTCACCTGGCGACTCCGAGCTAAAGAGAAAGAGTGCCAAGAGGAAGCCTCATAGCGTGTTACTTCTGAAATGTTGTCTTCAGGTGTCGTTGAAAACACGATACGTAGTAAAAAAGAAAGAACGCCACACAGGCGAACACGCACGAGAGTGTCACTCGTCAACGTCGTCGTCTTCTTCTACTGCATACCAGAACGCGCGCAGTAAAGAAGAAAAATGTCGCACAGGCGAACACGCACGAGAGTCTCACTCGTCAACGTCGTCTTCTTCTTCTACTGCATACCAGAACGCGCGCTTCTCACGATCTAGAGGTGGCTACTACAACGCTACAAACAAACGAAGGATGGACAGACCCACGGCATAAGGAGCTTTGCCCCTAAAACCTGCGGCACTTTACACTCAGCGCTTTACACGACAAAGCGCCAAATGATTGGTCAAAGAGCAAATAATGTAAAAAATCCTTCTATGTTTCACATTTTGAGCGCCCAAATCGACAAGGACGAAAAACGACGCAGACACAGCACTTCTATGTATGTACTTGTGAAATACTACGAAAAGAAATACGATTCAGTATAGACATCAGAAGCCTTGAAAGCACTATGTCCGTATGGAGTACTAGAAACAAATATGAATACCTAAGCCAACAACTGCAAGAACTCCTCGACTTACTTGCTTCGCCACAAGAAAAGCAATGGAATTGCGACAGATAAAGGGGCCGGCAAAATAGACCCAATCCCTCCAGAGTTGGTAACTGTGTAACTATACGCATTTGGAGAACTTGACTGTAGAATAAGGAATAAAGATTAACCCATTGAGTCGCTTTGTGCGTATTTGTGTACGCAACTTGTTTTAGATGCGAAGTATCTTAAGGCGGAGCTCAATCCGGTGATGGTGGTGTGCGGCGTGACCACCCTTACTGCGCATGCGCATACCCTCTCCACACACCTCCTCTCCACTCCCCCTCTCCACTTTCCCTCTCCCCTCCCCTCTCCACTTTTCCTCTCCCATCCCTCTCTCCCATACCCCTCTCCACTTCCCCTCTCCCCTCCCACTTTCCACTCTTCCTCTGAAACGCGGGCTAGACAAGCCGAAATTCTCTCCTGCGCAACGCCGCGATGAGCTCGAGCTCATGCGCGTCCCCTCCCCTTCTCTCTCCACTCCTACGCTGCCCCCCTCTCGCCCGCCTGTCGACCGCGTTCCCCGCTCGCCCTGTGAGAATTAACGGCCAGGCTAGATGGAAGATATAACGCGCGTAGCGTCCCTCTTCGCGTTCTACGACGCGAGGTCGGTAGCATGCCCAACGAACGCCAACGGAACGCGATCGTGCAAGTGCTCCGGCTTCGCATCGCCTCATGGTCCCCTTTAGCGGGAGATGGTGTAATTTTTTTGCTGCTCGTGTCGACTAGTGGCTAAGAAGGAGCCAGATCAATTGAGGTTCCGACGAATTGGATCTCGCGCGTAATCTTCCTTTAACTTCAATGTACAGTGTGCTGTTGCATGTGATCACGCTGATGAAGGCAACTACGCACCTTAGAATAAACAGTTTACAGTGACATTGATGAAGGAAGCTGCACACTTTACAGTGAACTTTACAATCAGTTAGTTACCCAATTGGCGAGGAAGACGACTGAAAACAACACAAAAATTACATGATGTTCCAAGGGAATGCAAATCGCAATAAAATGGGTGAAGCAACACTAGCAACCACGTGGCACATATTACCAAAACTGCCCTCTTACTGAAAGAGAGATAAGCTAGGAAATATGAATGAACGAAATATGGCTGTCTGAGTGTTCTGCGAAAGGTTGGCTGCAGCTTTCCCTGACGTCAAATGTTTTTCAGCGCTTCCTATGAGTAAAGTGCTAATACATGATATGAAAACAAATCTAAATACCGACCTTACTTTATTCGCAGCCCTTTTGTTGCAGTTAAAGTCAGATGATACCACCACATATTTTTATTCACCTGACGTTCAATTTGACTAAAGTTCAATGGCAGATGCTTCTACTAAACCAAAGATGCTTCTACTAAACCTAGCCGCATGTCGAAAATCATTTTTCGCTATAATAGCAAAGCTCATAATAAGGTCGCACGCGATTTCACCCATCAATGGTTTCGCTTTAACCACTTCGAACGCACATCATTATAATTCCTGAACAGAGCAAGGATATTGCCAAAATATGTGACAGACTTTCTAATTCTCTTTGCGGAGCTTCTCATATTCTGCGGCATTTCTTGCTTGTATGCGCACATGTTTGAGCATTGACATACCCAACCGGGACGATTTGCCAAGAAAGGTGCTTCATAATCAATGTGTCTGGGAGAATTATGAGAAAGGTGCGGTACGGAAGGAGTCAACACGCAGTGGCACACTTCTTGAACGTAAACGTGGGGACGTGATTGAGAAGACCCCCACGCTCCCGTTGCTGGTTGCAATTCTTCGCGCGCCATATTCTCAAGTGGATTTACCTAATGATCTGTGTTGTCACTGCTGGCACATAACGAGCTCCCGATTACCAGGCACATTAGGGAAATTCAAACAGCGCAAAATCAAACGCAGACAAGAGGAAGGCCAAGTAGACAAAGCGTAAGCGTCGAATTCTTACTCAAAATTATCACCAGCTGAAAATTACCGGTCGTACTAATTGCCTGTCCTTGTGTCCTTGAGGTGTTACAGGTGTTTTTGGCGTTTAGCTTAGAGGTCTTACTCGCCGTCGGCGTGTTAAGGCGTTCGCTCTGCGCAAGAACTGTGGCGCTAGGCCACCTGGTAACTACCCAACAACACGAGCACAGACACACGGCTAGGTCTCAGAATCTGCAACACATTTGAGCCCACTTGCAGCCCACATGCACGCGCCTCTCACGAGGCTTTCTATCCGCTCTGCCGCTATTTTGCGCATGGTTTGATAGTGTAGCGCAAATGTGACGCGGCTCACGACGAGCGCTTACACTGGTTCAGCGCCTCGTTTTCGATGAGCTCGTCCTTACTTCGCTCTAAAGGGCTCTCAGGGCCTCATTCTCTTGACTGATAGGATGAGTTTCTCGATAGCTGTTTCTCAATAACACAGGGCCACTGCTTGTAAGTGCGTTTCGATGTGGTCGATGGCCGTCTGTAGCATGTGTCGCCATACGAGCCCTCTCTAGCCCTTCTACCCGGGGTCAGGATGCTCTTTAGTTGTAGTACGAGTTTCCTGAGTCCGATGTTGAACAGAAAAAATGACAGGATGAACGTTTTGAGGGCTGCCTTTCTGAAATTGGTCCTAATCATCTGAGTTTGTGCCTCTTACGCTAGTTTGGGCTTTGGGGTGGTGCACAAACTCCGCGACGAAATTGTTACATGCGCGTTCTGCGCATCCAATGCCGGCGAAGTCGTGTAGGATTGTTTAGTGTGGGATGGTGTCAAATGCTTTCGCTACTTCGAGGGCCACGAGCAATTTGAGACTGCACAATGGCAGACTCTTACTGAGAGACGAAGTTTCTCAGTAAGAGAAAGACGCCTTGTGGCAATATTGCTTTCAGGAGGCCATACATGGAGGTGGGGTGCAGCCTGTGTTCTTCCGTTTCGTATTAAAATCTTATGGGGACGAGCTTGGCAAAGCGTAACCGGGTATAGACAATCTACTGTGGGATGCAACTTGAGAAGCGTGCGGCATCTCCGAAAAGGCGGGTGAATATGAGGCTGCACCTAGAGGCGCGCACTCAAGACTGAGATCATGAGCCGCACGGCCTGCGACTACGTCGTCCGACTCTTGAGTTGGATTATTTCTTTAGTCGCGGAGGCAATCCGCGATCGCGCTTCGGTCACCTGAGAGGACTTTCCTACCTTGTTAGGCTGTGCCGAACCGCCGGCTGTGTCGTCTTGCGCTCTTTGAGTATGACTGCTTAAATGAGTGGCCGTCCGATACGTATGTCGTTCACTAGAATGGAAAGTTGGGCTACTTGGTATATTTGCATGGTTGATGGAGCGCTGAATGACGAAGACGTAAAAGGGGAAATAACAGGGCGAGCACTGTCCTACGTCTTCGTCTTGCAGCGCTGCAAGAACCATTTCGAACCATTTACAGATTTCTTCGTTGAATCCTTGTGTTATGGCTTGAAAAGTTTCTTTGCTTAAGCTCCTTAATAAGGCATTGGTAATACCGCAGAGGCCCGGCAGTATTTTTCTTGAGGTACTTCGCTGCCGAATCCACTTATGCATACATGATGGGCATGTCGAGTCCTTTGATTGATGCACCGCGTCTGGGGCATAGTATTACCGAGTATTTCAGCTTGAGTTCCCGGGCGAGTTGTTACAGTGTGTCCGGTTAATTCTCACGTGTTGATTCAGGAGCGCATTTGTTTCTGTCGCTGTGGTTATGGGGTCAAGGATGCTCTGTAGCGTTTCTACACCTTCTTGGTGCCAAGCGTGCCGTTAAATAAGTTGCAGAACGCGCGCCAGCTGTTACTTTGTAGTTGCTCGTAGCAAGTACCCGCAGCATATTAGCTCCATAGCCATCATTGTTCTCCCATAAGGCGAGTAAAGTCCTTGAGCGATTTTTTGAAGAAACTGCTATTTGTTATGAGTACCGCATAACTACATCGCTTGCATGGTGTTAGCTGGCTGTGCTATAACATGAACGTTTAGAATTCACGAAAGGCATGGTTTTTTCTTAGATTTTAGTTCACTTCTAGTAACCAAGCCAAAAGAAGAAAGGTCACCATAAATTGGTGGCGACTCCTTCATTTCTTTTTACTTCATTAAAAAAGCAGATGCCCACCTCCACATTCGGAAAGTCATTAATTTTCTATCCTTGCGGATAGTCGTTGCAGATGTCACTCGCGATGCCTGGTATTGAGATAGTCTATGAAGAAATCGTTTGTCGGCCACGTACAGAGTTGACACAGTTGACGAGAAAGAAGTTAGTAAACAACGCATTATTGAAATAACCTGACGTTCAAGAACAACGCTACTACCAATACCGTGGGTTGAAATGTAGCAAAAACTACGAAGCACACATTGCCACTATGTCTCCTTAAAATATGAAAAGGCCTAATAAGCCAGAAAAGGTGCACGTACTAAAAACAGCTGTCGATATTTTCTATAGAAGGCTCGCTACAGCTCGCTGACATCATAGTATGTTTTGGCGTTTGCTAAGAGTAAAACTGAGCCACACAATATTCAAACAACGCTAAACATTTGACCTTAGCCATGTCAAAGCATTCTTGCTCTTTAAAAAGGATGACAATGACAACACGTACCACAAACAGCTCGCGGTTATTCTGACTACAGTTTAATGACAATTGATTTCAATAAATAAAAGAACATAACGCAAAAAAATGTATTGGCGAGCGACCACATGTGAAATGTTGACATTTATTGACCGATCTCTTGCTACAATTAAAAAAATGAATTCTCTATTGAAATAACTGAAATGGTATGAAGAGCGTCCACTAAGTCGTCATGCATCATTACTGCTGTTTCGACTATTTCAAAGCGTACGGTGTTATCAATATAGGAAGACAGAACTGTAATGTCGAAAGTGCTGTATATTGGTATTGGTTGTGGAACGCCATCAGAGATGGCGTTGTGATCTCTAGCTGTGATGTCATCTACATACGTGCACAGTGCAATGAAGTCAGTCGTCAGTAGCCGATCAGGTGTCCGACTTCGTTGCTATTGGGCTAGCAGCTTTCCGCGTCGCTACACCACAATGGCGACGAGGATGTCCACCGGGATATGGTCGCAACCACCCTCCCTCGAGATTCCACTCACGGCAGCGCTACCTCGGCACCTCTGGTTTCTGTGGTTCCAAAACTTCCTCCTCACCTCTGGCGCTGGCGGGTAATTAACTGCTTGCCGTCGCGTGCTCCTAGGCCGCTGGGGTCAACGGATTTTTGAGGCCTTCCAGGCAGGGTTTACGTGACAGCCGCCGCAGAGCACCACGTAGGAACCAATGCACCGAAACTGTAGAAAAAGATCCGTAGACAGTTCTCTAGCTAACGCAATCCAATCCGAAGCCTGTACTTCCCATTATTCCCAAATACAGGCACGACGTTCACTCATTTCCAGAGCTGGGGAGCTGTTGCAGAGATTATTGATTTTTGAAATATTACAGTAAAATAATTAGCACACCTCTCTGAATACCTTTTTAGAAACATATTTGGAATACCGTCTGGGCCAGAGCTTTTCGTAACACCAAGATTTTATATAAGGTTATGAACTCCAGAGGAACTTACTTCAAGATCAGAAAGAGTATGCAGATTCCTACATGCAGAAAATGAAAGATTGATGCCAGTATCAGTAGAAAAAACAGATTTGAAGTAATTATTAATGTCATTCACTATAGCTTCAGGATTTGAGCAGCATTGGTCATTATTAATAAATGATGAAGGTATGGACGATGCAGCAATAATCGATCTCCAGAACCTGGATGGATAGCCTATTGATTTAGGTTTGTCAATGGGTAATGGAAGAATTGTGAAGTCGCTTCAAGTACATCGACTAAAACGTTTATCAGCGACATGAATTGCCTTATTGATGATATCGTACTCGCGACTTATTCGTCTATACCGCAATGTAAGAGGCCCGATAGCGTGCGGTTTATTCATCTAGTTTGTTAATGTGTCACATAATGTTAAAATGGTGACGGTACATCTTCTACTGATGATTGAAATTTCCGATCAAAAGCCAGCATGAGTAGCGTTTTTCTCTGTTCTGTGCATGTTGTTTTTGTTTTCCGCGTACAAACGAGCACCAGGTGGCATCTTGCTAAGCGCTTGCTAAGCGCAGTCCTTGATGATTTGGTGGAAATAGTTGCATCAGATAAGCCATACTGGCTGCGCCATATAGTAAACAGTCGTCGACTGTTTTACTATGGACTAACGATCGGTGTATACGTAGAAGCCACCTGCGGTCATAATGTCTCGCTGACAGTTAGGATATCAATAATTTCAGGTGTCCAGATGGCTCTAACCTTCAGACAATCTGTTATACGTACACCTTACTTCTTCCTGCTCCTACAGGTTCACCAGGCACAGGCTGTTTCTCTATATAAGCAGCGACAAGAATATAGAATGTTTCGAGGCGAAAGGTGCGCTTTGCGCAGAGCAAGTTATTTGTGAGCCGGTAAAAAATGATGAAAAACAAGAAATCCGCACGTGTTAACATTTATTGTAAATTTATCTAGTTAACAACTATTGTCGTCACCGCTGTCTTCAAGCACCATGTACAATTGTCACTACCTACGCAAACGTCTTCGTTACAAGAGCCTAGACGGCAAGAGAAGTTTTTGTATGCAACTTGCGATTTCAGTTGTTCCTGTGACATCGCCTGAGAAAAAAAGAACATGATACACGTCAGCAAAATCGTACCGTATTATGCTATCTTATCTCTTCGCGGGTTTATGCTCGCAGATCAGGAACATGGCAAAACACGTATTTATTTTATTGGTTCAGACGCTGCAGGTGGGTAGACACTTTTATAACAGAGCAGCAGCTTTAATCACCGTGCCAGAGCCTAGATGTCGGTGCTGGAAGCAACATCTTTGTGCACATCTTCCACCTAGTTTATGTGATGCCTTTTTTGTGAATGTAATTTATGGGCAACTTCAACTTCTCACGAGTATAGGCATTCCTCATAAGCGCACCTTACAAAGCCAAGTTGTATACTTATGGTAAACATACACCCTCTGTGAGCATAAATGACAGTATTGTTTGATATTACTTGGATTTATCCTCAATCTTCGGCCTACTTTAATTGCGCAGGAACGTTAACCCTGTAGTTGAATTCCACGACACGCAAGCAAAACTACAAAATTTAAGAATACATACATTCGATAGCAATCAAATCATTTAGTTATCTCAAAAGTTTTCCACATATGTTTTTAAAGATGAATGCAAATTAGACATACTTATTGTGATGACGAAGAGTGGAAACATGCGGCGCGCTTGGCAACGCGTAGAAGAAAAAGAAGAGGGACAGATTAGAGCATCTTGCCCGAGTTACAGTTAATAGGCGAACATAACAACAACAGCTTGCCCCAAGAACGCGTATTCTGTCTGTCTCGCTCATTACGATGGCGCGGTCTGCAAAACTCAAACCGTAAGCGCATCCTCGTGGTTCGTCGGTGCTACGGGCCTTCCATCCAAGGAACACCCGCGATCATGCACCCCTGTTACTACTACTGCCGAGAGCGCCTATGCCACCACTGAAGGACTGCTTCCAGGCCTCCTCGGTGGCAAAAGGGCAGGCACATCCCGGCGTCGCCAAGATAACGCAGGGCCTCCTGTTGCCCAGCACTGCCTGGCCTCCTGTCTCCCAGCACTGCCGTTCGCGCCCTCTAGCTCAGCACCCCATCGGCGGCTGAGCTGTTTTAGAATGCTGTACAATGAACTGCAGCAAAAGGGAAAGTTGGGCTAGTTGGTTTGCGTTCTCTTGTGTTGTCCAGTCTTTCTGTGTCCTGCGTCTTTTGCGCTGTTTCAATACGAGTACAATGAACCTCAGACAAGCATCCGGTACTGTGAGCACCTCCACCAGCTCCTACTTGTCCATATTACCCCTGTCTCCGCGTGCGGATCATCGGCGTGCCACGGAGCTGCGGTGTACCATCACGCCACTGCGCGTCAAGATTAAAGCCTTGACAGCGCGGAGATCCAAGCAAAGGCCTGTCGCCTTGTCACCATTATCCGCAATGAATACCATGTTGACTGCAGCCACCTCACAAGACCTTGAATCGAGCCCAGCCGAGAATCTTAGAGAGCTCCGGTGTGACCTCACGGAGTTTTCAAACCAACTGGGCTTGTTCGCGTCAGCACACTCCGGATTTGCGCCTGCCGCCCAACCATCGCCGGCCGTCGGCAAACTACCGTAGTTCCACGCCTTCCAGAAAAAAATTCACAGCATATCCACGGGTGAATGATGAAGTGCTTGGGCGAAGCTCCTGAAGCAATCATGGTTACACCGTGAAATCTTCAGTGGTTTCGCCCAGCAGCAATCAAAGCAATAGCCCAGTACATCATCAAAGACGTGACAAACACTGTATATATTTATACAAGAAATTTTATTAATCGTAAGTGGTAGCTAGACGTGGCTTCCGTTCCCCCTTCATTATAACGGATTTATGGTCGGTGAAGTGATGGATCGGTGATGGGTCGTAGTGGGATGTTTGCAAAGACGAAGTAGTGGGCAGTTTGCAAAGGATCGGTGATGGGTCGTAATGGGATGTTTGCAAAGACGAAGGAGTGGGCAGTGTGCAAGGGTGGTTACGCCGGACAACGGAGACGTGATAAGGTTAAACTAAAACGAGCCTCGCCCCTAAAACGCCGACAATTTGGTAGCGACCGTCAATGCTGTAGTAGCTCACGAGGCCTGGACAGAACCGCGCAAATTGTCCGTGGCTATAGAAGACCTTCGCGATGGTGCCGCGGCGTAGCACAGGTACGAAGGCGTGAGGTTGCAGTCCTGGGCGGAATGGAGTGCAGCCCTGATTATCACTTTTGGCCGGATTCCTTGTACCTCCGGCGAGTCCAACTCGATCAGGAAGGGTACCACCTCGAGGCCGTCTGTGTGCTGCAGCTCACCGGCAGGCAGCTGTGCAATCGGGGCTGGTACAAAACCGGACTCAAGCTGTGCTGCGAGTCTCCCTCCGTAACCGAAGGCAGAACGTCCCTGTCAATGACCCGGAGCGTTTGCATCCACACTTATCGAAAAGTTGCGCCCATGCTCGCCACCGCTTCGGCACCTGGATGCACCGGCTTGTGTCGTACTGGACGTCTACCCACGTAATGAAACATACATGTCCGCGGATTCCACCAAGAACCTCCATGATGAGATGGAAGCGGATGTGCGTGTTTTAAAACATTCGTAACCGAGCCTATTTCCATCGTTACCCGTGTCCGTATTTGACTTTGCGCAGAAATACAAAATACCCTCAATCCGTTCTTCTCGAACACGCCATACCATCAACACGGGTTCGGCAAA
This sequence comes from Rhipicephalus sanguineus, assembly GCF_013339695.2. Classification (NCBI taxonomy): domain Eukaryota; kingdom Metazoa; phylum Arthropoda; class Arachnida; order Ixodida; family Ixodidae; genus Rhipicephalus; species Rhipicephalus sanguineus. The sequence goes on from NC_051179.1 coordinate 89,815,707, forward strand.
TCCGATTAGGCAAAAGCCATGCCGCCTTTCACCATCAGAGCACCAGATTACCGAGCAGTTACACGAAAGGAGGAAAAATGTTGTCATACAAGAGTCGGTGACTCCATGCGCAGCTCCAGTGATTCTTCTTGGCCCTTTCGACCCTGGCGGTGTCAATTGACACCATCAAACAACCTTTCCCCTAGCACCTCGGGAACGAAACCAAAATTGCTAATTCTTGACGTAGTTATTCTTCAATGATCTCCACTGCGATCAACACCTCACGTGTGGCAGTCTTATGGGGCTGGGAGCCGCAAAGAAGAAGAAGCTTGACCGAAGTGAAATAAAATGCGGTTCAATATATCTAATCTCACCAAAGTGTTCTGATCAGGTTAATACGGCTGTCTGAAATACGAGCGCAATAGCACAATTTTTGAAGTATTAATTTGATGTCTTATTTATTGTTACCATTTCTACTCTTAATTTTTTTTAAAGATTTTACATTCTTCGAATAAGATTTTAAGCTTCAACTACATATTCTTGGCCCATCCCCCAGAGTGGGTACGTGCCATAGAAAAGTAGGCAAAACAAACAAACAAATGGGTGACGCCGAGGTGACTAGGCTGAGGCTGGTAAGCGCCATTTTCGGATTGACGTACCGCGGCTGTTTCAATAAGTATCACATTGAAAAATGAGGCGTGGTTCACATTTTGTGTACTCTAGTGAATAGCAGGAAAAAAGATGCCATTTTTCTCATTTATAACCTTCTCTTGAGCATCGACACTAATAAAAGTGCCGGACCGGATGGAATACCAAATATGTTCTTGAAGCGTTATGCGGAATGGAACGCTCGTTATTTAGCGATAATTTTTCGTAAATCATTAGACACATGTACAGTGCCGACAATTTGGAAAATCGCCAATGTAATTCCTGTCTTTAAATCGGGTACAACAACAATCGGGTGCAACAAATTTCCAACTACAGACCTATTTCCTTAACGTGTACTTGTTGCAAGCTCTTAGAGCACATAATTCATAAGCATATTCTTCGGTACCTCTCTGAAAATGACATACTATCGCAGAATCAACACGGTTTCCGCCCTGGCCTTACCACAACTACCCAACTCATTGAATTCACCCATGACATCGCTTCAGCCCTGAATAATCGAGGTCAAGTTGATGCCATATTTATAGATTACAAAAAAGCATTTGATATGGTGTGTCACAGAAAACTTGTTTTTAGGCTCAGCAAAATTATTAGTAACGAGAAAATACTAGGTTGGATAGCTGATTGGTTACGTTTAAGGACACAATTTGTCACTTTCAATCAAGCACAGTCACCGTCGGCCGCGGTTACTTCCGGTGTACCGCAGGGCTCGTTTCTTGGGCCCTTGCTATTCATTATTTACATTAATGATGTAGCACAGGTCATTAGGGACACACCGGTGAGACTGCGGTTGTACGCTGACGATTGCGTGCTTTATACCTGTGTAACTAACATACGTGATCAAGAGGGTCTCAACAATGTATTTTCATCTTTTTGTGCATGGAGCACCGCGTGGCAAATGAGTATTAATTACCAAAAGACTGTACAAATGACGTTTACTAACAAAAAGCAGCCGCTAGTTTTCCGCTACAGTTACCATGGGCACTACCTTAACTCTGTGAAAACATTTGAATATCTTGGAATTACCTTCACCGAAAATCTAAAGTGACACCTGCACATTGAAGCCATTTGTGCTAGGGCACTTAGGAAACTGGGATACCTGAAACGAACCCTCAAGCACTCTACCAGGGACTGCAAATTCACTGCTTACAAATCCCTCGTCAGGCCGTTACTAGAGTATGCCTCGGTGGTATGGTCGCCCTACACTGCAGTTGACATTAATAAGCTTGAGGCCATACAAAAGAAAGCAATACGGTTCATTTTTCGCAGATATGACCGCGATTTTTCTCCTTCTGCTCACGCATGCGCTTTGTCGTTAGAACCTTTGGCTCATCGACGCATGCTTGAGCGTATCGCACTGCTTCATCAGATTGTACACGGCCACAGTCGCATCCAAGCGCCGATACATTTCAGTCATTCCACTAGGCGTGCCACGCGCCGATCCCATCCACTTAATATTATTCCTTTTCAGCCATTTGTAAATTGCTTTAAGTACTCTTTTTTTCCATGCGTTGTCGAAATTTGGAACAGCTTAGATGGCTTCTTGCGGGAAAGGCCAAATGAACAGTTTGTGGAAGAATTGCCGAACCACATTTTGTGATGCTTTAATGATGCCTTATTGTACGTCGAGTATCATGCATTGTAACTCGTGTCCCCTCTTCTGCTTTGTATGATTCAATGTTTTGTATGCTTGTAGTTTTATTTACTTATGTACCCACTCCTGCTATGTCTCGTTCTATCGAGATAGCAGTATTTGTAAATAAATAAATCTCACAACCGCTGAGCCCTGATGACCTAATTTGATGTCATGTCTGTAAGTCCATTAATACTTTCACCACTGGCTGAATTTTTCGTTTGTGGTCTTCTGATGTCATAACTATTAGGAAAACATGCACGAAAATATTCCCTGACCAAAATAAAAAATCCAGGGCTGAAAGGGTTAAAAAGAAAGATCTTGAAGATTTTGCGTCGACTATCGCCGATTGAATCCTGTAACAAAAAATGAAGGGTACCCACTTCCACTTCTTGACGCCATCGACTGCGTTCATTAGGCCTCCTTCTTTTCCTCAGTACACTTAAGATCCGGCTACTGGCAAATTCAGATGCATCCTGAAGACAAGCAAAAGACTGCATTTGTAACCTCTGGCGCGCTTTTTGAAATCAACGGGATGCCATTTGGTCTCTACAATGCTCCGTCGACTTTCGAGAGAATTATGGACACCATTCTTCGCGGCTTAAAGTGGAGCATCTGCATGTGCTACCTCAACGACCAGGGTTGCCGGGTTTGGCTACTTTGCGCCGATTAGGCGCTTTGGCTATTTCTTGTTCCCTCAAATTTAACGAAATTATCAATGTGTGGTGATGTCGCAGCCGCTGCCCTTCCAGTACATGGTGTCAGAACAAGGCGGCCAAGGCGTGTTTCCGGCTCTCCAAATTGCATTGGCACTTGCATTACACAAATGTAAAAACTTTTGAATGCGTGGCGGGAAGTTAGGGAAAACTGCGTGGACTCTCAATTTGCAGACCACCTATATTCCAGAACGTGACTTTAAACTCTAATTGGATGTGAAGAGCATAATGGAAAGCATTCCGCATCCAAGGTGCTCTGCGCTCATTCTATAACACCTCGTGGGAGTCGGGAAAAGTCCTAGCAAATTGGAAATGCAGTCGCATTATTGCATTGCTCAAACCAGGGAAGTGTCCTCATATCCTTTCCTGCTACAGGCCAATCGCCTTAGCCAGCTGCGTCGGGAAAGTAATGGAAAGGATGCTACTATCAAGATTAGGGTGGCTTCTAGAGAGCATTACTTGCTTTCCAGCATTTATGAACGGCTTTAGAAGAGGCTGATCTGCCATCGACGGTTTGGTCGACCTGATCCCCAACGTTGAAGAGGAAAGAAGCCGACGCAGACTAGCGGCAGCCGTCTTTCCAGGCATTAAGGGCGCTTACGATAATGAGCTGCATTACGCAATCCTTGACGCTCTTGAAGATTTAATCATCGGCGGCAACTGTACGCCTGGACTATATCTACCTCAGTGGCCGTACCATTTACATGACAAGTGACGGAGACATATTCACCGCGGTGTTTCCCAAGGGGGAGTTCTCAGACCTATTCTATTCAACATGACGATGATTGGATTAGCAGCAGAACTTCGCAGCATGGTAAAAGTGAGCGCATATTCGGATAGCTCCGGACGCCCGCATACGGGCATACGGAGCTACTCGCCGACAACTGCGTGCTCGACTACAGCGTGCAGTGTCAATCACAGCCAAATATCTACGGTTTCAGGGTCTCACTCTTTCAATTGAAAAATTGAAATAGAGTGCTTGCATTCACGCGCAAACAAATACCAAGGTATTCGATAATTATTATTGTAACAGCGATACCTGCTGTAGCGCATCACAAATTCATTGGGGTAATCACAGACAGAGATCTATCGTGGTCGAGACAAGTCGCAGCGCTGAAATCAAAATTGAAGAGCTTTGTTTTCGTTCTTCGGACGGTGGCAGGAGCAAGATGGGTCCCATCAGAATCGTCACTTCTTCAATTATACAATGATCTATTTTTATTTATTTAATTTGCATACATAGATACACAAGGACACAGAGAAAAGAGGGAGAGAGCAAGCTGGCAACTGCCACCTAGAGGGCCACAAACCATGCCTATTCTTTCGAGAGGAGGGAAGAGGAAAGGAAGATAGGAGGAAAGAAAGAGGAAAGAAGATGGAAAGTAAAGAAAAAATTGAGGAAGACTTGGACGAAAATAGCTACAAACGCACACAAAAAAAGAAAGGCTTATAAACGGGTGGCCAGATCTGTTTGGTCGGTGCTCTCAAACATGAGACCTAACGGTAGGAACGCGCCAGAGAGCATTTAAGCTCAAGGATTACGAACATGCTTGGGCCTACCACGCTGCACGTCGACGAACGGAACCATCGCGGAAGTTCAGGCTTGTCCCATAAGTGTATACATGCTCTGCGAGCCGCTTCGAGTGCATCTTCGATTGTTGGCCTGACACAGGAAGCACCCGCTATCGGCACTCCCCGCTACCCATCTAGGCTGCAGTTTCTCAAGAGCGATATCACTGCATGAGAATATTCTACCATCAAGTTTTTCTCCCCCGAGTGTTCTTAGAGCGCCTCCGTGGGTCCTGCCTAAACCGCCTGTTAGGCTCACGATTCCTGGGTTTAGGAAAAGTCCCTTCTTTCATCATTTGCCCTGAAACAACCAAACCTACATCACATATATACAAAGTACGGCGATTTTCTGCACGTGTACACTGATGGTTCTACCACGCTACATACCTGCGCTGCAGCCTTTGCCATGCCACAAATGATTATCTCTCGACGGTTCCAAGTAGACCACAAGACCACATTAACTGCCGCAGAGCTTGTTCCTATCCGAGTGGCAATAAGATTCATTTCTGCAGAGCAACGTCGTGCATGGATGATATTCTACGATGCCAAACCCGCTCCTCACGCCATTCATTGCGTCATGAGACAAGGCCCATATCATAATTTAGCTAGGGAGATTGCAGAGGATCTTCAGGTTGTTTTAAAAAAATGGCCAACTAAACTCTTTCCAGTAAATTACTGCGCACTGTGGCGTGATGGGAAACGAGGAGGCAGACACTGAATACAAAACAGCCTTAAACAGTGCCCCTGAAGTGAGCATTGCGTTTTCACGACCACACACGAATGCCCTGCTTTGGTGCGTAATTCGCAGCTTTACATTTCAGCGCTGGTCCAAACCGGAGCGACGACAACGGCGATTGCACAAATGGGACCCGGAAATGAAGTGATGTTCCACATGCCTTGTAAATTGAAGCGACACATCGCAAGTATGTTTCACCTGATTCGTCTTGGGGTGGTCTTCACATGACGTTATGCACGCCTCATCGGCTGCAGTGACACCTGTCCCAATTGTGATCACTGTCAAGTTCCAGAAACACTCGAGCACATATTGTCTACCTGGCCAGCATATGCACTTGACCGACAGAAATTGGTTTCCGCTACTAAACGATTTTATAATAGGCCATTATCTGACGAAGTTGTGTTGGGCCCTTGGTCTGACGCCAACAGTGCAACTGTGGTCGTAAGAGCGGTCATAGCCTACAGGCCACTGGACTCGAGGTGCGGCGATAGCATTGCGCTAACTTGACGGGACTGTTTATACTCACCTCCCTAACTCACCATTGCCATCCATCATTCTTTTTTCTCCCCTTTCCCCACCCCCTGTGTAGAGTAGCAGGCTAGAGAATACTATCGCTCAGGCCTATCCCTCTGTCTTTCTGTAAATCAACCTCTTTCTCTCTCTCTCTAATACCCTACAGATTTGTGCGGGTACCTGGCTTCTCCGCAGAATGACCAATGATGGCGTAGTGTATACCTTGCAAGTGTACTTGTATTAATCGCCCCAAGACACTTTACAGTGGCCTCTAGAAATGCCGCTCTTCCATATTTCGCTGTGTCTGTGCTGCGCTTTCCGCGCAGGCCTGACCTTTTTTGTGCAGCAGCGCAAGGAAAATTTCGCCTACCGCGAAACTGCGAACTCCGCTCACCAGGGAAAAATGAGACACCCTTCGCTGGAAAGTCGCAGCGTAGCTAAGGTCATCGACCACCACGACACAGCCAACGTCGTCCCCCAGATTCGTCACCGGCAGAGGTTCAACCAAGCGTCAGCGTCTACAGGGACAAACCAATTAACCACAGCGACAGAGCCAGCACCGCCCACCAGAGTCATTGTCGGCAGTTTCGATCTCTCGCAGTCATGGCCGAATGTGATGACGAAGAGTGGAAGCAGGCTGGGGCGCTCGGCAGCGCCAAGAGAAAGACGAGAGACAGATCAGAACAGCTTGCCCGACGAACGGGTGTTGTGTCTGCCTTGTGTCGTTGAAAGATCGCCCGGTTTGGCCAATGTAAGACCGACCGCACGAAAGGGGTACCTCGTAGGTAATGCTAGAAATGCAGCTAGTGAACTTTATCTGATGGCTATCCTTACATGAAATCTCGTTTTATTCTGTGTTAGCAGTGGGCACACTTTTTTAAACTTGCAAGGCGCGGAGAAGACGATGTGAACCACATACCGATGCGTGATCTTCTTAACGTTCTGGGATAGACAATGCCAATATGGCATGATGAAAAGTGGTTTTATTGCGATAGAAATCTTATGGACACTCTCGATGGGTTCCAGTCATCTGCGTCTCCGTTGCCGTCATGTTCCGTATAAAGCCCACATCGATAACACTCCCCTCCCCCCGCGCATTGTATGTTCTACACGCGGGTGCGCGTGGACGACGCAAGGAACGTGGCCGAAGAAATCAAACGAGCCGGCCCATCCCCGTCGCTTGCAGGGCTGATGCGATAACATCATCCCGCTTACGAGGCCTGCCATCGAATGCTGCTCAAGCAGAGAGGAAACACCCCGCCCTTCTCGAGGGAGCATGAAAGAACGCAGGTGGGAAGGCGGGTCGCTGGAGCAGCAACTGTGAACTTTGATTCTGAGGGCGCGGTCGCGACCGCGGGCGCACGCGCTATCTCAGCAAGCATCAGCGAACGGCTGGTATAGCCTTCTACGTGCTGCGCTCTCAACGCGAAGAAACTGAAAAATCCGCTTCTTTCCCTGGAGCGGCCGTGTTCTCTTGCACCGTCTTTTTGTCGAGTTACGCGACAGTGGATCTAAAATAGTTAGCTGCCAGCCTTACTTCGTATAACACTACAATTTGTTGCGATCGCATTCATTGATTCTCCCTTGCCGTTAAACTGTGATTTTTTGGCCCATTTCTCTTGTTTACCTGATGATTTTAGCTCTTGAAAGGCGCTTTCGGATGTGCTACGAAGTAAGTGTTGCGTATAGCCCGCAGATAGCAGACGCTTCACCTAACGAGTGAAGCTTGATGATGCCAATGGGCACAAGATGTTTGTAAAGTGGAGACGCAGCTAGACATAATGATGCCACGTTTCACAAGTTTAGAGTGGGCACTCTTGAAAGGTAGTAGGCTTTTTCAGGACTTTGAAATATACGGCTAACAAACATGACCATTGGTAAAATGGTAAAATGTAGGTTAACGTCTAAGAAATGGATATGGTTTTCCTTGTCAATTCATGGGTAAAATTCGAACTTTTCCCCTCAGAGGAAATGGTGCTTAGAATCGTGGGGACAACACTGTCAAGGTCATTCTTAATAGAGTAATCTAAAGTAATTAAAAAGGTATTTACATAACGAAGCACATGTGAAACCGGGTGTTTGGAAAGTTCAGTTTCCAGACATTTATCAAAAAAGCCAGGAATATGTCGCACAGCACAGGAGAAACCGAAGACCCAATGCGACTACCGGCTTTTTGACGAAAAGAGTGCCCGTAGAGATGAGTAGCTGTGGACCTTAAGTAAAACTTTATAAGTTCCAAAAAATGTTCGCTGCTAAAGCCAGCTATATACTGAAAATCTACCTCGTCATACTCTTCAACACTTTCCCTGCTAGTTTTAAACAGTACATCGTGTGCTGTATGATAGAACAAACCTTCCACGTCAGTGAAACAGGCCGTGGTGGCGTGGGGCAGTCCTTTGTTCAGCGTTCAACAGCAAAGCAGAGAACGATCGCAATGGCATTGTTAAAAACAACATCAAGAACGCATGTGCATCACGTACCCGGCAGTGACATGATGTGTCATCTAAGAATTCTGATTGTTTCCTTAATAGTGACACAGAAGGAGAGTTGACACAGCTATCCCCCTTTTTGCGATGTGAAACGCCTCGATGACTTCGCCTTCAGTTCTAGACTTAGCCTTCAATAGGAACTTAGTCTTTTTCAGATAGGCACACAGTTTCGGCTATCACAGCTACTGCAACGCAAGGCGAGATTAATGCCCGTGCCGATGCGCTGGGATCGGTTGTGCTCCTGCGCATGCTCCTTTCAAACATCGGCTTGTTTCGCCTATGTAAGACCGACCACACGAAAGGGTTATCTCGTAGATAAGTTAGAATTGCAGCTAGTGATCTTCATCTGACCATCCTTCTTGCATGAAAGCGACTGTTCTGCTCTTGTCAGCAATGCGCCATAGCTGCTCTCAGAATTCGCGCCAGGCAGTACTGTAATCGTCGGTTATTTTTTTTTCTTTCAAAAAATGAACGATCGCTTCAATAAAACTGCTTCCTACGATGATGCCCAATGCAGCATATCCTATCTATTTCTAAAAAAATATGAACATTATGATGCTCGCTGCGCACACGGACTGGACCGCTGGCAGATTAGCGTTATGTCATGTGATTTGCAGAAGAGCTCCGTAATGATTTCAGGTATTTCTTCCATCAGTACTGCACCCATATGTATATCAAGGGTTGTAGTAGCTTTCGATTAAAGTTATATTACAGCAGGGCTGTTCCAGGTTTGTCATGTGTCGTAGATACAAAATACCATCATCATGATCCGGCACGCACTCTCTTCGTCTTCGTCCTCTTTTTCCTCTTCTGCTTCGCTTCCAAAACACGTGCGCCGATTTCTCCGGCGTGGCATGCAATAACTATAGAATGCGAAAGAACGACTACAGAGAAGGCTACAGAGCGAGCATTATTGTGGGCTTGATTGTACATGCTGAGCTTCTGAAAAAGCGCTAGGATAGCAGAATCAAAGAAGCGGCCAGACTAAGCGCTGACTAGCAATAACGAGAATATTTCGTCATAGCGGAATATATACCCTCGGAAAAAAAAACTTGGAAGACATTTGAGCTTCGTCTTCAAGAGTAGAACGTGATAGCGTAATCGGGACCCATGCACATAGACGTCAGACTCTGGAGTTTCCAAGATGTGTGGCGCCACCTGTCGGAGAAGTATTGAGTAGTGCATAGACCGACTCTCTCGCACAGTTTGCTATGGGACCAGGTGCAACTAGCGAGTGCGAAACAACGATTGAGCTTAATATCGCGTGTGTTTGCGCATTTAGCACTCAGAACGAGAGCTGTGAATTGCTCTCCGCTAGTCGGACGCGCCACCGAGCCGTCGTGAAGTGCTTGCTGGATCACTCGCTTGAACGACGGCGAAAACAGCAGCAGACGAGAGCCCTCCGCACGCTACGAAGAAACTCCGCAAAAGACGAACTGTTGCGTTGTGAATTGCCACGGACGTAAAAGACTGAATAACAACGTTCAGTTTTACCGATTTCCATAGTTGTCGTAGGAAGAAGAAAGGCGAGAGCGTTGGATACGGGCCGTTGCGAGCGTGTTGGGTAAGCGAAGTACCCGCGTTCTCCACAACCGGTGGCATGAATGTGTGGCTTTGCTGTTGTTTTGCGTAGCCCTGATGCAAAACCGTGGTAACCTTGACTATGAAGCTCAGCAGAGGCTCTGACCGCGGTGCTTGTGTAACACGAAGTGAGCAGCTAGAGGCAGACTGGAGACGCGTGATACGCACACCGCGACGAGTTGGTCGTCACAACACAGCATCGCGGACGTATGTACGTTTTGAAGGCTCAGAGTTCTGGTTCTAACTAGCTAACACCACGTGTGTCATACAAGTAAATCGCAGAATGTTGGTCGTGATACCCTTCACGTTTGTTTCGCCCGTGTCCTCCGCGGTTGCCGTAGCTATCTCGGAGGCCACGGTTTTGCCTTTGGTTGTACCCCGCGAAAGTGGACACGCACGTATCCCCATTTGCAGTACATACAAAAGGAAGACGACCATCAATAGACCATTTGAGGATGCGTAATAAAACACTCCAATGCACAGGAAGCGAGAGATGAATTAAGGGAGAATGCAACTGAAAAGGCGAAAATCGCCGGAGCCATTCGCCCCTGATGAACCACGTTTTGTACCACTGATCGTAAGATGCATAGCTAAGTAAATTGATCGTGTATGTAGGTACTTTATCGCTGTGGCATACGTATATACCCGATTTTAACGCATTTAGGCTCTAGAGAACGGATGTCGGAGGGCTTGCCTCGAACTCGGTGTCGTGTGATGCTCGCTTGTACTTGCGAGTTGCAGCGCGCGGGAATAACTAAAACTTATTTTGCATTGTACTCGCAGTTCGCTTTGATCAGCTTCCTTTGTTTCTGAAGCGTGGATTGGCGGAAGAAGCTTTCCAGGTCCTCGATTTTCAGGAAACCGCACCTCGACACCAACGAAAGAGGGAGGTTATATTGCGGCATATGCACATTCGCTTGCGGGCGGCTCTCTTTGCACTACCCAGTTAGTGCCAGGGCTACGATGAGGGCGCTGGTGGCGGTGTTTTTCGCAGCGCCGCCTGGGCAGAGTCTGACGTCTATCGCCTTCTCTACCGCTGGACTGGGGTGCTATGCAGGATTGCTCGAGTTTGGCGAAACTCGGAATCTTTTCGAGCTTTGGCAACACCCTCTTTTGAACGAGCTAACAGTACGAAAAGATAAAGTTCATCCTTCGGCGCGCGCTGCGTTCTATTGGTTACGTTGGAACGCAGCGTCGCGTCAAGGGCGGTCGACAAAGTTGCGGTGTCTTCAAAGCAGAGGCATCATCTTTCATTTGTTTGTCGTTCCACTGAGCGCAGAAGTGCACCCATGCAAGGAAACTGCGAGAAACTTTTACTAACAATATTTTGAAGTGCAGGCTGTTTAAATTCATTTTCAAGCGTTTATTGTCTGTACTAAGTATTCTTTTGAATAATCAGCACTGTGGCCTCTGAGATTAACTCCGGCTGGGCGCCTTCCAACACCGCGCCCGGAGCTAATCCCCGAGACCGCGTGTATAATCATCATGGTCGGCCTGTGCATTCAGCGCGTTGCTAGGCTGGCGCGTGCCCTCTTTATCTGCTTATTAATCATCCCCGAGCACGAGCGCCCGGCTGATTAGGTAATTGGCTGGGCGAAATACCTAGCTAACTAAGTCAAAACATGCTATGACCGAGCTAATTAAGCCAGATCATGCTAAGACTGAGCTAATTAAGCCACATCTTACTAAGACGATGGTAATGAAGCCTTGTGAAGCGAAGACTGACCTAACTAGGAACATGGTCATTAACGCGATGCTAATTAGGGCTATTAATAAAACCAAAATTAATCAGGAACTTGCTCGCGACTGTCGTGCTAATTAGAATAGTGCTAAGAAGGATTGTGCTAATTTGCACCGCTCTAATTAAAACCTTCCATATAAACCTGAGTAATTATTGTTGTGTTGATTAAAACATTCGCAATTAAGACATGACTATTTTATACCATGTTAATTAGGGCCTAGCTAATTATTAGCATCAGAATTGAGACCGAACAGACGTGGTCTTCACTCCGAAACAGACCGAGCTGACTGAGTACACGAGCCACGTAAAAAGCTATAAGAAGCTAGGGGATCACAAGCTCCTCCGAGGGCTCCAGCCTTGCGCAAGTAGTGCAAGGCTGGAGCCATAGAACACCGCGGCCCTCATCTTTATACATCAGCAAACGCAGCTTCTTGATGTATAAAGGTGTGGATCCGCTTTCAACAAAATCAGTTGTTAGCGTGCGCCTGTGCTCGTCTGTTCCTTGCTTTGTGTCCTGTCTAGTTGAGCTGCTTACGATTGTTTCTTTGTCAAAACACCAACTTGCCCAACAGTCAACTCTTTTAAAGTAGTCCAAGTAGACCAAAGTAGACCAAAATGCGAAGCATTTCTTAGCAAACCTTACGCACTTTGAGCATTTGTATCTATGAATCGATCCATCTATCTAGCCGCCTACGTCTCGGTGCTCTCGTGATCGCCTCCTTAACATGGTGTAGGCCAAAATTGGCATGGCAGGGTGAGAGGGTTTGGCAAATATGACTGTCTGGTCATCACATGAATAACATGAAAATCCTGTCGCTTACGTCATCAAACCCTTTCCTACAGACACGTGTGGCACGTACCCTTATACCACGGGCCACGCTATGTATGTTTCACAGGTGATTGACGGTTTATACCCAGGAATGGTGAGAACAGACATTGATAATTTAAATGAGAGATCGTTAAGGAAAACCGACACCGGCAGCGTTAACCAGACGAAAGAAAGAATGAAAATGAAGATCCCAGCAGGAATCGATCCCAAGCATTCTTCGTGGCAGTCAGGTATGCTCGTTCTTGTAGCCGTTTTCACTAACGCTGCTATCGCGCGCTTCGCACTGTCCTCCTATCATGACCCCCATAGTGCGGGCTCGGAGCGAACTCGTGTTTGCGAGAAGATCGGGCCATCCTCCATAGCACTCCTGGCTTCGGTTCTCGGTTAAGGTGCCGCGAGGAAACGAAAGTCTATGCGTGTAACAATGGCCGTTTCAAACTATACTATAGAATGCCTACTGCAAGTATAGTCCCGAAGGGCCCACTAGGACGTAAATCTCCATTTTGCAGGTTGCGAGGTTCCCACTACGCGTCCGTAAGGCAACAAGCGAACCTAAGCAGCTGCTCCCTTTGTTGATGCCTTTGCTGCTGATGATGATTAAATATGTCTGGGCGCTTTGTGGTGAGTAGGCCTTTGAAACACTCACTTGTTGAGCAATTCACATATTTTGACACGTGGCGCTATTCTACGCTTCTGCCGTGCAATATTACGTGCATTAAGGAGCTCCTCCCTCTACACGAGATTCATATGGTGTCTTTTTTTTCCGAAGCTGTTCCAAACAATGGCGTGGCTCTGTGGTGCACCACCAGCTTGCCATTCAGAAGGCCTGGGTTCGATTCTCACTCGAACCGAAGGTTTTTATATACTTTATTTATTTGCATATTTCTCGCTTTTTCGCTCACAACCAAAGACACCTACGCCGACACCGATAATTCTGCGAAACGAGTTCTTTAAAACTATCGTGTTGAAATGACGCCACGAGATTCGCCAGGCAGCATTCTCCAATAACGTCCTCATTCTGTGAATACTTCGAAAAATGTGTAGAAACAACGACGCGTAAAGTAAGCGGCATCACAGCTGTATCGCTATGACACAGTACGCATAATATTAAAAGTGCGTTCAATATTTATCACTATCGCCAAAATTTTAAACTTCCGAAAGGAAGAGTTCTTTTCGTTGTTTTTAGGCAATAGTCCAGGGCTTTATTCACATCAAAATAAAGTTGGAGTCCTTGTGGAAACGGTGGATTCTATTATTATTATTATTATTATTATTATTATTATTATTATTATTATTATTATTATTATTATTATTATTATTATTATTATTATTATTATTATTATTATTATTATTATTATTATTATTCCTGTTCTTGTCCTTCTGATAACACACAAAAAGTACCAACGGGACCATATTTAACCGCTGCTTTCCCGTTCCGTATTGAATATTTGAATACACGAACCTCCCTGGAAGGTGTTTTTCACGCTATCGTTCTTTAAAGGGGCCCTGGAACACTTTTTGAACGTGGTCAGAACATGCTTCCGATCGGCATTCGATGCTCTTGTGAGCCTGTGAGCCAAATATTGTAGCGCAGCACGTGACAAGGAACTTACAAATAAAATACAGTCAGCTAGAAATCGCTCCCCCCCCCCCCCCGCTCTTCTCTCGAAAAATATTCCTGTATACCTAAACCAACCGTGGTACGTACCCAAAAGGCACGGTCGTTGGTTCATTTCCATATTATGAGCTGAATAGGCGCCGAGGCCGCCGTGGTGTGCCACGGTACGTCGCGGCGCAGGTAAGTGTGCATCGCGCAACGTTTATATGTTGGCCGCGCGCGCGTTGAAAGAAAAAAATGAAAACCAAGTCATTCGTTTTATCCGCCCCTTCCCCCCCCCCCTACCTCCACTGTGCAGGTTTTAGAGCGTTCGCTCGGACGAAAGAAGAGATAAAGCGCTTAGAGCGTGTGACAGATATCTGTAACTCCGCTCGTATTTGACGGATTTTTAAAATTTTCGTGGCAGCCGATTGTTGAGGCATTGCACACCTATTAAAGAGGTGATTTCCTGTTTACTTGGAAAAGTGTTGCAGGGCCCCGTTAAGGTTACCTCCAGAAATGAAGATTCAATCATTTCTCCAGACTAGAGAAAATTTTAACAAAAGGGCGCCATTACTTACAACACACACGGTACCATTCTTTAGCGCTTTGGGCCCAGTCTCTGTGCACGAGGCATTGCAGCCAACTGCAGTCTGACGAGAGAAGATAGCTTGTTTATAACAGGAACTAAGTATATGTAATAAAAAAAATTGGCCGCGTATCTGCGTGCTTCGCTGCAAATGTCGTCGAAAGACGATAGTCTTCTGACGGCCGTTTTTTTTATGCCCGCCATTGCTGCGCCGTTTCAGCGCTGCATACGAAACACTAGCATTTTCGGCGCAGCCTAAGAAACACTGGCGTCTTTAGAATTACGCATATATGTATTTTCTAGTAAAGGAACACACCACCTAATACTTAAGTATTGATGTCGCGCCGCAGATATGCGTAATATTTGCTTTTTGATCGATAATGTTCACAAGAATGAACGCAGCTACCAGTTCAAGATTGCTGGGCGTTCAGCAAGTGCTTCAACTTTGGCCGGGTGGCTGAATGGTGTGACAGACAGACAGACAGACAGACAGACAGACAGACAGACAGACAGACAGACTCTACGTTCGAGTATCCCAGGAAAGGCTGTCGTCTTTAAAATCAGCATACCTTGCACTGGAGGCGCATTGCTAAAGAGACGGCGGAGCTGATGGGCACCTATAGGTGATGCTGCCTGTAGCTGTTTGAACAAGTCTGCTACTTTTTCTTTCTTTCTTCCTATGCCTCTTTCTTTTTCTCTCTTTGTGCTTTTTGTATATGTCTCTTCTCTCTCTGTATATTCTGTCTCTGTATATTTCTGTATATTAATCTGTCTCTGTTTCTCTCGTTCTCTCAATCTTTTTTGCCTTTCTCGGTCTTTCTTTCTTCCTCTTTCTATATATTTCTTGCTTCCTCTTTCTTTCTATCGCCTCCTCTCGCTCTCTACTTCTTTCTTTCTCATTGATTCTCTTTTTCTTTCTCCTTCTTTCTGATTTGACATTCGTTTTCTCTATTTCTCTTTCTTTCTTTGCTATGCTTTACTCTCTCTCCACCTCCTCTCCCTCCTCTTTTCCCACCCATCTGTCCTCCTCACTTTCACTTGTTTTTCCCGTCCCATTGCTATACTGTACAAGATGCTATGCTCTGCAGGCGTGCCCGGATAGCCGATGCGTGGACAGCAGACTGTGTGTGTTACGCAATAAGCCGGAAACCATTGAGCGTGCATTTATTGAATATTGGGGTGCTAGATTCTTTGGGATGTCCTTCAAAGAACTCTTAAAGGGGTCATGAACCACTTTTCCAAGTAATGATCTAATGGCCTCAGTATCGGAGTGTACTGCCTCCCGAATCGATTGCCGCAAAAATTTCTCGAATCCGTCAAGAATCAGCGGAGTTACGGGGGTTTGGCGCACGCTCCCGGCGCTTTCTCTCTTTTCTCGTGCCGGCGAGCGCACTGGAAGCTAGACAGGGAGGGATGGCATGGGGGAAAGAAGTTACGCCAGCGCGCGTCATGAAACGCGATCGCTCTCCCGCTGTGATTCGCTTGCGCGAGTGCGGCTACCGTGTACTGAGGAGTGCGGCGCCGGCACCCCGCGGCAAGAAGCGCATCTGATCCGAACGCCGCTCTCAATTTACGTCGGCTGTCGGCCAATAAGCATGCTATGTCTCTTGCTACGTACAGCGGACAGACGCCCCGCCCACCGACGAGAGTGAGAACCGGCCTCTGTTTGAAAAGAGGGTGCCTGGGGAAACGGCAACTTCGCGCTCCGCTTGTGGCCATTACGCGGCGAGCACGACTGTAATATTTGGCAGAGCAGTTCATAGCCGTGTCAGCTTTCCGCAGGATGTGTTTTTTCAATCAGCCCAAGGGGTGCTTCATGACCCCTTTAAAAGACTTATCCATAAAAATTATTGGCATTAGATACTTACGAGTACAAAATGAACACCGTATAACATGTGATATGATCATGCTTCTGGGCTTCCACAGTTTGTTGAAGACGCGTTTGTCAGTGAGACACGGTGGCGTTAAAACGAAATCATGAAAACAGAACTTTATAGAAAGTGTCTACTACATACGTGATGTATTTAGATCCCAAACAGAACCGCTTGTATGGATTTATCTCTTGGATTATTTGTCGAAACTGAAAGAATTTTAATATTTTATGTAAACCAAAGTAGGCCGGCGTGTTTTACTCCTTTGCTTTTATGATGATGTATTCGAAGACTGAAGGAAAAAAATTCTGAATGTTTGCACTAAGTCACGCAAAGCTTAGCACAGCGAAGCACGGGCTCGTCACAACTCGTACTCCCCGTCGACTGATAGGTCAAGCATAGAGATGCGCGGGTTCCTCCTCGAGAGTACGCAGCTAGGCCATGCATTATAGAGCGGAGGTTGCGTGTGATGTCTCGGTCGGTGGGTGTGCCTTAGACGCTGCGCATGCGCCGCTTGGCCGTGGGGTGCAGTATCTGGTCGCTAGACGACGCAATGCTTGCTTTCTCTTTCTTTCTATTGTTTTTTCTCTCTCTGCTTCTTTCGCTCTCTTTTCTTGATTCTCTTTCTTTCCTTCTTTATCGTCCTGCATTTCTTTCTCTCTATCTCTTTCTCCCTCTTTCTGTGCTACGCTTTACGCTCACCCCTCCTCATTGCTCTCCTTCTCACACTCACTTCCCTATCACATTCCCTTGCTACACTATAATACACAAGGCTATGCTATGCTCTGCTAACGTGCCTGGATAGCCGAGTGATAAGACGCTCGCCTTCAAATCGTGGGTACGCGGGTTCGAATCTAGCCTGACGAATAATTTGTCTCTCGAATTTCTCTATCTACAATTACCTGTATTACTCTTTCTCTCTTTTTTCTCTCTTCCAGTCTTTCCTTCCGCTCTCTGTACTCATTGTATCTCCTATCAGTTATTGCAACCCTAGCCGGCGAAACCGGTGCACGTGTTCTGGGAGTGTAACAGAAGACGACGACGAAGAGGTAGAAGAGGTCGAAGAAAGCGCGTGCTGGTTCAGTATTATCATTTTCAATTCGCCGCTCACGGACTAACGACCGCCTTAAACAGTTACGCTGTTAAAAGATAAAGAAGCGTGCTGGGGAGCACGCAGTAAAAGGCTGATAAAAATACACTGGATTTTAATAATAACAATGCGTGCTTCTGCTTTAGAGAATGCATGCTTATACCACAGATGTGCTTCGTGTGCGCGGATAATTATTGTGTCTAACTTCTGTTCTGCCCCAGCGGGCCCTATCAGTCGATAGTCGGCGTTTGTGTTACCTGGCTCGTTTCTCCGTGTTTGCAGGGGCACCCTCTTTCATGATAACTATCTATCAACTAGCTGGACTTTCTGTTCTTCTATGCTAGATTCCCCCTCCACTTCAGTGTTTTATGCATTGCAGCTGTCACCCAACTTTTACTTAAAACGAGAAAAGACTTCAGAAGTACTGTAAAATACTATGATACCTTGCAAAACCAAATTTGCGCAGCTCTTTAGGGGTTTCAACTTTGCGATTAATTAGGCAATGAACTCCAGATAGCCATGCGTGCATGTTAGAGTGGCGGCTGGCATGATTTTCCCTTTAGCAGTGCCCTCTCGGCAGTGGAGCTTGCGCACTGCTTTGGCAGCGCAAGCATCGGAAATGCTGGATCAGCGTATCTGAGCGTTTGTTCAAGCACGTCGTTTAGCAGCCGCTGTAGACGGCGCATTTCAACCGATTGTGCTGCTCACCGTTCAGAAAGAAATGAGTGGAACTAGTTTCTTTTATTATTACGAGAACATTGTGAGTCCCTGGCTCGCGCGGACAGTGTGTTCTACGGCACATATTACTGTGATGCGAGTGCGAACTTCGAACGTCAACCATGGCTTCTGACATGAATATGTCCATGTATTGCTTTGTTTCCAGTTACGGCGTCACAGGATACGCTCATCGCGCACCTCAAGGCCAATATATAGTCCGGCCTCACGCGCGCATTCCCACGCATGGCACAGTTAAGCTACGCCGGCGAAAAGTGGACAACTTACGTGACGGCATAGCCGGCACACCCGACTGCTGGCGGCGTGCTTGGCGTTGCCGGCGCAGAGATAGATCATGTCCTATTGCACGTGCTCCACGTGGCTGGCGTTAGACCACAATGCACTGCGCGCAGCAAACACGGCCAGCAAAATGGCGGCGTGTGGTTCGTCTTCCATTTGCCGTGGTTTATTCGACATTCATGGAAGATGGCATCGTTGTGCGCGTGCTCGAAGGAATTATAAATCACATGCTCGCGTACACCAGCAACAGCATGGACTTCTGCGATACGGACGGAAAAAGGAACGCCTGGGCAGCCTTCGGAATGCTCGCGTATGCACATTATCTCCTTCCGTTTCCGATGCAACCTAATAGCAATGCTAGGGTCATTTTCTGGCTTTCAAAGGAGAGCCATTGCCATGCCTCCGAAGACAGTCCTTTCCTATGCCATGTGAAACGACACACAGAGCGACAAAAACAAACACGAATATCAACCGGAAAGCTCGAGTATCCAAGCAGAAAGCGAGAAAAAGCGCGCACGTCAACCGGAAACACGGGGCCACCGAGGTGCTCCACGCACAGTGCACATGCGGAGTTCTACAGTTCAGTGCCTTTATATGGCAGGTGCATCCGCGCTATAGAGTGACCTAGAATGCCCCAGTATATTAGGTCACTCTAGAATATATTGTAGCAAAACAGCCATTTGGGCTAGTTGGTACCGGTTCATATCTTAAAGCAAGAAGGCGCACTGCGGAAACAAGGACATAAGAAGGAAGGAACCGACGACACAAAGCGGACACTCGCAACTGAAGGTTTATTGAAAGAGCTCTCTAGAATACTCTAGAAGCACTCTAGAATACTGGAGAATTCTAGTGAATTACTTCAAAAAAGTAACAAGTATATAACATACCACGTTTCCATTAGCGTTTACACCATCGATTACGCAGAAGTCCGTTACGAAATCTGAAAAGCGAGAAATTCCTTTAACAAAATCAATTTGTGTTCACTGCAAATAGTACTATTAGCTACTGATGCACCGGGGTTAAATAACTAGAATTGCAGTTAAGGCGCATTCACATGGCTTCAAAGGGAGCGAAAGCGGTAAAAATGATCACAAATCCACTCGCCTCGCCCCCTTAGCGGCTGGACAACCACGCGGCGAGCCCGATGTGAAAAGGTCGGTCCATGACGAATTTTTCAATCACGCGATAGCGGAACGCCTTGCCGCTTAACGGGTAGCCGTCCTTTCGCTTAACTAGCATAGAAATCACGTCATGTAAATATCCGGCCACAGTTTCAAAATAACTGCCAAGTATAAGCGGTGATTTAATCTTCGCAATTGCAAACTGCTCGTGCTGCACGACAAAACTCACAGCCTCTATAAGGACGCGTTCCTCAAGAACGCAACTGCCGAGAAGACTGGAATTATCAGAACGTGCTGCGGCAGCGACTCAACGTGCACAGACATATCTCACTTTTGCACAGCCGGGTCATTCCGCCGCCGCCGCTGCCGGCACGTTCACTTACGCAGCTTCTGCTGGTTCATATCCTGAAAACCGGTTTCGAAAGATGAAAACTATTTCTTTGCCGTGTTTTACATGCATAACTTGAATTCGGTACGAAAAAAATGCTCAGGAAACGAGCGAAATGGAATGCATTCTAGAAGTGGCGAATGCGGTAGGGGATTGCAGAAGAGGCCGAACAAATATGAACGTGTTCGACGCATGCGAGCATGGTTCTCCGCTCATTATAGCATTCTCGCTCGCTCTTCGCCTCTCAAGTTGAAATGCGCCTTTAAGGAGGCCAGATGATTACATGGCGTCAGGCAACAATAAAACTTACAACATAGGTTATCTGCATCGTGGTTTTGGGACGTTAAACCCCAGATATTATTATTATTATTATAGGTTATCTGCTGTTATGGAGTGACAAGAGATATTGTAGAGCAATGGGAGAGATCCTCGTACTGCAGTACACATATTTGCGCTTATGATGATAATTTAAACTTAAAGCCCCCTCATTTGCTTAAGTATGTGTTTGAAGTTTAAGGTAGACCCTAGCCATTCGGAAAAGCACACACTAGCTGTAAATAATATTTTAAATGCGAGACATTGAGTAGCTATTGACAATGCTGTGAGGGGAATGTCTCGGCAGAGTGGAACCCCTCGAAGACGCACAAGTTATGGACGCACCCAATGACACGAACTGTCCCAGTTCCAGTAAGCTCAGTGCCGCTTATAATACTGATTCGTCAACCACTAGTGTAGTTGGCTCCTCCATTGTTGACTTTCTTCTCTTGATTCTAACGTCCCCAGCTTCTGTGCGTGTTAGAAGAATTCTGCTTGCGATGTTGCGCAAACATTCTTGGTCCGCACGTCCACTGTTGCGTATCGCATCGACACTGGCTCTTAACTGATACTGCGGCAATCACCATATCGCGTGCAGTGTTAGAGGGAGATATGAGAGGCGGCCGACGGGGCCGTGCCGTTGTCTCGCCACTTTATTACCAGGCTAAGCGGAGCAGTGGCGGCTGCAGCGTCCAGGCCGCCAGAAGCGTGAGCGCGTTCTCTCTGGCTCGTGCCTCGAGCTCTCCGCATGAGCCGGCGCGGTGCGGTGGCTGGAAAATGATGATGTTGATGAAGGGCAATGACGACGCGCGTATCTCCCGAAGAACGTAGTGTAATTAACGAACAACTTGACGTCATCCTTCGACGCGATGTTATACGACGTTCAAGCAGCCCCTGGGCGTCTCCTGTCGTTCTTGTTGCGAAGAAGGACGGTTCTGTGTGGTCCTGTGTGAACTACCACACAACAAGGTCACTCGTAAAGACGTTTATCCACCACCACGAATAGATTGCGCCATTGACAGCCTACAAGGAGCAGAATTATTTTCATCTCTCGATTTGCACTCAGGGTACTGGCAAGTATCCATGGCTGATGACGCACGATCGAAGACAGCCTTCGTCACTCCTGCCGGCTTCTACAAATTCAACATCGTGCCGTTTGGACTATGTAATGCGCCCGCTATATTTGAGGACACGGAGGATACTAATTTGCGCAACTTGAAAGGGCACACGTGCTTCTGCTACCTCGACGATGTTGTGATTTTAACTTTGGATTCCCTATGCATCTTCAAGGCCTCTGCATGTTTCGACACCTTTGGGCAACGCCGGCCTACAACTGAATCTGATAAAGTGCCCACTTGCAGCAGGGCAGCTGAAAACACTAGGCTATGCCTTGTCCAAAACGGGATTATCCCCGTTCTAGACAAGCTTCGGGCCGTAGCCTAGTTTCCCAGACCTACGTCCGTCAAAGAACTGCGCAGTTTCGTAGAACTGCGTTCCTATTTTCGACACTTCATTCCAAACTTCGTCACTATCATATCGCCGCTGACGAAACTCCTTGGAAATAACGGGCTCCTCAGCTCGTGATCCTCAGAGTGCGACAGCGCGCTCGCAAAGTTCCGTCGTTTGTTGACGTGTTCTCCCATACTCCTGCAACCAGACCCTACAGCCCCTACAGAGGTACGGACGGGGGCAGCGGTATGGGCCTCGGAGTTGTCTTTGCGCAGCGCAAATCAGGGTTCCGTGAATATGTCGTGGCATACGCAAGTCGTACGCTTACTAAAGTCGAGACCAATTACGCCATCACGGAAAAAAATGACCGGCGATCATCTGGGCCCTTACGAAGTTCAGACCTTATTTGTATGGTCACTGATTTGATGTCGTTAATGCCTATCATGAACTGCGCTGGTTGCCCAAACTACGCTGGATGTGGTCATTGAAAGATCCCTCAGGCACTCTCCCCCGCTGCGCACGTTGCCTGCGGGACCACGATATCCGCGTGCTTTACCGCAATGGGCGCCAGCATGCTGAAGCCGACGCCTTCTCGCGCTTCCCCTCTCCCGACGACAATGCCCACTGCTGAGTTTCTCACTTTGCAGTTTCTTCCATGGATCTTCACACCATCGCTACAGAATACTGCAAGAATAAATGGATCGCCTCACTGATACTCGAGCTTCCTCTCTCCCGACGACAATGCCCACTGCTGAGTTTCTCACTTTGCAGTTTCTTCCATGGAGCTTCGCACCATCGCTACAGAATACTGCAAGAATAAATGGATCGCCTCACTGATACTCGCGCTTCCTCTCTCCCGACGACAATGCCTACTGCTGAGTTTCTCACTTTGCAGCTTCTTCCATGGATCTTCACACCATCGCTACAGAATACTGCAAGAATAAATGGATCGCCTCACTGATACTCGCGCTTCCCCTCTCCCGATGACAATGCTCACTGCTGAGTTGCTCACTTTGCAGTTTCTTCCATGGAGCTTCGCACCATCGCTACAGAATACTGCAAGAATAAATGGATCGCCTCACTGATACTCGCGCTTCCCCTCTCCGATGACAATGCTCACTGCTGAGTTGCTCACTTTGCAGTTTCTTCCATGGAGCTTCGCACCATCGCTACAGAATACTGCAAGAATAAATGGATCGCCTCACTGATACTCGCGCTTCCCCTCTCCCGACGACAATGCCCACTGCTGAGTTTCTCACTTTGCAGCTTCTTCCATGGATCTTCACACCATCGCTACAGAATACTGCAAGAATAAATGGATCGCCTCACTGATACTCGCGCTTCCCCTCTCCCGATGACAATGCTCACTGCTGAGTTGCTCACTTTGCAGTTCTCTTCATGGAGCTTCGCACCATCGCTACAGAATACTGCAAGAATAAATGGATCGCCTCACTGATACTCGCGCTTCCCCTCTCCCGACGACAATGCCCACTGCTGAGTTTCTCACTTTGCAGTTTCTTCCATGGATCTTCACACCATCGCTACAGAATACTGCAAGAATAAATGGATCGCCTCACTGATACTCGCGCTTCCTCTCTCCCGACGACAATGCCCACTGCTGAGTTTCTCACTTTGCAGTTTCTTCCATGGATCTTCACACCATCGCTACAGAATACTGCAATAATAAATGGATCGCCTCACTGATACTCGCGCTTCCTCTCTCCCGACGACAATGCCTACTGCTGAGTTTCTCACTTTGCAGCTTCTTCCATGGATCTTCACACCATCGCTACAGAATACTGCAAGAATAAATGGATCGCCTCACTGATACTCGCGCTTCCTCTCTCCCGACGACAATGCCCACTGCTGAGTTTCTCACTTTGCAGTTTCTTCCATGGATCTTCACACCATCGCTACAGAATACTGCAAGAATAAATGGATCGCCTCACTGATACTCGCGCTTCCTCTCTCCCGACGACAATGCCCACTGCTGAGTTTCTCACTTTGCAGTTTCTTCCATGGATCTTCACACCATCGCTACAGAATACTGCAAGAATAAATGGATCGCCTCACTGATACTCGCGCTTCCTCTCTCCCGACGACAATGCCCACTGCTGAGTTTCTCACTTTGCAGTTTCTTCCATGGATCTTCACACCATCGCTACAGAATACTGCAAGAATAAATGGATCGCCTCACTGATACTCGCGCTTCCTCTCTCCCGACGACAATGCCCACTGCTGAGTTTCTCACTTTGCAGTTTCTTCCATGGAGCTTCGCACCATCGCTACAGAATACTGCAAGAATAAATGGATCGCCTCACTGATACTCGCGCTTCCCCTCTCCCGATGACAATGCTCACTGCTGAGTTGCTCACTTTGCAGTTTCTTCCATGGAGCTTCGCACCATCGCTACAGAATACTGCAAGAATAAATGGATCGCCTCACTGATACTCGCGCTTCCCCTCTCCCGACGACAATGCCCACTGCTGAGTTTCTCACTTTGCAGTTTCTTCCATGGATCTTCACACCATCGCTACAGAATACTGCAAGAATAAATGGATCGCCTCACTGATACTCGCGCTTCCTCTCTCCCGACGACAATGCCCACTGCTGAGTTTCTCACTTTGCAGTTTCTTCCATGGATCTTCACACCATCGCTACAGAATACTGCAAGAATAAATGGATCGCCTCACTGATACTCGCGCTTCCCCTCTCCCGACGACAATGCTCACTGCTGAGTTTCTCACTTTGCAGTTTCTTCCATGGATCTTCACACCATCGCTACAGAATACTGCAAGAATAAATGGATCGCCTCACTGATACTCGCGCTTCCCCTCTCCCGACGACAATGCTCACTGCTGAGTTTCTCACTTTGCAGTTTCTTCCATGGATCTTCGCACCATCGCTACAGAATACTGCAATAAATGGATCGCCTCACTGATACTCGCGCTTCCCCTCTTCCGACGACGATGCCCACTGCTGAGTTTCTCACTTTGCAGTTTCTTCCATGGATCTTCACACCATCGCTACAGAATACTGCAAGAATAAATGGATCGCCTCACTGATACTCGCGCTTCCTCTCTCCCGACGACAATGCCCACTGCAGAGTTTCTCACTTTGCAGTTTCTTCCATGGATCTTCACACCATCGCTACAGAATACTGCAAGAACAAATGGATCGCCTCACTGATACTTGCTCACTGATCTGCCGGCAACACCAAGCACTCGCGCGTTGCGTCGTCAAGCCCACCATTTCGCCATTCGCGACAACTTGCTCCACCGATGCAATCACCCGTGGCGACGCCGACAACGCCGACGGCCGCCAGTGGTTGTAGCAGTATTCCTTAGTCTGCGCTCCGAAATATAAGGGTCGTTTCATTCTGATCCGCAGTGTGCACACTCTGCAGTATATAAATCTTACCACCGCATTAGATAATGGTACATTTTGCGAGGGATGCGCCGCTACGTCCAGAAGTTCGTCCGCCCCTGCCTCGATATTCAGCGCCGGAAATATTCATCGCACCTGTTGCCAGCAGGGCTGCACCCTTTACCTTGCCCCAACTGGCATCGATTCGTATGGGCCACTTCCTCTGGGCATTGGCTGGTAGAATATACCATAGAATATTTATGTTACAAAAAAGAGCTCTTCGGTCTATAGCTAACGTTGAACATCGTGCGCATACAAAGGAATTGTTTCATCGTTTTAACGTTGTACCCATAGAAAAATATTATGATTGGAAACTAGCTATCAAATATAAAAAGTCAGTTTATAAAAATCAACATGACCTTCTAAATCTCGCTAACCTGAGAGGAAATGCTCCTTTCTATTCTCTCCGCAAACAAGACTTCTGGAACATCCCCTTTTGCCGAACAGAATACGGACGACAGATGTTGCAGTATTGTTTGCCTCACTTACTAAACACACTCCTCAGTAGCGAAATAGAATGAGAGAAACGTAGTATAAGTGACATTAAAAAACACTTCCTGTAACTAATCCCCGTAAAAAAAATTGCTGTACTGTATGAAGAGAGATGTATTTTCATTGTTTTTTTTTTTAATGTTTGCCTCTTGTTATGGATTAATTATTTTGTTAAATAATTATCTTTAGCTGTTGACGATCTGTACATATATGCATTGACACATATTCTTTATCTTTGTAGTCGTAAATATTGTAGAAACAAGGTTTAAAGTGTCACGTTAACCACTTTTTCCTCCTTTTTCTTTTTTTTTTCTCGTGTAAATGCGTTGGTTTGATTTTGTGATAGTATTTTTTCGTGTATGTAACGCGCTAGTTTGTTCTTTGATTGCATTTTGACATCCTTGTGTGTCCCTACTGTATGCCCTGTATATGGGGGCTTGGGTTTTCCTCAAGCGAATTGTATCGCTTTTTGCCCAAGCTTGCCCACATCACCATGATGTAAATAAAACTGATACGATTTGATTTGATTTTATTTGATTTGACCGCTGGGTCCCCACCTCACGCGATACGCCGAAACTGCCGCCCTACCAGTGGCTACAGCGCGCGATGTTGCCTCTTTCCTGCCCCACCGCTTCATACTGCGTCACGGTCCACCTCAAGAGCAGCTCAGCGATCGAGGCCGTGTCTTCTTGCTCAAAGTCATCGAAGCTATTCTCAAAGAATGCCACCATGTTCGCTGCCAAACTACTGCTTACTGGCCGCAGACGAATAGCCCCACCCAACGCTTTAACCGTACGCTTGGCGACATGCTCTCCATGTACGTCCCCGCCTACCGCACAAATTGGGATGCCATTCTGCCCTTCGTTGCCTACAGCTACAATAGCGCCGCTCCGAGCACTACTGGTTTTTCGCCCTTCTTCTTACTGCACGGAAGGCACCCGTTGCACACATTAGACAAGATCCTTCCATACAAGCAGAAGCCATCCTCGTGTACGCCTACTTGCCACTGCCAGAATTGCTGAAGAATGTCGCGATCTTGTCTGGACCATTACGACGAATGACCAAGAGCGATAGAAGAGCATTCGCGGTAAAACCCCAGTTCTGCGCCCACGTTCCTCCCTCGCTCGCTCGTTGACTGTCAGTCCCTACCACGGCAGCTGACCTCTCTTCAAAACTACTGCCCAAATGCGAAGGCCCCTACGCTGTCGTCAAAAACACATCCCCACTCAATTACCTGATCTAACCCGTTGAACCATCTTCGGACATGCGCCGTCGGGGGCACGACATTGTGAACATGCAGCGCCTCAAGACCTACCATAACCCGCTCATAGTGACAAGCTGTTAGGTCGCCGGGCGGTTCCTTTGTCGTACCCACGGTGATTGTAGCGAAGCCTCGGAATGCTGTAGCGTGTCGTCCTCTTAACAGCCACCAGGGCGTGGCCCTCTTCGGCTCTTTCCTAAAAACAACGCCGCTCATGCTGGGAGTCCGTTCTTCACCTTCACTGTCGCCGTTGGACTGGTCCGAGTGCCGTGAATTAATATTCTTACACCCGTAACAACTTGTGGCAGCGGTGGGATGAGCTAAGCCCCGGGTTGTAACTGGTGCCACCAGTGGGATGCACTTTGCAATGTATCCACTTTTTTTAACTAGAGGACTGCGGTGTTATACGCCTCTACGGGCCTTGTCTACCAAGCCGCAACTCAAGGCTGCGTTTGCAATGGTCTGCGCCGGATTCTTAGCTGAAAAGTGGTTAGCGCGGGTTTTCTGCTCTAGTGAGTTTTGCCAGGCTTTTGTTAACGTGTTAAAGCAGAGCTGGTAACTCTAATTATAGTTGTCGCCAAGGTAGCTCGCCGTAAGACAGCTCTTACAGAGGAGAGAGCCTAACTAAAAACAGCCATGACTTTGACGTCGTTGCGTAAACCTGATTTGTTGTAGGTTGCGAGAGAGTTCCGCCTAAGTGTTACAGAGTCACTCAGAAAACTAGAGTTGGTTAAGGCTATTTTGCTGTCGTGGATGAGGTTGATGAGCTTACCTGAGATGCCTTGAGATCATTCCACAGTGGGAGACTCCAAAAAGACAAGAAGAAAGACAACGACAGGAACAGATAGAGCCGGAAGAAAGAGAACCACCGAAAAAAAAAGAAGACTAGTAAGAAAGCACACGACAGGAGCGGAAAGAGAAAGAGTGAGAAGAACGGAAACCTGCACTTGAATTGAGGCGGCTCGAGGATAAAATGGAAAGCGCTCGTGCAGCAGGGGAGAGAAGCAAGGGAAGCAGTGCGGGAGAGTGATTGTCGTTAAAATTGGCTAAGCTAATGCAGCCTTATAATCTCGGAGAGTACATTGGTGTGTTTTTGGTGAACTTCTTGCGGTCGTGCGTAAGCAAGAGTGTCATCACGATATCATCACACGGAACCACCGAGTGATCATATCTTGACAAAAATACATAATTTCTATTGGCAGTGCTCGGTGCGTGTCGCCTCCTACGCCTTAGTCCCAGACGTTCCCCGGCGTCGAAAACACGCATAAGGCGTGTTTCGCTGATATAGAGCGCAAGAGACATCACTGCTCGGTAATCACATATGTCAGTGTTAGAAAAACTGACGTCATATGCGTGCTTTCGACGCCGCGGAACGTCCGGAACCAAGGCATAGGAGGCGGCGCACACCGAGCACAGCCAGTAGAAATTACGCATTTTTGTTACGATATCATCACTCGGTGCTTCCGTGGCGACTGCAGAAGTGGCACCTTGCGCTTTTTCTGGCGTTCCGGTGTGTGCGCACTTCAAGGGAGCGAAAGAGCAGGCTGGCGCTCTCGAGCTTCGCAGGCAGCCGTCAGAAGGCGCCGCTCTGCTCTTTTCCACGCACTCCCGTAGTCTCTAAAATTTTGACAGCCAGTGTACACAACTAGTCGAGCACAAGTTCAAATAGGTAAAATAAGTTCACATGTAGACGTCCAAACTCGGACATTCTCTATGGCTTGACATACACTGGAAAACACACTAAGACAAATAATTACACATAACATCAAACAGACGATCACAACATTATAAATTTGTTTTCAGTATAAATAGGAAGGCAATAAAATCGTGTTCGTTAATATTTCCATAAAATATGTGAATCTTCAAAAAACTTCTTGAAGGCCACAAGCGCTCTTTTCCGAAGGCACGCCTATAGTACCGGCCATGGACCTAGTATTTTTTTACAGTGAATAGTGTTCTGTCTAAAAGCAGCAAACTTGCTCGTAATGCTTTACGTGGTAAATCATATTTCTCGCACTCGAGGAGTAAATGGTGTATGTATCTTCGTCTGGGTGGCCGCAAGAGCACTCAAGTCTAGACGCATATTTTATCCTGTATAGGAAGTGTCGCGTAAATGCTGTGCCAAGCCCCAGTCGGTGAACTAATGTTTCGGATTTCCTATTTCCGCTCAGATCCGATGGAATGGGTATTTTTCTGCAAGCGCCTAATAAATATAACTCCGAACTTTTAGATTGTTATTCGAGCCGTTTGTCTTTGGTGAAACGACAGGATATCTGTCTCGGGAGGAGGCGGATTTGATTGCGTTAAAAAAAGAAAAATAATCGTCTCTTATTTGTGTGCCCGATTGGCAGCTGCGTCCGCTGCAGTGTTTCCTCGAATGTTGCAGGGACCTGATATCCATTGAAATGCAATCATGTGGTTCATTGTACTTTCTTTCGCGTGTTTTCTTTTTTTAGAGTCTGATGTAAAGCGAAGAGTTTCTAGAAATTATTATTACTTTGTAGCGATGCGAGAGCGGCACGTGGATCGCTAAAAAGGACCCATGTTTGCGTCTTTTTTTGGGGATGTTATAAAGCCAAACGCGGATAGAATTGCAAAACAGTTTTGCAAGCAGTAGAAGATGTCACTAGAGGTATTTTAAATATCTCGTTCATGACAGTCGCACAGCATCTGGCACTATTCCAGATTTATGCCGTATATCCGCAGTATATTCACTTGCATACAGACGGTTCCGCTCATACATATTCCTTCTCTTGAGCTTTTGTCGTTCCACAGTTGGTGATAGAACCAGAAAAATTTTTTCTTCTAGTCATCATGGTCAAGAACATACTAACCATATTCTCCAGAAAAATTACCCAGGTCCAAACTTGGACGCGCTACGTCTGCCCTTGGTGTGTATGCTGCAAATAAATAAAGAATAGGTTACAGCAAGAAAATCTAAATATAGGTATGATACTCTGTGCAACTTTGTAGAAGTGTAGCAATATCAGAATTTTTATCATTACCGTAACACCAAAAGTCTTCCTTAAAATTTTTTTATCATTCCTTCACCGAAAACACTGCAGCGTAGGTAATTCACCAAATACATCAGCTTCGAAGAAATTTTTAAAGTTGCATTACACGCGGTTAAAATAATGTAAAAGTGTGTGACACTTCTTTTAGGAAGAACCTCTTTTTCAGTCTTTCCCAGGACGATGCACTCCGGGAGTGCCGTCTATGTAAACGCGTTCCAAAGAGGTGCATTGCTCCATCCAGTGGGCCTTAAAAGCTGTGGTTATGGGCTTGCTGCGTCCCGTGCGTGCTCACAGCAGTGGAGACGAAAGCCTCTCCGGACAAACGAATTACAGCTTATTTGATGGACAGCGTCCAACTCGCGCAAAGAGTCACAAACGTGAATCACGGAAACGGCCGATGGACGTGCAGTACGGCAGGTGAGCGCCAAAAGGGGCAGAGTGTCCCGGTGGCAGAGCGCTGGTAAACAAGCTTCCCCTGGGTAGCGCTCAGACTGCACCTTTTGTAGCAGAGAAGTGGGTAACGTGCACTGAAGCTGCGCAGCACGCGACGCTATTTTTAGATAGCCGGTGCGCGTTGCTCCCACCAGGTCAAAGCACTCAGCATGTCTGAAACCCCATGATCCCCCTTTCCACGGACACAGCCCATCTAGCGTTGCTTTGGGAGAGAGGGTGTCAACAGCCCCTGTAAGCTCAGGACCGCTGTGACATTACTCACTAAATTTTTTTCCAAAGCAGATAGCCCTAGGGCGTGTCCATAAAGCAGTTAACTCCGTTTGGATTGATGCGCTACACCTGAAAGCATTCGCATGAATTACAATAATTCTAAATTTGCGCCATAAATATTTTTACGAAAAGAGCAGAGTAACAACTGTTTATTTATAACACGAACGTGTTTTATACCGGGGTCCACGAAGAGATGACTGACGTATTTCCGTCACGGATATGACGTTGTAAATTATACGCTAACAAATGACAAAGAAAGAACTCGAAGAAGTTCCGTCGCCGGGATTCGACCCCACGACTCCGCGCTCCGCAGCGCGCGGCGCGAAACGACTCGGCAATAACGCCTATGTTCTCCAGTAGACTAACGCCGAGCTATTTATATAGACTGTTTATCGCTGGTGGTAGGCAGAGCTCGGAGGCACTTGTTTTCGTTACCACCAGCGACCTGACGCGAAGGCTGTGAAGGGCGCGCTTTAAAGGTCGTCGTCCCGCTCGTTGCGATGGGCGCGCGCCCCCACCTGTACTTTGCCCTACAGGGTGTGGTCGCTCGTGCACGCGCGCTTATCTCGTGATGGGGGTGGTTTGCACGTCGTGTGCTGAACACGACGTGCAAACCAGAGTGCATGAAGAGTCACTTCGCTCGCTGCAGCGGCAGCGTTTGCGAAAGGAGCGCGCTGCTCAAACACAAAAAAGTAATAACTGCGACAGTTAGTTCGCACTCGTCCTGTGTGTGTTCATTTAATAATAATATCTAGGGTTTTACTTCACAAAACCACGATATGATTGTGAGGCACGCCATAGTAGAGGGCTCCGGAAATTGAGATCATCTAGTGTTCTTTAACGTGCTCTAACATCGCGCAGTACACGGGCCTCTAGCATTTCGCCTCCATCGAAATGCGACCGCCGCCGCCCGGAACGAACCCGCGATGCGTGTCTTTTCGTGCGTCCTTTGCGCTTAAGCAGCACGCTGCAAGTTTCCAGCTGTTCGCCGTTCTTCGCGTGACATTCCAATTTGTTCCTATCGTATTCATTGTTTCGCCGCCAGGGCGAAACAATGCGCAGTAAACGCTGAACTACCTCTATGAACACACGTTTCACTTTCCTGTTATACTGATTCCTTTGACGGTGAGACCAGCCACGTTTTTTTCCCATCCCAGTCATATGAATGCGTTGTACCCGCGGCGCAAAACAAATGTAAAATGAGAACACTTTCTGTGTCGACTTCGTTAATTTTGTGGTAGTCGAATAAGAGCCCTGCCTAGGTCAAGACCGAAAGCCGACAAGAATCATTGTAAACATCAGGAAAATTTAAGCTGTGGAAATTTGATTCCGAAATCGCGCTTCGGTGGCCGTAACGTGCGCCTTTTGCGGGCCCATTCCAGACTCTGTCGAACTCTAGGCAGAAGGTGAAAGACACCATGCCGATATCGCCGCCCGGAAACAAGCTTCTTGGAAATGCTGCAACCCGCAATAAAACGCTATGCTTGCGCATCACTTAAAGAACTTTCTAAGAAAACTTTGCGTGGAATTTTTCGTGGGGGAACTGCTATACGCTAGGTTACTTTCCAGCTAATTGGTGCTTCCGTAGACCAAAAACTCTGAGTACCACCTATGGAGCAGTGTTGCATTTTGAAATGTTAACGCGCAGAGTTACTACATATGCTGTCTTTAGGTAGCAGAGTTGCACGTCTGTTTTCCAAACGCCTCTAAGAATCGTGCATTGCGGAGAAGTTGTTGGGCCAATTTTCGTACTTGCCGACGCCGCCGCTGCAACGAGCTGCATCGACAATAGTCATCGCAAGATGAGTTCATCGCCGATCGGTGATACGACGGACTGCTATAGGCTTCCAAACAACGTCGAGCGCCGCCACTGCTCTTATCGCAATCGGGGGCATCCACGGCCACAACACTGCCGCCCCCGCTTCCGCGCACGCGCAGAGCTCTCGGATTGCATCTGTGATGCGTCACAATGTAACTATTGCTGACCAGCAGTGCTCTGGGCCGAATGAGGAGCGCAAATCCGGCGCTGGACAATCCGGCGACAAACCGCCTTCGCGGGCAGCGTCTGCCCCCAGTAATGCATACCTCAGTCGCGCGAGCGTCGTGCCCAAACTTGAGCTTGGGTTCTCTATTGCGACACGCTGCGAATGTCGCCTGAAAAAAAAAACTTGGAGGGTGCTTCAGCATCGCTTTCAAGAGTATAACACGATAGTATAATGGGAACATATCTGTATCGCCTTTCCAATCGGTAGCCCTTCTTCGCTTCTCGGTGGAGACCTAAACCGTGCGGCAAGGAAAGCCAAAGTGCGGACGCCCTCTGGCTACAATACGCATACATGCGGCGCGAAGAAACACGGCCACACGGCGGGGCGATGCCGTTTAAAAGCGTGCCCTGTGGACCCTTTGCGACATCTCGCGGGTGATAATCAAGCCGCTGAAGAACCTCCGAGATGTGCTTACCA
This sequence comes from Rhipicephalus sanguineus, assembly GCF_013339695.2. NCBI lineage: Eukaryota > Metazoa > Arthropoda > Arachnida > Ixodida > Ixodidae > Rhipicephalus > Rhipicephalus sanguineus. The sequence goes on from NC_051179.1 coordinate 89,848,971, forward strand.
CCAACGCTAACTGGTATATGTAAATAGCTCTCGTTACTATGCAAGAGGATGTATGCGTGTTTGCCGATCGGCTAAACGCAAAACACATCGAGCCACGTAGAGAGGGGTCGCAGGATCGAATCCCCGGTCCCACACGAACCGAAGATTTATTACGAATTTTCGCTTACGGACAGCGCTCATTTTCCTCTCACAACCAAAGACGCCGCCGCCCACACAGACACCGGAATTTCAGCGAAACGAGCGCTTTAGCGATATCGCGTTAAAACGTAGTGCGACTTCGCCGCATAGCTGAGTTTGATAGGCGAACTTTCACACAATTCTGCCACCTAAGGTATCATAGTTATACAGTAGCTTTTATAAAGTGGAATATCTGGCGCCCTGTATGGACTAGTGCAAGAAACTAATGCATTCACCTAAGACGACTCGAAGGCGAAAGCCATCTTGTTTTAGGAGCTTGCTCGCCAAGCTTCTTATGCTCGCGCCTTATCCGTCGGCGTCGTGTACACTAGTTCTCATTGGTCCCGCCAAAAATTGATAGGCGCAGCTGCGCTCTCTCCGTTGATTTCAAGAATACTCACTAGATGGCGCGTCGCCGCGCAAGGCGGCACACACCACCCTCGGCGCGTGCGCTGGTTAGATAGGTAACCTTGAGGGCCGCGCTTGTCGTTTGGCGCTCGCGTTTGGTGCGCTTCCTTTCACTTCGGCGAAGAGAAAGGAAGCGCGCTCAGTGAACACTCTCAGTGAACACTCTTCGTTGCCGCTCCGCTTCATGAACACCCCAGCCAAGGCAGCAGCGCGGCGGGCTCGCAACGCAGCTGCATCTCGGTCTCGCCGCCAAGACCCTGCGGTGAGAGCCCGGGAGGCCGAAGCGAAGAGGGCTCGCCGTCAAGCAAAGCCGGAGCTACGGGCCAGCGAAGCAGAAGAGAAGTGGGCGCGCCGTCAAGTGGACCCTGCGGGGAGTGGTCGCGAAGCAGAAACAGCACGGAAGCGGCGGCAAGAGAACCCCGAAGAAGTGCGGGCGCGGGATGCCGCGGATAAGCGTCAAAAGCGGTCGGTATACCTGAGGTTGGCGGCTCCGACGCGCGCTTCCAGCGCGATTTCCTCGACTACACGTTCAGCCACAGCTGCACAACGTTGTCACGTCTATATGTGATGGTAGAGGAATGTGTACGGAGGACTCGCGGGTTACCCGATCATCTTCGAGCAAGCCCCTCTAACATCATTCACTTCGTGAATATGGCGATGATTTTTTTTCTTCTCAGTCGATGCATTCATCTGCCCCACACCTCACCTGGTTTTCCACTGCCTCCGTGATCAGCCAAGCGATGACGTCATCATATGATGTCACGTGATTTGACGCCGTAGTGATATCATGACGTCATTAATTCTGGCTATCTGTGACATCAAGATGACGTGATATGTTGACGTCATCGCGTGATGGTGATTTTTGCATCGCTCGTGTTGGCGCGGACGCCGCTGGACGCTGGTCAGTTTTTGCGTTTGACGAGGCGTCTATGGCTTTCGTCTTAAAGGGCTCCTAAACCACTGTGAGTTCGAAGACGAGAGCGTAGTTTCTTTCTCGCCCTCACTGCCCTTCCTACAGGCGATATCATTTCCTCACCATTTATTTCTTTATAAAGCATGTGTGCACTGCCGGCACTAGGCGTTGAGCCTATCAGGATTTCGCGCTTGTGGCTACACGCTGTTATCGGCGTTTGCGCAGAAACAGACAAGAAGAAGTGAAATCAGTTGGTCGCGCACGACAGCCTTGCGAGACAAGGAAGTACGAATGGACGACTGCATGGCAAAGCAGGGTAGGAAATAATCGGGTATTTTGATTGGTGGGTTCTTTCTAGCTGAAGGAGAAACTTCAGAAGCTATTATGAAAAACTGATCGAAATTCGACGTCACTGTAAACTACATCCGCCCTTCGAAAGTGTGGTAACAAATTTTTCTTCGAGAATACGAAGACGTAGGTAAGATATGAGTGACTTATCGTTGCGCTAATTGCAATGGGTGATGCGGAGGAATATTTTTCCTGCAGGCGGGGGGGGGGGGGGGAAGTGGGACATATGTGTCCCGCTGTCGCACAAAGGGTTAATAAATTCAGCTTATTTGGAACGAGTGGACTTGAACCCGGGCCTCCACACTCCCAAAGCGAGTGTCTTAACCGATGAGCTTGATCCCCTCTTTTTTGTTTTTTTGAGCCTGCTTTTGACACATAAGTAGCAAAAGAAGAAACGCTGTTTACAGAGCAATCATTGATCGCCTAAAAAACACCAGTCTAACTGGTATTAATGAGGACACTGTAAAACTGCTTCAAGTGTAAGAGTTCTGCACGAGCTAACCAGTTGGGAACATGTTCAAGAAGCTGGTGTTCTTCAGCATACCGGCTAATGCCCTCCTTGAAATACTGGAGCACCGGACCGGCTTCCCCGTCGGTGTGCAGAATGCCTATCTTGCACTTACATATGCTACAGAATGCAAGCGATGTTACTTTCAGCCGAGAGATGCCAAATGCCTCGAGGTTCTAAGACAATATCCTTTTATTCGATGGTATGCTTCAGTCATTCCCATAAAACACGGCCTCCCTGCAGTCAAGAAACACATGGTCTGTCGTTTCCTCTGTTTTACTTAAGCAGTCTATTCACCATAGCAGAAACATGCGCTTTTCCTTCAGCCATGGCTGGACGAAAAGCATACCCGTATGTTGATAAACGAATAATGTTTTCAATTTTACAGCTGTAAAACGCTGGCGTAACGGAATACGGCCAGTTCAGGGCGCGAAGTAGTTTTCGTGCTGTCTGTCGCCTCAACGCGATGTAAGCTGTGAGAGCAGAGAACGCACAAAGGTAGGAAATCGTCTACTTATGTCTGTAGAGACAGCGCGCGTGCCAGCTTGCGCGACCACGCCCTTTTGATCAAAGTTCGCAATTTCTGTCCGAGCGACGCAGCTCCCCACGGGCAGCCCTTCATGCTGCTTCACCTAAAGCAACCGTCCTCTACCTTGAGCAGCGCCCGTCAGCAGCCTTCGCAAGCTTTAGCTCGCACATAGACCATATGACGCATAGAGTTTCCTACAATACTTACTAGAGGGAACTCTGGCGCTAGTGTCTATGGGAGCTGCAATGCATCGCGCTTCAGCTAGCATGGGAATCATGGGTAGTACACGGATTTGTCTAAACTTCGTTCTTTCGGCTCCGTTTGGCTCCGCGTCGCCTGCATCCGCTTTGTCGCAAAACGAAGTTCAGAAAAAATCAGCAGTTTCACTTCACCACTTTAACTTCTTTAGGCTCACTGATTCAAAATCTGGTCACGAAGTTCACAACGATCCATTCTTTTATCCGAAAGAAAACCAAAACATAGCAATAAAGAAAGCCACAAGTGCGTTCGAAGCCCACAAGCACGAAGACTAGGCAAATCCGTGTACTACCCATCATTCCCTTGGTGGCTGAACGACCGCAGCGCCAGAGTTCCCTCTAGGTCATTTTAGGAAACTCTATGATATGACGCACGGGGCGATATCATCTATTTGTACTTCATACATAACATGACCTCGACTGCAAAAATGCGGCTTGAGTGCTCATATAATTTCTATCGGAATGAAAGAGCCAAATGACTCTTTTAACGCGGAGCTGTCCTAGGGCTGGGCCTGATGACAGATGCGAGGCCACGCATGGGGAGAAGAAGGAGAGGCATGGTGGAGACGAGAAGATCGGCCTTGGGCATAAGAGCGGGGTTTTATGTGTGCGGCGCCCTTTCCGAAGTTGGGCAAGACTTCTTGTAAGCCTGAGCCACTCGTCACGAGCGGCAGCGGGAGTTGGCACGATAGCGCTTCGCTGTTTTGACAGCTTTCACTGCGTTGAACTTCCTTTACTTTTTAGATGCGAAGCAGCTTTTGCGCTGGACTTTGTCCGTTGTTCCATTAGCGACCGTCCGCTTTCTAAAACCTACCATAGCCATCTGTAAAATATTGAGCGCGCGCTCGCGCCAAGGAGAAGTCTTCTTCGTCTTGTTCTTCGACCGCCTTGAAGATGATACCAGCAGAGCACCTTAGGGGCCCGGGCTGCCGTATGCTGTCCTAGCTTGGCGTAACGCAGACAAAACCACGTGTGCTGGGGCGCGCTAGCGCGTTCAGGCCTGTTTAAGACGCAGGGTAAGACGTCGTGGCCCTCCGCCTTACACTCTCTCAGCAATCATATGATGGCGTCGGGGAACGATATTCTGCAGACGCGCGATGAACCAACGCGTTGTATCCTAGTCAGAACGCGCTGGCACGCGCTAGCGCGTTCGGGCCTGTGTAAGGGGCTAGGTAAAACGCTGTGGCCTCTCCTCCTTACACTCTCTCAGCAGTCACGTGATGGCGTGGGGGGACGAGATTCTGTAGACGCGCAATGAACCCGCGTGGCGTGCTGCAACGAGAGTTCGGGACGATTAACAGCAACTACAGTGATTTCATGGTGTGCTCCATATGCAAGGACGCGTTAACATCGGGCAACGTGCCCGTGATGAACGGAACTTTAAGTCGATCCATGCGCTCCTTCGCATCCCCACATGATTCCCTTTAGTGGGAGATGGTGATTTTTTTTTCTTCTGAGAGTGTATGAAAAGCGCAATAATATAAGCCTATTGCGTCGCATGTTCCTTTTCCTGCAATACCACGAGCTTACCGATGCCTCTTCGCTGAGAGTTGTATGCGTTTAAATGACAAAATTGTGTTTCTCGTTTTAGACATAAAATGAAAATCTTATCATCAATGTTGTCCAAAGTATCATTATAATCGTAACTGTAATCGTATAGGTCAGTGTCGTCCTCCTGATTCGAAATAGCGCTCGATATTCGTACAGCGGCTGCAAAGAAAATGATTCTCACATTCAGTACACCACATTAGCCCATTTTAACCACGAAAACACATATATTCAATGCATTGATGTTGCATAAGTGAATACATGGCGTATTAATGCAGACAACGCTAACAAATAATAAAGACAGGGAAAAATTAAGAAATAATCTGCTGACTTCAAATGGCTACAAGTAACTAAAATCTGGCCTTTCTGGTTTCAGTTATCCTCTGTCGCAGGATATATAAGTCATTTTAACATGATATACTAAATACCCATTGGTACATAGCAGGGACTTACTTATTAATTAGTATTAATTCAGGAAATACGATTTGTGTAGTATAGAAATGAAAATGAGCAATTTTTTTTATTTAAGTAGCAATAACGAACGTTCCAACTATTCGCGCTTGTTTCGAAATGCAATTGCCGACGTCACATCAATTTGGAATCAGCATTAAATGTAGAGCAATTATCGAAATATGTGATGTACACATGCTGTAAAATATACGTTTTGACCAATTTACCTGGTTGCTTTCATTAACGCCTTTCTATGACTTCAAGTCCAGACTTACAGGAACACAAATGTAGTTTATCATCGTTTTTCTAAGCGTAGATTTTTTGAAGTCATACTATATTCCCAATACCTTTTCAAAAATATCTGAAACTTCAAGTCAACGGCTTGAACTGGGATTTGCAGTATCTGCTCTAACTAATTGAGTCAATACACTATTTAGTGAGACACGTTAAATATTCATGCATTCAATTTATTTTTTTTACAAATGTATTGAGTTTGAAGGGATAATTCAGCTCAAGGAGAATTGTACCGGTGCCTGGGGGCGTACGTTAAAATTTATGCGGATCAGCGACACCCCGTATGTGTAAATTAGGTATAAATACGTTAGCGATGTTAATCAACCATTTCAGCACTCGATCTGAACGCGAACCACGACCGGTTATTAGAGAGAGAGAGAGAGAGAAACAACTTTATTGACGGCACAGCGAGGTCGTTGAATTTAGCTTGCCGGTTCTTAGAAGGTTCATCCGCACAGTGCAAGACTGTGAACTGAGCGACTTTTCTATGTGACAATGTGCAGCTCTCTGCCAGAAAGCGATTTAATAATATCTGCTGGCGCCTTGAATAACCTGTGTATGTAGACATGGGTGAACGAATAAAGAATCTCAGGTAGTCAAAATTAGGCCGCAGTCACCTACATCCGCGTGCGTCATAAACATATCGGGGTTTTAGCGAGTAAAACTTCCAAATTCATTTTCGCCAGCGTTCTACATTTTCGCACAAAATTTTTTAAGCGCCCGCTGGGGCTCATGGGCGGCTTCGGTGCTGCCGACGTACAGCGAGTATTTCGTGGGCACAGGGTAGGATGAAAGAGAGCGAACGTGGAGCGCACAGAAGGAATAATGATTGTGACAGAGAAAAAAGCGACAAGAGGAAAGCAAACCAATGTTCGGGGGAAGAATAAGGAGGAAAGGTGAAGAGAAGAGTACCAACTGTGGAAACGAAGCGCGTATGAACGCGCTTCTGTTCCCGCGGCTAAGAACAGGTGCGTTCACTTGTCTGCGCTAGCCACGCCATTCGCAGCCTTCTCTTAACAATGAGGAATGCAACCGTTGTAAGTGTGTCGTCTTACGCCGCGGTTGCTATAAGGGCTGCCGGCGCAGGGAAACAGCGGAAGCTGACGCCAGAATCAAGAAGTTCGCGCAACCGAAACAGCAGCGAAGCGCCGCCATCGTGAGGAACCCGCCGTTCGCGCCGCCGAAGCAGAAGTTTCTTTCCCTGAAAAAGCAATATGAGTGAAAAAAAAAAATACATGACTGATCCCTCTGTCATAGGAATCGGTATAACACGAAAGTGAAACGTGTCTTCACAGATGTAGTTGAGCGTTTGTTGTGCATTCTTTCGCCCCAAGCGCGAAGGAATGAATGCTCCAGCAACAAATTGTAATGTCACGCGAAGAACGGCAAGCAGCTCGATACTTTCAATGCGCTCCTCAAGCAGAAAGGACGCACGGAACGAACATACACAGGATGAGCGCGAACTAACTGTCACAGTTGTAACTTATTTCTGTATGAGCAGCGCGCTCCTTGCGCAAAAGCGGTCACTGCAGTGAGCGAAGTGACCTTCGTGCTCTCAACGCAAACTTGCGGTGAGAGCGCAAGATGTACAAACCACCGTGATCACGAGATAAGCGTTCACGAGAGACCACGCCCTGTAGTGGCGCGCACTCCTCCGCGTGGGGCGACGACCTTTAAAGCGCGCTCTTCGAGCCCTTCTTGCCATCCCGCTAGTGGTAACAAAAAACACGCTGATGTACCCCCGATCTCCGAGTACCACCACCAGCAATTGGTGTACATAAATAGCTCGCCGTCAACACAGTAGAAAGCGCGCCGCCTGTGGCGGAGTCGTTTCGCGCCGCGAGCTGCGGAGCGAGGGGTTGTAAGTTCGACTCCCGGTGACGGAAGCTTTTCTTATAGTTTTTTTTTTCTTTGCCATCTGTTAGTCTTTATATTTTACAACGTCATATCCGTGACGGAAATACGTCAGTGGAGCCGTGGTGTACCCTGCAGCATAAAACACTTTCGTGTTATTAAGAGGTACGCTGTAACTGTACATGAAAGCGTGCATCTCAAGCTCTTTGCCTCACATATGGTGATATCAGGATGCCTAAACTGCCGCTCTCAAATGTCATATTACAAAGCAATGTAATCGCGAGGGATTTTTTACACTGTTTCCATATTCAGCTCCCGTCTTGTGCATACTTATCCGTCGCTTTTTTTATTCAGAGGGTCCCAGCATTTCATTGTACCTGGGCATCCACACCCCCAAGAAAAAAATATTGCGTACAAGTAGAACATCTCGTAACCCTCAACATTTCACTGAAGAGCTATCTGAAAAATGAAGGAAGGCAAGCACAAACTTTGAAAGGACCGCGACTCGGCAAATGTCAGAAACGGCTAGTGCTATACAGTAGATTTCTCTAGCCCTTCCCTGAACGAAACGTCAAATGTTTGCGCAATAGTTTAGTAACCATAAGTACGCGGATTTTACGTGCCAAGATTACGATATGATTAATATGTTTTTTAACATGCACCGAAATATAACAAAGAAAGGCGTGTCTAGAACAAGTGTAATGGGCGCACATTAAAAAATTGCGCTATGTTCACAAGATGATCGTTTTGCTAATGGCAGAGAGAGAATGAGCGAGAGACAACTTTAATCACGGCACAACGAGGTCGTTAAATTACCTTGCCGGTGGTTTAAAAGGTAGTCGCTTGCCACGACCGCTTCGGCCCAGTTAATAACTTCTGCCTCAATGGGGTAGTTAGTTACTGACAGGACTGACTCCCACGTGAAGTGGGATGAAGTTGGCAGTATTGTCTTACAAGGAGTGTTCCCCTCGCATTCCCAAAGAACCTGATTCTGGGGAGCCTTATGCAGTTGCGATGTCGGAAGTTTGATTGCATTTCATCTGGGTAAATTTTAGATAGCGGATTAGGGCTGGGAAAAGTTTGGATTTGCTTCCAGATCGTAGCGTGTTCCCTTTTTAGGTTCGTATGCGGTGCCTGATATGCTTCACGATTCTATCCATAAAAGCGGTAATTTCGTTATATGCGGTGATCGCTTCATGGGGAATGTCCAGAGTTGAGGAGTGCACCTCACGGTTGATTAAACCCCGCTCTGCACGATGGGCCGCCTCATTCGCTGCGTGAGCTGGTGCCCATACAGGACGTATCTTGATTGCTGTGTTTGTTATTTTTTAGGATGTTCTCCGTGATCGGTCCAACAAACCCACCATGAAGTTTGTGAACGTCATTTTACAATCGCTCAAGATGTATTCAGTCTCATGGACTGAGGTGGCCAGTGCGAAGCCGGCTTTTGCCTCTGAGGTAGAGGTTCTTAAGGTGGCGGCGCTAATAGTTAGTTTATCGTGGCCGTTCACTGGCGAAAGCAATAGAGATGTGTTTACTGAGGCCTTTAGCCCTTTTACGCATTAGGAGCCCTTATCCTCTTGCTGGTAATGCACGTGTTCTTGGCTGAATACGCATGTTATAAGCACGAACACGTTGCTCGGCCTGGCTTAGTAGGTGGTCTGCATGGTCAATAAATATTTTCGCATCAGAAGAAACTGGTACTACTGCGTTGGTCAAGCGTATACATCGCTCTCAGTGTTATAACATTAAAAAAAATTCACTGACAATTACGATACTGCCTAATCCTAATTCGGTAGCTCCATTTTGGGGCAAGGCCAACTGTTTTATGAAGTTTTGGCTTTCCGCAAGGTATCGATTGTGCCATAAATGGTAATTTTTGTGAAATAGTAGAGCACCCACTACGCCATTATTAATTTGTTTTTCTGCGGATAAGCGAGGTACCTGCTACACAACTGTAAGGTATTCTGTGCACTTTCTTGATGCTGGAAGTGGCTGATGACAACGAAAATTGTGGCTGAGCACTAGGTGGGAAGCATTAAACCGCACACTCGTTGCGCAATTAGCGTTGTGGGATGACTGGTCGTTATTTTGCCCTTCTACACCGCTATTACATAGGTTAACGCAATTCCTTGGCCGACATGACCACTGTATAGGGCCTTTTTGCAACTCAGTTTCAAGCATCAGTGAGGCTATGTGGCAGAATACTCGACTGCCACGCAAAGAGCCCGGTTTCCCGGCCCATTCGATCCGGGGTATTTTTTCTCATTTTATTTTTTTCATATATAACGGTTACTTTTTCATGTCTGCCGGCTACGTTATCCACGGTGGCGGCAACGGTGACAGCGACGACACTCATATTTTATTATTATAGCTGTGCTCTAATAATAAAATATGTCATCAGCAGAGGCAGATTGCCAAAGTACAACGTTTTGTTGTTTCCTGCGCAATAGTCATTGTGAGGGTTTCGTACTTTTATTGGGATATCAGTTACATGGACACCCACGGCTCCGGTTTTTTGCGCCTGCATACCCGTACCGTTCTGTATACGTGTATAAAACGCACAAAGCTAAATAGTCATGAAAAAGATTTTTCTTAAGCGCGCAACCTACGGCCCCTCGCTGCGCAGTGCGACGCGTTAAACGACAGCCACGAAGGCATGCATCATCCAGCATACTAACGGCGAGCTATTGATATACTATTTACAGTCGGTGGTGCGCAGATCGCTGAGGTGCTTAAGCATGGCAGAGGCTTGTTCACTATAACCCGCGAGATGGCGCAAAGGACCAAAGTGCGTCCTTTAAAGGGCGTCGCCTCGCTCTTCTTTCGCTGGAGTTGAGCTGCCCGCCTCTGACCCGGAACTTGGACCTACAGGGCATGGCCGCCCGTGCCCGCGCGCTTATCCCTTGAGGGGGGTTCAAGAGATGCCTCCCAACCTCGTACGTTTCTGCTTTCATTGCAAAGCTTTTGTTTAGCCGTTGACCGCACGAAGGTCACTTCCTCGCTGCAGCAACCGTGTTTGCTAAAGCAGTAAGCTGCTAGCCTTCCTTAGTATGAAACTCCAATTTGTTGCTATCGCATTCATTGATTCACCCTTGCGGTTGTTCTTTATTTCATGACTAGTTCAGATTTCAGCTCATGCCCTAGTTTTTCTTTTGTCTCCGCCTGGGTGACATCGTGACGATATCGGGAATCTTGGCTACAAAACGAAAGTTTATTCTCTGTATCTAAAATATCATGACACAGGCCGAACGACTTCTCATATATAATTATCGGTCCGACGCACCAACCTTCAATTCCACTGAAGCAAACCACAATGTGAGCCCTCTATAACACAAGTATACTGCATGGGAACTCAACATTGTTGCTGCGAACGCAAACGAACTTCTTTATTGTTATAAGAATCGCTTTAAATTTCGGCCAATTAATTGAAGGCACGTTACTCACTGCTTCAGGTGCCGATATTATTCAAGTGCACTATCGCTAGAAGTACACAAGATACTCTGATTCTGTTAAAAAATCACTTTACTAATATCTTGTGCTAGCTGGAAATATTATCGAAAGTCCTGCCACAAGCGATAAAGTAATATAACAAGTTAGGCATGATAAATCAGCCTATAAGGCTCTTACCAAGTAGGAGGTGAGCAAGAAGTCTTTCAGAATGCCTGGAGCATTTCATCTTGCTTCGTTTTCCGAAGAAGATCCCTGCGAAAAATGAATTGTTTCGTTCCGTTAAATGAAACAGAAAAAATTTTAAATGCCAAGAGAAATAAAAAATGCAGACGGCCAGGCATATAATATAATTTTATGGACATTTACAGGCTCGCTGTGCATATTGATTTCAGCGTGCTTCACATTTTTAGCAATTGAAATCATAAAAGGACTCTCGCTCGATCACGCGAACACAACGACGTCTCAAAGAAGGAACACTTCTGTATTGTTTTATTCGCTGATATTTTTTCCTTAGCCTGGAGTAACAAAAGTTCTCATGCTAATCAAAAGAAATCCTAGATATATTGTACAATGACGAAGGTTAAAAAATTCGGCAGATACCACGTACCATGCGAATCGATGTTATGCGAAGCGTGCGCAGGAAGGTGACTGTGTAGCAATTTTTCACATTGAGCAAAGCATTACGGAATGACGCGAGAGAAATGTGCAAATGGTATACACACACACATATTTTGAAGAGTCGCACATGTGTTATATAACCAGGTATTTACAGTAGCTTAACGATGCCAACAGCAACTTAGATGTTACCGACACCAGGCGCAGTAAGCTGATATGTAGTGCTTATATTCTTCAATACTGGATAGCGCGAATTCGAATAGCGCAATGAAGGAACAGAGATGCACAGGAAAGGCGCTACTCGCAACTAAGGATTATTCAGAAAAGTTTCCATTGCGCCTGCGCGTGCCTGCACGTATGTTACACTCACAGTTGCAGTTCTTAGAGTCGCGTTACAGTTCTTATGCTTATAATAGACAGATTTAGTTGGGCGTCCGTACGTTGTTGCAGACGCTCAAATAAATCTGTCCAGTTATCCGTTATGACGGAGAACGCACGCACGTACGTTTCACGAACCCGTGTACATGTGTGGAAAGAATTCTTGGCAGTTCTTGAATAAGGTCATCATCACCGTGATGAGTGAGCACCAGTGGCTGGACACGACTTGTTATCGGATCCGTTCGTGATCGCGGCTACGAACGGTCTCAGTGTACTGAAGTGCGAGGTATAGTAGAGCTGGAGGAAACCGCGAATGGCTTTTGCGAACAAATGATCTATGATGCCTCCTGTCCTGAACGTGGCACGAAGGTCTTGTGATGCCCTGTCCACATCCAAGCCGCCTTTCATGCCGTCTAAGAACCAGGCGTTGTTGTGTTTCGTTAAATCAATGCTGAAGTCACCGGTAATCATGAGGGACATGGTCCTCTCGGCAGAGTTATTGTAGGAAGCATTTTCCCCGGTTTTCCCGTAATCCACGTGGTCGACGTTGCGGACCACGTGGACGAGTGGGTGGTAGCCCAGCGTCTTTCAGGGGTGCTGTCTCTTCAGCTCCCTAACTTTTCTTGCGTCGGCCGCTGTGGTGTAGTGGTTATGGTGCTCGGCTGCTAACCCGAAGGTCGCGGGTTCGATCCTGGCCGAGGCGATCGCATTTTGATGGCAGCGAAATGCTAAAGGCCCGTGTACTGTGCGATGTCAGTGCAGGTTAAAGAATACCAGATGGTTCAAATTTCCGGAGCCCTTCACTACGGCGTCTCTCATAATCATATCGTGGTTTTGGGACGTAAAACACCGACAATTACTATTATTATCACTTTCCTTCCCTGTCAATGTGTATGTTCGCGGTTACTGCGTTGATTGAGACTCTGCTATCACCTGTGGCACATACACGCATAACATGAACTCTGGTATGCGGGTATGTGCCACAAGTGACTGAAAGAAAGGATTTCATGACGTACGCGAACGGTATTTTGCGCTATTCATGTCATCACCAGTGAATCGTGTTCCTCATACACTCATCCTATGCATTTTGGTATATTACAACCTATGGAGACGATCGGAAGAGCGACCAGACGTAGGCGGCTAGACAGATAGATAGATAAGTAGATAGCAACGCCCAAAGCGCCTGAGGTTCGCTAAGAAATGCTTCGCATTTTAAAACAATGTGGCTTACTTTCAATCATGTGCTCGCGCCCACCGGTACTGGTCGTCTGCTACAATGCAAACATGCGATGGTGAGGATATTAAGGCTAGCAATTAAATATGTGAGGAGCGTTCCACGTGCCTCTAGCTTGAGCCTCTTCTTTCGCATATATACCTGAACTTTAGGGCAAATAATACGCGACTATTTCAGCTAACAGCATAGACAGTTAAACAGCCCGATGCGTCGGCTGTCCATTGTTTAAACGTACCTTTTAAAGCGAAGCTTGACCTATCTGACTATTACAATGCTAAAAGTTCAAGTACACCAAAACCACTAAAATGTTTCGACTAAAACTGTCGCAGCACTTGAAAAGGATATATTGTTTAAAATAAAAAAAAATGCAGAAGCTTGCACTAAATCCCTCAAGGTATGAATCAGAGAATCTGCCCGATTTCGAAGTCTAATCTGGTTGCTTCTAGGTTGTTGGTAGGCCCTTCCTAGCTGACCCTGGGTTGTTTCTAGGTGGCTTCTAGCTTGTTCCTACACTTTAGCTAGGTGATGTTCGGTTGTTTCTTGGTCCCTTCGCAGCGCAGAGAAGTTCGAGTTAAACCACAGATAGTCACACGCACATCACAGTGTCCAAACTACAGAGACAGAAACTCGCGCTAAAAGCGAGCGTTCGTGCCTCACATAGATCTACCGCACGCCGTCGTTCGCGTGGCGCTTCCATCGCTTCGCGGTCTTGTCGCAACCGCCGTTGCCTTTCCAGTTCCCTAGTATTCTCTCGCTGTACGTACCGCTGAAGCACTCCGTACAGGTGCTTCAACGAAGCTGAAGCGTACGGCCCTGGTGTTTATCAGTGGGATAATCCCGGCAGTATATTAAAGCTTTTCTCAATTACTGGTTACGTCTGTCCAGAAATATTTATTGGTGTTCGGCGCCCGTCTGTTGCCGTTTTCATTTTTAGTGGACCAGCGGTGGTTAGTGAAATTTGCCCAATTTCTGTGGCACATACCCGTTCGTGATGACGATAATTTTTTGTACACCTGTACAAACCAAAATTTTGAGGACCGGCTTAAAGTGCTCCGCTGTTAGAAAACGATAAATTATTGCGGATTCAAGGTCACTTGTATCGAAGTGGTTGGCAACGTGCCCCTTTAAACGCACTCGCTGATGTTACGATCATGCACATTGACGCCTGCCAGGGCTTCCGTCTTAAGTAGAGTTGCTACGGAGGCCCAATTACAAACGTGGCCTCGCGCTGCTCCATTTAGGGGCAGCGCGAGGCCCATGTCTCCCACTCTTTCCTAGTCGTGTTGAAGGATATATCCCCCTACATGTGTACGCTATCAATGTCAGTGAAAGCAACACAAGAGTATTAGCCTCCTGTCTGCATGTGAATGCCCCAGCAGCAACAAAGAAAACTCGCTATGATGGATGCGCTGGAGTGATTCACGCAGCGGTACCAAGCAAACAACTTGTGCACATCATTGTTGTCAGTTCCGGATTGAAGTGAGGTTCTGGCATAGATCCCGTGTAATACATGTTGCGTGATTGTTGTTGGGGCTTAGAGAAGTCATTTCTGTAAAGGCTAATGAAAAACAGATATTCTCTTGCCGAGCGATAACCAATAAGCTCATGCTCAGGAAGCCTTAGCAGCATCAGTTCGTAAGGCCGAGAAAAAATGGCATTCCGTGTTTTCTTGCGTGCACGCGATCAAGTACATGGCTCCTTAGTGGAGCTATGTTATGTTTTTTGCGGTAGAGCTGTCACTAAATACAGTTGCTTATAGCAGCTCCCCTGCTACGGTTAACGTTCTCAATGCAGTGCGTGAAAGTAGTTACTAAAATAAATTGAATTACAGAGATTCTAACATGTACAAAATATCAGCTGCCACCAACTCAGGTCTTTGCATATGGACAGACAGCAACTCAACCAGTGTTTGGAGTGATAATTAAGATTATAAAAATTTAATTGGTAACAGTGCGTAGCAGTCATGAACACACTTAAAGTCAATTAGCCTACAGTAGCCATTATTTATCCTGCATGTGTCAACACTAGTCCACAGTTAGCGATAGAAGCGAACACTCGGCAACACACGGAATTATTAACGGTATTCACAACGTTGGCCAACGTTAATCATAATTTATCGAATATTATTTATTTTTATTTTATTTATTTATTGAATACTGCAGACCAAGAACTGGTCCAAGCAGGACAGGTACAAGAGGCAGGATATAATCAAAAACACATGTGATAACATAAGAATATATCACGAGAAATGGAATCGAAACACCTATTAACAGAACGCATAAAAGATAACATGGCAAAAGTATTACGTTAAATGGATACATAACACAAATTAACAGTGCATGTTTTAGCTCTAAGGAACAGAAAATTGGCTAACATCAGTTAGGCAGTTCCACTGTGATACAGTACGCGGAAAAAAGGAAAACTGAAACGCGTTAGTTTTAGCAAAATACGGGGTTAAAGAATGGGCGTGATGATGGCGTGTATGACTAGTGGACAGAGGAGATACATATGCATGCGGGTCAAGGGCTAACTTATGATTAACAAGAAGATATAGAAAGTTAAGCCGGTTTCTTTTTCGCCGTAATTCAAGTGTTTCGATGTTGTTAGCAGTCATCGACTGCTAACAACATCTTAGCTATCATTTAGCGAAAACTAGCCAACGCTAGTAGCTGCTAACTAGTGTTCGTTGTATGCGAGTAAATGGGCTGCACCGGGACTCCACCGGTCCCTGTTAACCACTCGTACTAAAATCACAGAGATAGGGCAGGGCTGCATTTAGCAAATATGATATCGGCAGCTAACCTATGTAAAAAAACGGCCAAGTGACCTATAGTTAGGTACATGTGCTTCGTTACTGCACTGAATTCCACTGCACGTATGTAAAAAATGTCAGATTTTTTTATAGGGCCTGACGTCCAAGTTAGCTTTATTCGTAGCTATGTCGGATCACTGAACCAAGCTTGAACTTTTACGAACACTGCCAAATGTTTCCAAAAGGTCTGGGACACATATGACGTAGTACGTCAGAAAAAGTATAGCGCTTTCGAAGTACTCGTTTAAGCATTTCAGCACGTGGAGTTGTCATACAGGCTACGCTCGAAACGTTTCAGAGAGTGAAGGCAAAAAGAAAACAGATATGCACAAATACACCGATAAATTGTCGCGGTTAGAATATATTTCGTTCCTATCGTGAATTTTGACCAAGAAGTGCAAGTTAATCATGCCATGCTTCGTAACATATGCGCAGTTTATTACCCCGCCTAGGTATCTCCAAAGCGCAAGTTATAGGGCTTGCAGTAACTTTCGCAAAGAATTAGCAGCCACAAACTCATGAGGACATTATCGCCCAAATTTCAATTGTTGCAGCTTACAGAACAAGAAAAGCCCCCCATTATGGGATCTGCCTTAATTAGGGGATCTGCCATAATTCGTCATCGTCATCAGGCACAACATCAACAAAGTGCACATAATGACTTACATATGTGCAGCGGGTACCTCACTTCTCCGCAGAATGACGAATAATGGTGTAGTGGGTGCTTCGCAACTTCCCAAAAATTATAATTTATGGCGTAGTGGGTACTTTGCTAGTGTACTTGTATTAGTTGCTCCAAGAGAGTTTACAACGGGCTCTAGAAGCGCCGCTCTTCCAGCTTTCGCTGTGACTGTGCTGCGCTTTCCGCGCAGGCCTGGCGTTTCTTTTTCTTATTTCATGCGATAGCGGTTACGGGCACCGGCGGTGGCGGGGCGGACAACTACGGCGCCAAGAAACAGCCGTTCCGGCGGTTTTGGGCGTTGTGAAGAGGAACAGCTTTTGCGGCAGTTTCAATTGTTTAGGACTCGCATTCGCTGTCCGAGTTTTTTCGATGCGGGTTTTCTCAAATACCGCATGTTGTATCATGTCAGTTCACGGCGAAGGAGTAAAACCATGCTTTGAGCGAGGTATCGGTTGCCGCGAGAAGATTGTGCCAAAAGGCGTATGAGGGGAAGGGAGTATTGTAGCAACCGCCTTATCTATATTTGTGCGAAAATTTAAGCGGCTAACTAGAGAGCTTGGGATGGAACCGCTCACCGCCTGTGCTTGGTTCTCCGGCGCGGTGTCTACTAGGAGATTA